>NC_140440.1:33135538-33695538 GCF_963576455.1 Neolamprologus multifasciatus
GTATGTTTAAAGCGTGGAAGTACTGACCTTACTTTGAGTTTGATTCCATAAAAAGTGACAAAAACATTAGTGTCCGTTGTGCGTGGGAAGAAAACTTCTTTTTACAGCGAAAAAAACCTAAACTTCCGAGCAAGCACCGAGTAGCTACAACGTAATGGGAAACTCACAGAGAAACTCGCGGATTCTTCCACTGACCGCTGCAGCACACCTGCACCAGCGTAAACCTCCGCCTACCCCACTCCTGCTTTACAGGTGAAAATAGAGCAACAGGACCGCTAGTCTTTGACTTTATTTATTTTCTGCTGTGTTTTACTTGCATCTATTTGAAAGACTGAGTGTAAACACACACAAAAAAAATTATTTTATGTGCTGGAATGTGTAGAAAATAGGTTTAAATATTAAACAAATTTGTTCCAGTCAGAGAATGTTGCATATAATTACATTTTTGCTTGAGTTAGTTAAAAGATTAAAACTAATAAAACAAGTTTTAAAAAGAGACTTTTCCATTTGATTACATTTTGTATGATGGATTATGCAGAAAAAGTAGAATTGGGCTGAAAGAGCTATCACTTTATCACCTATTCAGGTTGTAAATCGTGTTTTTAAAAAGTAACTAAGTAACTAAGTAATTAATTACTTTTGAAAATAAGTAATCAGTAAAGTAACGGGATTACTTTATGGGGGAAGTAATCAGTAATTAGTTACTGATTACTTTTTTCAAGTAACTTGACCAACACTGGTCATGAGTAGAAAAAAAAACCCTTCTGGTTAGCAAACAGCAGATATGGAATAACATTATCATTTATTTGGAGCTATTTGACCACCGGATCAATCAGTATATCAAATATAACTAATATGTTCACATTACTTTAGCTCTGATATGGTCTATGAAAACTCCTTGAGGTAAATACCTGTATCAAAATGTTCCACTATGTTAGCCCGTTTATTGCAGGTCGTCTACAACATGTTTTATAACAATTTTAAAGAAACTACCTGTTTGCTGTTTCCTAAAACAAAGATATAAAAGCATTAAGAGTAAATTAAAACAGTAAAGTTGTGTTCTAGCGTTTGACCGAATGTTATGTAGGAAATAATCCTCCTTACATTCAGTTAACTTCCACTGTTTTTACTAATACCAGAAACATTATGGTCGCCATCATCTTGTTTTCTCATCATCATTAGTCTCAGACAAGTTTAAAGCCAGAAAAATAAGACCACGATGAAAATTAAAGGAAACTGAAAGCCCACAGACTAACATAAAGTAAAAACTAATGAGTTGGGAACCATAAAACTCTCTATTTACTCCCTAACCAGTGTATAGAAAAGAAAATGTCCTATGTTGCTCACAAAACACGTCTAAATATACACACAAACTAGTGAGTGTGTGTCTGTGTGCTTGTGCCACACTGTTTAAAGGGCATCTGGTTGTAATTACAGATTCGATTTGGTCCATTACCATAGAACACAATATTACATTTGTTCTCTTTTATAATCTGTCACGCAATTACTGCAAACCCACAGAGACTAATCAATATGTCGAGAGGCGCCACGACTCCCCAGCCTATAAAAATCTCCAGTAGATGGTCTGCTCAGGAAATCTGTTACTTCTCAGTTTATTTGCATACTTAACTTTAAGTCTTGTTTCAGATTATTATGTCTGTAACCAGATAATTTTGCCCCACATCCTTTGTCTCTTTAGTTTGTTTGGGTCATCTATCTTGGTCTTTATCTCTTTATCTGCACTGCGATGCATTCCTCTCATCGTTGCCTTGACTTCATGTGAATTTTGATCATAAGGCGTGGGGCAAACTGGAAAGGTCACAGTCTAACAGTTTGATAAACCGGATAACTAATAATGGAATAATTATGATGGCGTGGTAAACAGTGGATTTGTTTTTGTCTTTCTCTTATTATTTTTTAACCAGTAGAGGTCCAATATTAAGGTACACACTCTGTCATTTAGAAGGTTTTACACATCAGGACATAATAGAAAAATGACCTCATCCAGATATTAAAATTTACATTTCCTTACATAGGTAAAACCTCAAATGAAGAACAACACATGACACAGTGTACATCCACGTTTGTTGTTGTTTTCTGCATGACCTTATCAATCTCTCACATCATCGTGGAGGAATTTTGTCCCACTTTTCTGTACAACGTTGCTTCAGTTCATTGGCAGGTCTTTTAAGGTCTCACCGCAGCATTTCAGTCCGGTTGAGGTCTGGACTTTGACCAGGCTTTTGCAACACCATGATTCTTTTGTTTTTCACTCATTCTGCTGCATATTTGTTCCTCTGCTTGGGATCGTTGGCCTGCTGCCTGCCCCAATATAGGTCAAAATTCAGCTGTCAGACAGATGGCTGACAACCTAAAACGTCACCCTCTGCCACCTCGCTCGACAGTTGGTACGAGGTATTTGTTAGAGGTGGGAATCACCATACATCCCACGATACGATATTATCACAATACTTAACGCACGATACGATATTATTGCAATTTCTAAAAATATTTTGCGATATTCAGATTCTGTACATAAAGGTAAACTTTATCAATATTCATTTTATCTAATATCAAAGTCTCACACTCAGTCTTTCTCTCATTTCAGTTTTATTGTTGACAAACTGAACGGTTTGTATTACAGTCTAGTCCAACTTAACTGAATCAACCATCTGGTACAATTATAGCTATTCCGAACTATGTAGTTTATGAAAACTATGCAGCCCCTTCAGCAACTGAAGAATTTGAAAGTAAATTAAAACAAAATATAATTTTACATTAAATAAAAAAGTTTTAAACTTAATTAAAATAAAACATGTCTTCAATTAAAATAAGTAAACTGTCATGTTTATTGCTGCCAAAAACAAGTTAAACACATTTGGACAGTGAAGGAATGTCAGGATTCTTGCTCAGAAAAAGGATCAACATGCTCTGAAGTCAGAGCACAAAAACCTTTTTGTAACAAAGTATCGATTTCTGCTGTCCCTGTATCGATACATTATTAGCAAACAAAATATCACCATACTACACAGAATCGATTTTTTCCCCCACCCCTAGTATTTGTGCTAACATGCTTTTTGGTTTCCTCCAAACACGGTGTTCTGCATTATGGCCACACAACTCCAATTTAGTCCAAAGGGCATTGTTCTATAAGTCTTGTAGCCTGTTCAGATACAGCTTTTCAAACCTAACATGCTAACAGCGTCTGAGGTGTAGCACTTCGGTTTTTGGTGAGCATCCCAAAGCCTGACAGTATGGAGATGACCTCATAACCCTTCCCAGACTGACGGGCAGTAACAATTGCTTCTTTGAGATCATTGCTGATGTCTTTCCTCCTAGGCATCCCATTAAGACACAACCGAACGCTCCAGAACAGCAAACTGCCAAAATCTCTGCTGTTATAGATGTGCTCACATTTACTGATGATCAGTGATTCAAGTGCATTTGATTCAAGTACCTGGCTGCTACTTATCCTTTTTTGGGAAACCCAAATAACCCCTGGTCAGCTGACTCACTAAAATATGTTCCACATAAGAAAATCCTGGTTGGTGATGTAATAAATTTGCCACTTTTACATTTAGAGAAAAAAGGAGGACAAAGGCTGTCACACTGCTAATGGAAACAGACAGTAATACAGGCAGTAATATGCCCTCTCACACAGTGTGTGTACTTTTGAAACGGCTCCTGTTGTGAGACGCAATGAATTTGATGAATTTTTAGGTGAAGGTTTCAAGCTCATTATCTAACACCTCTCTAAGCTGGCAGCGCGGAGAAACAGGAAATCTGGCTTGTACTTCCTGAATAATAGCAAGTCGTTTGGGGTGACTGACATAGGCAGCCACTCTCATTCTCATTGTCGCCAACAGCAACAAATCCCTTGTCTGTTTGTCTGAGAGCTCATTTCTCAACATGACCTCGTGTCCTGGACATCTCAGTGTCTCAGTCACCCTCCAAATCTAGTTAGTGGGCAGACAGCCTGAGCCACACTATCTTTGTCAGGGGAACAGTGACTCACCAAACACACACACAGAAACACACACACAGCGACATAGCACACCAACCATTTGTTCATGTGCGGAGCCGTGTTACAAGACGGACATAAGGTCAGGATGAGACTGCAAGACCCAAACACACCGAGGTCAAATATATTCTAACGAAAAGGCCACAAGGGACGGTCGATCAACACAGTAACACTCGTTAAACTAATACATCTTAGATGTGAGTGTTGCTAACACACACACGCACACAGCCATGGAAACTAAAGCTAAAAGTTAGTTTCCATGGTGCTCATTGCTCTCACGTGGCTCAAGCCTCTAAACATAAAGAACTTATTTCTTTCTGCTGATGCAAGGAGCGATCGTTTACAGAGAAGAAGAAATCCAGTTGTGTACTTGACAATGGATTCAATATTTAATTAATGATAAAAAGTAAAGGTGAAATATCCCCTGTCAGTTTCAGTGGTTCGGTCAGCGTTCTGGTTGTCAGAGTAAAACAATGTTATACTTGTATGTACAAAATAATGTCAAAGAGTGAAAGGGTACCGTTTATTTTTTAAATGTCATAGTCTTTAACCCATTAAGACCTACCATAGAACCAAGTCCGCCAGAGCTTATATTATATTTTTACATGCTGTGGAGCCATTTTTGGGAGCATTTCAAGTTGCTATACATCAATACAACCATTACAGCCCAGATTTTCATAATATGTCTGCATTAAGTGCATAGTAATTACATAAATTGCAAAAAAAGTGCAATAAACTGAACAAAAAAAATTAAAATCGTTTTTGTTTTTTAACATATATTTCTAGTTAGAGAAATTTAAGAGGCTTATTGCTCAAAACTGTAAATACAAAAAAGTTGCACAAACTAGTTTCCCACCACAGGAAATTTATTTTGAGTGTCTTCATAGTTTTATTTTTGAAATACACCAATTTTTATATACTGCAGGAAAAACGAAAATAAATATTATAGTGCAAATGTGCAATAAAGCAGCATCTGCATCAAAGTAAACTATTTCCAGCAGTGCAATATGAGTCCTAAGCATCCCAGAAACGACACAGAAAGTCATAAAGTCAAAGATAACTTTTAAAAACACCAGTATAGGCTCATGAGGCCCTGATGGTAAAAAACTACATTTACACGAAAATGTCGTCACTTCCGGTTTTGGGCAGGTCATGGCGGACATGCGATAGTTCACGCTAACATCTATTCCAACATAGGAAGTGTTATGAACAGCTGATCGGATCTGGAATATTATGTTTTTTAGTACTTTTTATGCAGTTTTTGCAAAAGCTATATGTGGAAGGAAACCGTGACCTAGATCAAGCTGATGGCATAAGATGTAAGTACAACTCCTCCGGTTTCATATGCAAAAAAAATTATTGTGCTAGCTTATGTGGTTGCAGTGACCGGGATTTAAAAGTAGTTGCGCAAAACGGAGCGTGCCCGACCGGTTTTAAAGGGTTAACCTACTTCTACAGGCCAAATCACACCATGATCTATGTCATCATAATCATTTGTTGAATGATAATGATTGCTGAATTAACGTGAACTAAAGTCATACTTTCCAAATTGCACGACTTTTCACTCAGCTGCATTTAACCGACGACTATAGCTGTTGTATAAAAGCATATACAGAACATAAATAGAGCTATTTGAATCTGCTGAACTCAGTCCCACGTCATGCTTGTGTAATGACTGTAAACTGGCACAATCAAGCAGTGTAAATTTGCTCTTTTTGTGTTGATATTGAACTTGTATATAAAAGACCGTATAACGTGACCTGTCCTTTCTAAAGGATAAAGAATCCCAATCATATTTTTCCTCAGCGATTTTCTGTTTGTTTGTTTTTTGTGTGGCTAAAGAGGGAAAATAAAGGAGGACTAGTACATCTACACAGAGCACAGAGAGGATATTACTTCCTCTCAGCGGGGTCGGCCCACACAGATAAACACGCAGCATTGCCTATTTAGGTTCTGGGCCGGCGAGAGCGCCGCTTCATCAACTTAGTCATCAGCACTCAGGCACAACCTCTTTGTTTGTCTCTCTCTTCGCTCTGTCTGAAAGAAATGATGGAACTTCCCTCTTAACTAAAGTATGTCTCTGTCAGGATAAACTGCTGGCTTAATGCCCCCACCCCAGTTGTCTAAGTGTGGCAGATGTTGATGGAAAGGTACCCTCAGAGACACTGAGACATAGCACTTTAAATGTATATCAATCATATATCACATATCAGGCTTTATAAATGAATAATCTGTCACTCTCTGCTTGGATGTGTACACTGCTTTTATGCTGATTTTACTAAAAGTTAAAAAAAAGACTTAGACATGAGGAACATATAACCATGTGAAAAAGTCTTTTCAGTTTGAAACTGGGTTAATTTATGTCCCATTTAAGTGCAAAGTTTTTATGGATTTTGAAGGATGGTGAAGTCATACTGGAAACACAAAAAGGTCCAGTGTTCCAAAGAAAAAGCTGTAATCTCCAGGTCTCTTTAATGACATCATGCATTTGGTTTGGCAGCTGCCCAAACGGGAAGGGAGGAGATGGTAAGCTGGTTTATGTTGTAACAGTTTATGGCCACACATCATACCTTTGGGTTTTGCTCTTCATTATACAAACAAAAACTTGTCTGTAGCACATATATGTCAGTACAAACCGCTACTAGATTTCCAATCCAAAGCAATATTCTTGCAACTATTCTTATTAGTGTAAATGAGTTATATCCAGATATTATATAGTATATAAGAGTTCCTCACATATTACCTTAGAATTAGTTAATTTGCTAATAAAAGTAAGCATAAGCAACATACGGCATACGTAAAAGAACATTTTCTTCTTCATTTAAATATATGCGGACTGACGCCCCAAACAAAGCGCATCACCTGTTGCGTGCCATAGTGCGTGAAATAAGCAGCTGATTTCAGAGTAATTCAAGCATGTTACATATTTCCACACGGATCCTTTGCGTCATTGACTTAAATGTCTGAAATGTAAGGAAGAAAAGTAACAATTACGCATTTTAAGTAAGTAAGTTTTTGTCACAAACATCCTTGTTTCACATAAACTAAAGCGAACTTTAGCAGCTACCTAATAATGTGCCGCGGTTTGGACTCACCTTTGCAACGCGTAAAGATGAGCGCCTTTCACTCTACGCCAGCAGTGCGTCCAGTGGGTTTGGCCGAGAGGTGAAATCTGCTGAGGCGACGAGGCTTTAAAGACAGGGGGAGCAAAGGAAGAAGAAGAAAAAAAAGCTTGAGGACATCAGCCAAACCTCTGTAAGCGCTCATAAACAATGACCTCAGCCAGGAATTTACAAGCCCTCTTAGCGAAGTTCTCGTCGGTCCCGCAGTCAAGACAAACGAATCGTTTATCATTTATCTGCATCGACGAGCACCGAAACTTTTACATTCATTAGTGAGTGTCACGGCAGGTCTGCGCCACACGAAACCTGTGGTATGAAATTATTAACGCTCGCTACATTTATTTTCATTTTTTCATCCTACAAAAAAATAAATAAATAAAAATAGCCTGACTTGTTAACTTCACACACTTTTTGTCCCACTTCTGTGCTGGTCTCACTTGCCTCCTTCTTTGGTAACGAATAGACGAATAACATCAAGATGACTCATTCTAAAACTCAAAGTAAATACTTGCAGCTTGCAAGCTTAAGCCCCAAGCTTCTTCCAGCACAATTACAAAGTGATGATTAAATGCTGAAAAGGTGCTGCTCTTATGTAACACAGATGGCACCTTTTATAGCCGTAACCGCCAATGCATCATCGCTTGAACTCCATCCACATCCATCCACTGAGAAACACCAGGCCTGTGAAAAAGATGACTGATGATCCATTTGTTTGTAAAGTCGGCGAAGATTTGGCGGAAGGATTTAATGGTCAGAAGGTCCTACTTGTCGTTTTAAAGGCTGTCATGGTTAGTCAAACACCTGGCATAAATACAGATTCATTCATTCAGCTGATTGCCGACGCCAAAAAACACATTATATCTATTTATTTCCAGCCATATGCATCTGCTGCCTACTTAATAATAAGCCGCTAACTGCAAACACGTCACATTACTGTAAGCACACAGCAACTGTTGTGACATAAGAGCTACAACATTGATTAGAGCCATGAGTTCAGGTTGTGCAGGTCCTTGCAAACCTTGTCATAAATGTATGAATTCAAAGGTGCACAGGGAGAAAAAATGTCTTCTGCAGAGCATCAAACTTTCTCTGATATTGTTATATAATTTACCATATTTTTTTTAAAATAAAATAAAAGTAATTTGGAGTTATTTGTCTTCAAAAACCAAATACGCCGACTCATGTGAGGAATGTGTGAAATGTAAACAGCTCTCAAGTCAAGCCTGAAGCAAAGTGATCCTGTAAAATTACCATTTCCTCTGTGGAGTGTAAATCCAGGGTACAGACATTCTTGAGCACACTGGAGGGAGTTGTTCCCATATTAGGAGCACGTTACCTGATATCTGGCACAAATCATGCATCAGGAGAGTTAAATGCCATCAGTCCTGGTAGGTTAAGATCCAGACTTTACACTCACACCACTTTTCTTTAAAAAATTGTTAGTATTTTGTTTTGTTTTTTGCCTTCAGCTCTATCCTACCTAAGACTAATGAATCAATTCAGGTTACAATTACATGTAATGAATATCACAATATGATCAAACTGGAAAAAATGGAGATCATTGAACAAGAACATGAAGGTGACCTGGATTTTAAAGCCCATCTCAGAAACTTCACACTGCAAATTCCTTGCTTGACAAGATTTATTGTCTTAAATTTAGCCAGATTATCTTGTCCATCTTGTTTTAAACATTACAAGCTAGTTTCCGGTCTCATGTGTTAGATGATTAGACTTGTTTCAAGTATATATTACCTTTTTTTCTTTTTTAGTCTGTATATCTAAAAACGAACCATTTTACATTTATTTCAAGCAAAAATAGCTTTTAGATAGAGTGTAAAACAAAAAATTATCTCAAAATAAGAAACATTCACCTTTTTCCTTGAAATAAGAAAGTCACTCATTGGAAGGTATTTATTTCAGGTTTTTAAAGCAAGGACATCTTCAAGGTTATATTTTGTCATAACATAGACACTGTTTCTGAAATCGACTGGGTAATATGACGTATAATCAAGTAGGTTTTCAACATCAGTCAGCTCAGTTGCTTGGGCAAGGTTGGGAATTGCAATTTCATAGGCAAGAAAGTCTTTGTTGAAACCCAAGGTTTCATACACCTGGTATTCAAAACAATAAAGTACACTATTAACAATAAAAATGTTTTTTACAAGTCCAAAGATGGGGTTTAAACCATTTGCGACAGAGCTAACCATCATGCCACCGCTGCCAGCGGCATGATGGTTAGCTCTGTCGCCTCACTGTTGCCTGGGTATGAATCTACCATCTTCCAGGTTGGGCCTTGGTAGGCTCCAGCATCCCCACAACCCTGAATGGGATAAGCAGAAGAGAATTTGATGGATAGTATCCACTGGATTAAAGGTTAAGGAGGCTTTTAACTAAGGCTCAGTATAAAATCCAACCCTTTAATCTATCCCAGATTTAGGTTTAAGGAAATAATTAATGTGCTCTTCAAACTTTTAAATTATAATTGCTTAAAATAGAGCTGTCTCCTTGTAAGAGGCTGTGTATGTCTACAAGCTGTAAGCAGTAGGAGAAAAGAGTGATTCCTGTACTTTTAGTTATTTTTAATAACGTCCAGAGGCAAGAAAACTAAAACAATGTCGATTTTTCTACCATCTTGAAACCCTGACTCTAGAGTTGGGAATGCAAACTACATAAATTGTTTTTAAAATGTGGATTATTAAGTCAGCTTGAAGCCAAATTTTATTCCTCTCTAAAATATCTGAAATCACATTGGATGTCAGCTCAGGCTACCTGTCAGACTTCTAACGCCATTAATATTATAAACCGATTATTACACTGTAAGAAAATCCCTTCTCCGATTCATTCAACTCAAATGAAATCACTTCTGGCACTAAACTCATTTCATGTTTCTCAGGATGGGATGATCTCAAGAGTTCACGGCTTCATTCTTTTAAAGCCCAGACACCCACAATAAATAAAGAGGAGGCCATTACAGCGAGGGCTTTAATCAAAAGCACAGGCTTCTGTTTATTGACCGTTGCACGCAAATGAACAGATGAGAGTATATTTACACAGATGTAAACAGTCAGTACCTGCAACACAGACAGGAGAGATCACCAGGTCTCTCTCCTGTCTCTCTCTCGTGCACATTCAAATCCTCATCCACATGCAGGCAGTGACACACACACACAGACACATTCACACACAGAGAGTTTGCGGTATAAAGATAGAGTGGACTGTCTGAGAACACGGAGCACAGCAGGCTTCTTTGGTCAGCTACTTCAGACAAGATTTCCAATGATCAAAGCATATCACAGGTCACCATTCAGACAGCAGAGACAGAACACGTACTGGCAGAGCAGGAGGAAAACACCAAAACCTCTTTTACTTTTTGCAGATTTCACATCTTTTAATGTCTCAAAGAACAATAGTGGATCACAATATTCCTTGTATAATTTTTTACTTTTCACTTTTGGTTCCTACTACGCCAAAGAGTCCATCGCAGCAGAGGATACATGAATCATGCCTGTGCAGAAGTCATGGCAACGGCATTCAAGCAGCAACTTACACACAGAGTACCTGAATGGCGAAGCGATAAGATGGAGCAATGTGGGAATATTCCTTCATAAAGTAGCGCATAAAACAACTTAAGATGAATTCACTGACATAGATTTGCAAATCCCACAACCTTTTAGTGTAAGTAATATAAAAGTAACTAAGATAAAAACAAAAGTAGAAAAAAAAAAAACAGAATAAAACAGCGCAACATTTGTAATAAGTGCAAATCATTCATTTTTCTTCACTGTGTCCCTTTTTCAGAACAAAAATATTCAGAAACACACTTACACATATAAAAAAGAAAACACAACAGTGAGATCAACAAATCATATATTAGAAAACGTGGAGTTTAGAGACATAACTGATAAAAAAAAGAAGAAATAAGAAGTTCCTGCACAGCAGAAGATAACTGTGGAAGGAAAAGCGATATCTAGCATGCCTTCTCTTCCTTGTACCTCCGTATCATCCCAACACATGAACGCTCAACAACAAGAGCCTAACAAGCCCCCCAGTCACCCCCTTCTTCTCCCTCTTTAACCACATCATCTTCCTCAAACATCCATTTTGCATACACACAGTATTTTTTTCTCTTTGGGTCACTAGGAGGCCAAAACAACAACTTTGAAAAGAAAAAGAAAAGAAGACGCCATGATTGCTTCAAGTCACCAAATGTTGTCTAGCTTCGGTCTGCATCAACACAGTGTTGCCGCGGTGACGTGCTATCAACACTTCCTGTTAAACTCACATTAACAGCTGCTGTACTCCGCACCCAAAGGAGCTGACGACACGTTCCGTTCTTCTTGTCCACGCACTGAAATAGTCCCAACAGCAAACACTGACACAAGGCTACAAAGTCAAATGTAACACATCCGGCCGTTTCTCTTTATGTGCCTCTGTGTTCATGGTTGACCATTAGACATCAAAAACTCTACAGCAGACAGAAACATCCAGCATTTAAACAGCTATTGTTGCTCTGTTCTGGCAGTCTGCATAATAACAAACTACCACAGTACCACTGAAAATATCTGCTGACATGTGGACGGACTGATTAATCCTGTGGGCTTGTCTTTTGAAAATAATTTCGTACAACACAATCGATAAATTCACAGCTGCAGCGGTTGATTGATTAACTGTTCTGCCAGCAAATAAAATAATTGTACCGCATTCATTTTAATACCAAATGAATGATAAAGTCATGCTGTTGAACAAAGGTAATGCTATCTACTTGCGTTACATTTTTAATCAGATGATCAGACAAAAACAAAACAAAACAATGAAAGTATAAAGTATATAGTATAAAGTATAAAGATGTAATTTGACCAAAAAAAATCAAATAATTATAGTTTTTCTTCTGGCTTGTAGTGACACCTCGACTTTTTGGGTGTCAGTAGCCCAGATTTAGAGAGGTGCACCTTCTCTCTAATATAATGAAACTAAACTGCTCAAAACTCGGCAGCACGTCTCTTTCTGTAGTTTAATTAAAATAGATCCTAAATTAAACAGCTCAAAGAAAGTTTGTAGATTTAATTTCAAGTGATGATGTCAAAAGTAGCATTTCTGTGTTTCTGGACGTTTTGGACACCACAAGACTAGAATTGTTTGGTTATATTTGACAGAAGGCAGATATCTTTAATCTTTACGGCGTATTATTCAAAAAAAAATGTGAAACTCACATCACATTGATCTTCATGAATAAAATAAATTTTTTTTAAAAATTTGCCTAAATCATATTTTTTCCTGAAACACTCTTTAAGGTCTGTGCAACTCTGATGCGCATTGTTCACTACTCTCATTTTTTTACACCAAATAATTTATTAAACAACTGCTGGCAGATGAATGAATTGCTGTTTGCAGCCCTACCAAAAGCAGATAGATAGTTCTCATTAAGCACAATATCAGTTGTACGCTCTTAATACCACTGTAGTGGATAATTTAGTTTCAGATTCATGCATCTAGATGTGTCGTTCAGGTTCACTGAATGAGAAAATATAGACTAGAAAATGGATATGAAAAATGTGATTCAGCTCACAAACCTCTGTTGCAAAAAGAATACAAAACACTTTAAGGTCATCTGCATTCAGATTTCATAAAATGTAAAAACGCAGGACAGAAATGGCACTAAGCGCTCTCGCCTCATCTCATTTGGATCTCGAAACAACAGCCCTTCGTCCTGCCGTGAACGACAGCAGCCTCTAAAATAAGGTGTAAAGTCTCCCTCTATGTCACAGTCAAAGGTCATTGGGAGAGATCCACATGTTCACTGCCTGGTTACGCTGCAACACTGGCATCACATTGTTACACACTATTTACAAGCAAATAGCACACAGACTGACAGCCCAAACACGCGCTAAGTATATTGCTACCTTATGGACAGAGGTCTTTGTTTTATGTTGAGCATTTTTTCATCTTTTTTTTTTAACAATGGAAAAGTGAATGACTGACCATGTTGAATCAGCTCTGCTTAACAGAACTAATCCAGTACTGGGCTGCCAAAAACTACAATTCCCAGGCACTTGATTGTAACCAAATTTACAGTAACGTTGTCCACTGGGTCAGCTTGCCTCTGACCCACAGAGAGAAGGCAGCAACATTCAACACAAAAGCCCTCAATCTCCCAAACTAAGAAAACAACTAGCATCCTCAGCATGCATATAAAAGTTATAGTACTCTTGGGATATACTTTACACCGACAAGTTAGCTAGTGGTTGCATTTACACACTGACACATGCTGCTAGATCTCTGTGCAATGCTACAGTAAGGTGACACAGAAATTTAAGCTGAAATGATTTAAAACTGATTTATGAAGAAACAAACTGCAAATAAATATGACTATATTACAGTAATGGCAGAAAGGTGTGGAAATAAGCAGAAAGACAATGAGGTAGAGACGATGATTTGCCCCATAGAATATGTGAGAAAATGTGGCAAGAAGGATGGAACAAAAGTGCTAGAGAAAAGGGGAAAAAAGCAGAGAGAGGTGATAGGAGGAGACTCAGGTACTGGTCTTTTGCTCAATGGCTCGGGTCGGGGTGCGTCGGACGGTTGTCTGGGTCTGTATTCAAAGACTACTTTCACATCCGCATGCGGTGGTGGGGCTCCGTGAAGGGCGGCTCCGAGTCGTCCATGGGCAGCACCAGGCGCGTGCCTCTCATCACCAGCTCGTGATCTCCGTATGCTAACTCTCTGTCCAAGTCGTCCGAGGTGGCAGCGCCAGCGAAGGCCGGGCCGCCGCTAGTGTGGGCGCCACTGGCGTCTGTACTGACTGTGATGTCGCCATATGTCAGGTTGATGTCACCGTCTCTCAGGATGAGGTCAGAGTCGTCATCCTTCAGCTGGCATTCATTCTGCAGGAAGAAGAAACACAAATTGTTCAAAGAAACACAACAAATTTGGGGAACAAGGATGTGACTTTAGCACTCCATAGCTATTGAATAAAATTGTGTTCAACCAATACAATTAGAAGTTTGTCCCATGCTTTGTGTTTCCTTATCCATCCAATGAGACGATGAAAATTGAAAATGAAAACTGAACCGTTGATTCATGACCGTTTTCCATCTGGTAATATGGGATTTTAAAAAGTTCAGTCAGAAATAGCTCTTGTGTAAACCAGCGTCTGACCTCAAAGGCCTGAGGGCTGGTGAGGAAGCGAGCGAGGGGGCCGCAGCAGGGAGGCAGCGTGGCCGTGAGAGGGGGGCCGCTGTGAGTCAGGATGGGCTTCAGGTAGCTGGAGGGAGGCTCGAGTCAAGGACATAATGCGCGTGAAATAAGCACTAAAAGACCGCTATTAGACACAAAAAGAAAGCTCCTGGCAGGGTGTGATGAATGCTTAATGAATCCCAGTCCTCAGAAGAAAATGTTCCAAATTAAAGTAATTTCATAAGGTAATTTATTTTAAATGCATAGAACAGTCTGACCTTCATATTACAGAGCCAAAAGATGACCTAATGTGAAGTTAAGTCTGTAAGTGGGGCTCCCTCTGCTGCTGGGAAGTTGAAGTGAAGTCATTAATGAGTGATCACATATTCAAAACACTACATTTATGGTTTATTTAATAATTATTTCTTGATATTAATAACACTAATTAAGCAAAGGATACTTGTGGTCAAAGTTGTACCAAATTCTGAAAAGCCAGGCACTTTCTTGTTTGGTGCTCCTTCTCTCTGAACCTTCACCAACACTCATCTGGACAAAGACAGACAACGCTGTTTAGGTGTCTTGGTTTCCTTTACAGTTACTTTCCACCAATTACATAACAAGTGCCACACTCACAGAGTTATCTTGATCCGAGTCCACTCCCACACTGTTAAAGAAAAAGAAATACGTGTAAATCAGCTGCAGTCGTAAGCTGTCAGAGCAGAACGATGCTGTGAAGCGTGTTTCCCCCGTTTTACAAGTTCACCAGCAGGAAATCTGCTTATTAAAAAAAGACAAGACAGAGCAGCGCACGTTCTTCAAGACGCTCAATAATCTTGCCTGACAGGATAATTAGATGAGTTAAACACAGGCATCATAAAGTCAAAATATTTATAGACAAGCATCAGACTTATTTGTGAAACTTCCCCACTGTTAAAACAAATGCTAACTGCAAATCCAGTCTGGACTTTGCAGAGGAAGGATAAGCATACCGTATGCGCTGGCAGGACAGCATCTGAGTCGTACCACCCCCACAAATCCATACAGTGAAGAAGACCACGAGCAGAGTGGTGGAAAACATCATCTGACGAGCATATGTTGCAGTGTCCCTGATGGACAGTGCAAAGGTCATTGCACCTCGCAGGCCTAAAAAGCAGAGCACGGAGAATGTTGTGTACGAGATGAGATAATAAGCATCTCTGTTGGTTATATTTCACTCTGCTTTGCTTAAGACGGCACATAATAAACATCCTTATCCGTACACCACTAACCTGCAAACATCATCATGTGCTGGAAGTTGGATCTGATCTTGTTGCGTCGTCCCAGATTAAGAAGGAAGGAGAGAGGGTAAATGTTAGCGGCTCTTCCTATGAATAATGCTACCTGGGTAGGAACATGGTTAAGGACGAAAGCAAATGAAGTGTGCTGTCTCCTGCCTATTTACTACTTGGTGGTTAGTTGTAATAAACTTCTTTTGTTCCCTTTAGGGAGTGAATCATCTGCCTCAATCTTACCCTATCCCTAGCATTTTCTTCTGTTATACCAACCCTCTGCATGTCCTCCTTCACTTCATCCAATAACCTCCTCTGAGATCGGTCTATCCTTCTGTCTCAAATCACCCTGGACACTAGTCTCCAGCCACTCCACCCTGCCTACACTCTCTTCTTCACCTGTCTTGTCCACTGTGATGCTATTTAAACTCATCTGCCTGCACTCTCGCTACTCCTTGCATGGTCACCTTTCCATCTGTCTCCCACTGCTGTAGATAATGCTTCAAGACAAGGATTAACATGGCTTATGTGAACTTGGCAGGGCCGTGTAAAAAGATACAAAAGCTCCAACGATGAACATCGGATTGAAGACATGGTTTTGGAACGTGAAAAGGGTCAATCCCATGTAGGAGAAAATGAAGTTCTCCGCCAGGAAATTTAAAAGTTCAAACAGCTGCAAAAGAAAAGAAACAGCATGCTTTACATGACAGCTGATATCCAAGTATAGATAGATGTATACATTAAAAGAAAAAGCTAGAGTTTTCAATAAATGCTGTTAAACTTGGATTGCATGACTGTGATTGTAATTAAACTTAAAATGCCGCTTTTTTATTCGCTATGTCATAAAGACATTTACCTGTTCAACAAACCTACAATGGCAGATAACTGATAAAGCAATCTGCAGTTTTTGTTTCATTTTGAGTCCCCATCGCCCTACTTCACCATAAAACAAAACAAAACAAGGAAAACGCCATACTTAAAGCATCTAAAAAAAGAACTGAATAAGTAGTGACCTGTTTGGTTCTGTCCTGAGACTCGGGAGACAGATTGTTGTAGGTGTAATGGGCCTGAGTGATTCCACAGAAGAGTACTGCTACCACACCTGCAGCACACCAAAGGGGGACGGAGACACACAGAATAAAGATGGGATCAATACGCACTGATTTCTTTATGCTCTGATGCATAACGCTTCCAGCTGGACACAATTACTCTATCTAAATTACTAATCTCATTTTTGTTTTTGATATTCTGGTAATTACAGTATGCCATACTGTGTGGATCTGTGTGTGTGTGTGTGTTACCTGTGAAACCACAAGCCTCAGCCAGTAAGAATGTGCTCCATGACATGAGAAAGAACAGAGCTGTTTCCAACAGCTGGAAGTCTCGCAGCTTGGTAAATTTAGTCACGTGGACACCACAGTCAAGGAATTTAACGACATACTCAGATATCGCTAAATCCATTCATGTTGACCTTTTTACAAATAATTCAATTCTAAGACATAAAAAAACCCCAAAAAACCAAAAAAGAGAAGCGATAAAGTTCTTCTGCTTTCCATTTTAAATCTGAAACTGTTGGCTTCTAATGAGGTTAATGTCAGAATAACCTTCCACAATCATCTATTCATTTTAATCAGCTTTTTTTTTTTGCATTTATTCTACATTTTCATATAGTATTTCACACAAACTAATTTAGTGCATGGTATAACTGAGGCTACGTCCACACGTACCCGGGTATTTTTGAAAACGCCGATTTTTCTATGCGTTTGCACCTTTCGTCCACACGTAAACGGCGTTTCCGGTCACTGAAAACGGAGATTTTTAAAAACTCCGGCCAGGGTGGATATTTTTGAAAACTCCGTTTTTGCATTTACGTAGACGAGAAAAACGGAGAAAACGCAGCGTCAAAGGTGTGCGCATTTTTTTGACGTCACACTGTGCGCCACGTTATTGTTTCGGTGAAATGAATTTCTACAACACTGTTACTTTTAATTGTACTCTCTGCAGTGTTTAAATGCTTACATATACACACACAGTTACTGTCCCTCCACACATACAACTCGGTTCTGCTTCTATGCCCCAGCTTTGTTTACTTTTTCCCACCGAGGCTTCTAGACTTCTGATTGGCCAACATTTCTGCACGGTTAGGAATATAGCGCCACCTGCTGCTTTGGCATGTTCCTAGCAGCGTTTTCCTTCATTTCTGCCTTTACGTGTGGACGGGAATATTTTTTAAAACGAAAACGGAAAATCTCCGTTTTCAAAAATACCCGTGTACGTGTGGACGTAGCCTGAGATACTGATGATAATGTTTCAGTGTTAAGAAGCTAACCATTTTATAATTTAAAACATGTAGACCGGGGTGGAGAGCTCCAGGCCTCGAGGGCAGGTGTCCTGCAGGTTGTGTCTTTGAGCCAACACAGCTGATTTAAATGGCTAAATTCCTCCTCCCAGAGGCCTGGTAATGAACGAGTCATTTGATTCAGGTGTGTTGACCCAGGGTGAGATCTAAAACCTGCAGGACACTGGCCCTTGAGGTCTGGAGTTCCCCTACCCTGACGTAGACTATCACAAAAACATTCATGTAGCCCCGCTCAGAATGTAAGCCACGGTCTTTCATTAAAAATGACACAGATGCTGGCCGGCTAACACTAAGGCTTTGGTGTACTTAAATCTTCCCCTTTATGTCCTTAATAAAATGGACACGAGAATAAATTTCTTTGGTTAATGGTGACTGTGACCTTATAAAACAAGTATTTGGCTGTGACACAAAATTCATACGCTAACTTTAGCAAGGGAACAAACAGAATGAAGTGATAAAATATTGATGCTTTATTCCAAAGGACAAAGGTCTGGTCGGGACAAAACAAAAAGGGTATAAACTCAAACTTTACAGGTCGAGTTTAAAATGCCAAAATAAATTGAAAGAACCTTCATGTCCCTTTTTGTAGTTTGGAACTGAATTTGATTGCACTTTTTATGTTCTTGGTTTGAATGAAATACACTATTAGGACTTAGCACTGCTACAACAACATGTAACTTATCTAAATAAATGATACAACCAAACGAACGAAAAAAAGATATGAGAGCAGTGACGATTCCAGTGGCGACTCCTAGTGCAAACGAGCCGCTGAAAACTCCCAGGAAAATCCCAAAAGACTTCAACATCGCCATAACCTCGAAGGTGTGGCTGTTGTCTCCTTCTGGTTGATATGCTACTATAGAGCTGATATGAACACAAAATACAAACATTTAATGGCAAGTATTTATGCAATGGCAGGGCAAATATTTATATGTGTACCACATACAAGTTAATGCCTGCATTTGTCACCACAACACAGGGTAGTGTATCCAGGCCAAAATTCCAACCAATAACAAAATATTTCACAACTATAGTAGATCTCTTTTTTGAAAGCAGCTCAGGTCTGTCTCTGAAGACCTTTGCATCTCTAACGCTACGTTCACACTGCAGGTCTTAATGCTCAATTCCGATTTTTTGATCAAATCTGATTTTTTTGTCTGCTCGTTCACACTACAAATAAAATGCGACAGCAAACGCGCTCTAGTGTGAACGCTCAAAGCGGCCGCATGCGCAAAAGAAGACTTCACACACAACGCGCTCTGTTTAGACCCAGAGCAAACAGTATTGTTTGACTGATGGCTGTTAATATAAAGACTTCGGACTTTACGTTTCCCAATTTTTGCTTTAAGTTATTTTGTTATTTACATAATAATGTAAATAACCTAATAATGATCCTTATTGCTGTTTTAGAGGAGTGGTGCTTCAAAGGATAGTTGCAGATTTCTGCCAGAATCTGCAGATTATACAGTACAAATAAAATGTTCACGTTTCTCCAAAGTTGTCTTCCCAACAGTTTCACCGGATGGCCAGGAAGCGTTCGCAATGTCTTCTCCGGCGCTGATAATTGGCGTCTGTCTTGTGTCAGTGACGTAAAAGATGGATTTAATGCGACTTGACCGTTCAAACAGCAGTCGCTTTCTAAAACATCGGATATGTATCGGATTCAGTACCACATACGAAAGTGACCCAGATCGGATTTGAAAATATTGGATTTGCGCCGTTCACACTGTCACACCATGATCGGATATGGGTCGCATAGGGTCAGAAAAGTCGGATTTGATGCGCTTTCGCCTGCAGTGTGAACGTAGCCTAACTTGAATGAGTTCATAAAGAGGAAAGGAGAGTAATGCAGCGGTCGGAACAAAATAAGTTATCACACTGTATTTGGATAGTTCAGTATTAATACTTGACTAACAACTGAACGCTTTGGTTAAAAGTCTACTGAAATGGTAGATTGTTATAAAAACTACATTTATATAGTGTATACAGCACATGCAGTTAAGACCGCACTAAGGTACACAACCAATTTAGTCCAAAACTACTGTGGAGTTTTGGATTCATCACTGTCAACTCAATGAAGAGAGTTAACGAGTGACTAATCACACCCAATAAAACTAATTCAAGTTTAAAGAAAATCATTTCTGTTCATTAAGCTTTTTCTTTCCATCAAACTTTAGTCCAAATAAAGACAAGTAAAGGTACCAATGAAGATGTCACCTGTGAGTTGAATATGAACACTGAACCATCCCACTAGAGAGTGAAAGGACAGAGCCATACTCTCTCTCTCTCTCTCTCTATATATATAAATATATACACACATATATATTTTTTAACATTATGCTGAGGTAGTTTTGTGCTCAAATGTGCTGAACATGGCAAATGTTTATTTCCAAATAAGAGATTCAGATCTTTGAATAAATAGCTCTATAATAAATAGCTATTTGAACCAAGTGTCACAGTAAAATAACATTTGTTCACCCTCTCTCTTCACAGCCCGCACACTCGCAGAACAAATCACCAGGCATTTCGTCTATAAGCATTCTGGCTTCCTGCCTTTCCCTTGGCCCCCACAGTATCTTCAAAGGAAATAGGAATGTGCTCTTAGCTGACTCATAACATCAAAAACATTTAACCGATAACAGAAAAAAAAGAAGAAATAAAGCAATGTTCTGCATCTCTGCTTGAATAGCCAGAGCCTTAAAAACAAATGGCCAGTGATTTGTCATGTTTATCCCAAGGCACTGCAAAAGCACACAATGCCATGCTCTACTTAGTACACCCGTTCAACGGGCCGGTCTGAGTGTCTCCACAGAGCCGGGCCCCTCCAATCTGCCTGCGCTTTAAATTTACAATTCTGTGGACATTACAGCAGTTCCATGTGGCGGGGGACAAAAACCAAGTCAAGCGTTAGTTTAACGAACATGTTTCACATTTAACAAGGTGTTAGTGGGAGCTGATACCAGGTTAGTAAAAGGTCACAGGTCCATCAACAAAAAAAAAAAGGAGACAACTTACGAGGACAGAACCACGGCCACGGCATCGTTAAGCACACTCTCTCCAAACAGTAACGCGTAGAGATCCACGTCCACCTGCAGCTCATTAAAGATGGCCAGGACTGTCACTGTGAGGCACAGAGAACATACGTCAACATTCACTTCCAAACGCTGCTACACCATGTTGTGCAAAAGTCTTGAGCCACCTTCATTTCTTTACATTTTGCTTGGAATATGGGTGCAGCAATTTATTGCAACATCTACAAACATACATGGAAATATGGTATATAATTGTACAATTTTAATGAGCTTTAATTGATAAGACCAACTTTATTATTTAAAGCTTGAACTCTCTTAGGCAAAGCCTTCTTGTCTTTTCTCTAAACAGTCTTCAAGAATAGGATATTTAAAGCTCTTCTTTGGATGTTGGCTGATTTTGTTCAATTCTCTGAAAAGATGATGCCACGCTGCCTCAATAATGTTGAGGTTCTGGCTCTGGGGAGGTTAATCCATGACAGTGTTCTATTGTGAGTTTTTCTATCCAAGTATGCTTGTACAGCACTGGCAGTGTGCTTGTGATCCATGTTATGCTGAAAAATTAAGTCCTGGCCAATCAGACAGATCAGACTCACTCACGTTTGCACCTCTCTCCTGACCTCCTCCATACCGACAGTCCAGTTGGCATACCTCAACTTTTATCTCTATTCCCCTACCATTTCTTATGAGGCTTTGAATAACAGCATGTGGACTCCTTGTTAAGTAATGTCGAGACAAAACCGGTTCATTCTTTGAATTACATACATTTTTTACTTTAATTATTCACGGCTCAGTCTCAAGGTGGTGAACAAACATAAAAACATTCAGCTGAAAACGTCGGGGTATAAAGACTGAAAATTAGTAAAAAAGCAGTCAACTCTAATAAAAAAATCCTAAAAAAAAAAAACAACTTTGAAAAACCTTCAGCACAACTATTGGTCAAGAACACTTTTACTGGATGCGGTGTGGTGGTGGAAAGGCCTTTTGCACAGTACTTTAGTTAATATATGTAACAATGTGCTTCGAGTTAGTAGAAGAAAACTTTTAAATCTGAGAAACATCATATGTACCAGGGTCTGTGGCAGAGACAATGGCCCCAAAAAACAGGCAATCAGTGAAGAAAAAGTCTCCATTCAGCTGGCCCACCTGCTTCATTAGCGTCACACAGCCATACATCAGCAACCTGATGGAAGAAAAGGACGAGCAGGTGGTTTTGTCCATCATCATAAACAACAATAACTTTAAATGTGCAGAGTTGCACAAGGGTTGTAAAATCACAAGGATGAATGGCTTTCATGTTTTTGCTTTTTTTTTTTTAATAATAAAATATTTTTTGTAATAATTGCATATTAAGTCTCTTACCCAATAATAAAACAGGAAATGACTGTCCCGAGAAAGGCGTAAGCCAGGATGGATCCCATGTTCCGAAAAAAATGTCTCTGAAAGACAGAAGAGTCACTGGATCAGCAATCAAATGCATACATACTATAAAATAAATTATTCATCTAGAAGAATACGTAAACCCCTGCGGTCTATAAAGAGACCACAAATGGACTTTTAAAATTTCATATTCAAAACATGAAGTTATTTAATTAAGAGCCAAATACATACTGAAAATATGTATTTAATAAATGTTGACTTTTTATATGATATACTGTACCCTTTTTAAGCTGTAGCCAGCATGGAAGATGATAGGCGGTAGAAGAATATTGAAGAACACTTCAGGGTCAAAGGTCACCTGAGTTATACAAAACACAGAACAAAATTACAGATCTGCATCAAAAGAAAATTAACAAGTTGTTTTCATTAATATTTCTTTCTATGCTGTTGCGTTTTTGGATTGACTAAAATATCAATTAATCAAAAATGACCCATATGGGGCATCATGACACAGCTTCCAGGACAATAAACACATGACTCCAATTTTAGCCAAACTACATTGGCTCCCTGTTAAATATCGTATAGATTTTAAAATTCTTTTGTTCACTTTTAATATTCTGAATAATTTAGCGCCCAGCTAGCTTTCTGAACTACTCCACTCATACAATCCCAACAGAGCACTTAGATCGTCCAATCACAGGCTCCTAGTACAACCTAGGACTCGAATGAAGTCGAGAGGTGACCGGGCCTTTGCATCCGTGGCACCTGGACTCTGGAATAACCTCCCTGTTCATGTTCGTACTGCCGAGTCGATCCAGTCTTTTAAATCATGTCTTAAAACTTATTTTTTTACTTTGGCTTTTGATTCTGTTCAGCTTGTTGTGTTGTTACCTATTGTTTGTTGTCCTCTTTTATTGTTTGTTTTAACTGTCTCATGCTTTTACTGACTGTGAAGCACTATGGTCAACACTGTTGTTTTAATATGTGCTATATAAATAAATTTTGATTTGATTTGATTTGAATAAACAAAAAAACTACTATAATAGTAAAATGGCATGTTACATAAAGAGGACAGCTTCTAGCCACATACATACACACACACTAAGGCTAATGCCATTTTTAGATGCTAAATCTAGAGCAGTGCTACATTAAAATCAGTATGTGGTTTCAATCTCTGACAATGGATTAGATGCATTCATGTTTGGAAAACAATCCTCAATTGCTGAGCGTGAGATTACGACTTAAAAAGATGAAACCTGTTCAGCAGATTGTTTACTTGTTTGGTGGTTAGAATAGCGTCAAGAATACTGCTTGTATGTAATTGTGCAGCTGTTTAACTGACAAAGTACAAAGTGACAAACACACCCCAGCACATGACAACCGTAAAACAAGTACTTTTATGGTTTCTTTTACATTCTGTATCACTGCCAGTTATTTTAACAGAACATTTCAGGCCCTGTTTAATAGTCTTAATAGTCAGATTTGATCTAGATGTAGAGCTTTCTTTTAAAATTGTAATAGCTACTTAAAATTGATAATAAAGAATTTGTATTACAGAAAGAGAAACACAAATCATTCATCTTACAAAAAACTAAAACCACCATTTAATCCCATTACAAATTAACCTGACTATGATTTCTCTCTTGCATTGGTTAGTTATGTTGTATTTAAAATATCAGAAGGGAAACATGTGGGGTAGCTGGTTTTGATCATCAGTGCTTGCAGATTTAAACAGCTGCTATCATTTCAGTGTAAAATAACTGATAATTATGTCTCTGCTGATGATTAAATCATCTGATTGCTCCAGCTCAGGGGTGGGCAATTAATCTTCTCAAGGGGAAACTGGGACTCTTGTGGAGGGCTGTAACAATAACTTATACAGAGATAAAATTAATACTGAGTTCAATTTACTGGCACTGTCCTCCACAACAGTCCCAGTTTTTCATAGTCCCTTAGGAAAATAATTACCCATCTCTGTAACACAATTGCTTGTATGTAGACATCAAATTCAAATAATAACACGACGGAGTATACCTTGCGCAGCATCTCATTATCCCGCACGTTGTTCACTTCGCTGGCACCGATCTCCCCTTTCAATGTGTACTCGTAGAACTTTCCGCTTACATTGACCAGCAGAGTGGCAGGGCTGGCATTGACTTGGCAATTCAAGGTTATGTTGCCACCATCCCGAGGAACATGAACGCCATAACGCAAAATCACTCCAACAATTAAGCCTGGGGAAAAATTCATAAAAACAAAAGACAAAAAAAAAAAAAATAGGAGAGAGAGAAGAGTTGATTAATACAGGATTTTTAACGGTTTATGGCATGTCGCCACAGAAACGGATGGCGAGTGTAGTTTCAGGCTACCTGATACTACAGATGGTATTAAATGTTTCAGTGGGATTAATTTGTAAAAAAAAAAAAAAAATTAAACAAAGGTCTACTCTGAACATCACAGACGTACCTAACAGCTTTGGATCTCAAATTAAAGTCTCAACACATCCATGTGAAAATAAATTACCCTATCAGACACTGTACCAGCAAATTAGAATTTCAATTAGTTTAGATTAGATTAGGCCATATTGTCTCCAGTGGGAGAAATTTGTCTTGGACAACCGAGGGGAATGTGTCACACAAAATAACACAAAATCACAACATGTCTGGTATCCTGTACCTTTTTTCCAGAGGACTCATATTCTTTATAATCTTTATAAAAGATGTGATTTATATCTGTAGTGATTTTCCGGCCCTTCTTTATCACAGACTCTTTAAATATCTCATGGAGAAAAAATGGAGGCAGGATGACAATCATCTTTCCAGCTATTTTGATCAAATTTTGGATTTGTGATCTGATCTTGACCTAAAAGGCTCAGATCAAACATCTGTTACTATTGGTAGTAATGCATGGTTTGGTAACCATGTAGTAGACAGTAATGTCACAGCAAAAATAATAGCATAATGTTACTATCCACCCTATGGAGCCTTCATAAAAACTAAAAGTGAGTGATTTGTGAATGTCTAGACTCTAAAAGCTCTGCACAGCCAAGCAGAAGTTATTAATTATCTGTTAGATATGAAGCAGCTGGGTTGTGAGGCAAAATGTAAATGATTCTATGGTGACACGACCACTTCCTCTTCTACAGGTTGGAAGATTTGTAACAATACTCCTGAAATTCAATATACAGAAGTGGAAGCAAAGTCCAGTTACACACTCGTGATTGGCATTTGTCCAAATAATCACTTGTGACTTGCACGAAAAAGCAAACGCAAAAACAAAACAAAAACAAGTTATTTAAGAACTAAAATTCAGTAGGATTCATAAGACAGTATTTGTCGAAATTGCTTAGGTGCTGAGATGTAATTTCTAAGACTAAGCAGTGTAAAAGAGGCGTCCACTGTCATTGCGCTTGCTCAATCACAACACAAACCGGAACAGTCCTGCTGCATAAATGTGTTAAAAGGGGCGAACTTATCAAGCCTGGTGTTGACATTCGTCTGTTCAAAATCTAACTATTAGGACACAATGAGTGTAACAGCTCGGGTGACGTCTCTCTGTCACGATGGACCATCTTACCATAAATCATTGCCAGCCCGGTTTCGTGGAGAAACCTGAACCGCCGATGTTTGAACAACCAGATGGTCAGGATGGTGAGGGTGAGGAGCAGGATAAAGATCAGCAGGTCAGCGCTGTCTTGTCTGTGGCTCTCCTCAGCCTTTTTCTCTGTAACGATGTTCTCCATGGCACTGTCCTCCTGAGGTGATGATGCTCGGCAAACACTGATGCAAACAGGCAGGCTTACTAGCACGAGCAGCCACAGCGTCCTTGTTGCCCTCCGGGCACTGCTGACAGTCACTTTAAACACCATTTCGGCTTTCGGCGGCCAAATGCTGCAACGTCGCCGAAGGTAAAAATAAACTTGTGCAAATATTATTCATAAACGGAGGGGAGTGGGCAACAGAAAGACGACAGCAAAATAGAAACCAATTCCGGCCCGGAAGGGAAAAGTAATTTTTCCAGAAAGTGTAATTTTATGTTTCAAATTAAAAGCACACCACCGTACCGTGGATGGTTAAAATCAACGCCAGTGGAAAACTTTAATACCGCAAAAAAGAATAAACCTTCTAGATAAATAAAAATGTCTATCTGGCAGTTTTCTTGGAAGTTTGCTTCTTATTAGCGATGATAATTTTCCCCGAAATCTTTTATTATGAAATATTTGACGATAGCGTGCTTACAGGGAAGTGAGTCCAACACTCCTTTAGGTTATCGATTTGTGTCGTATTGAAAATAATAATAACAATAAACCAAATATAATAACGATTACTGTTTAATTACAGTGTAATTCTAAATAGAATAAATTTAAATAAAAATAGCCGCATAATTCCTGTGGTATTTCCTCATTCCTACTTCCTTCCTACTCTTTTACTGACAGACCATTTAGCGTAAAGATACGAACATCAAATAATAATTTTAAATATTTATAGATACATTTAACTATATTGGATAAAGAATATTCGTTATTTTTTGTTTTTTGAAAGTACGATTGACAAGTCTCGTGATACAGATGGTCGCGTGGGACGTTCCAAATTATCGGAATTTTTTATTTTACTGTCATGCACTGAAAAACTAACTAACTAACTTTCACTGTTAGTCCTTATTTAATAACATGGCAGTACAAAAATATGCACACATATATATTATAATTACTTAATTATTAACTGAAATATGCCTGTAATTTGTAATTTAATGCTCAGACATACGAGTTGTACAGCCAAGATTAAGAAAATACAAATTTCCGAGGAGGCATTGAAAGTGGCAAAGCCCTATACAACACTCTTGTTTTCGCTCGTGATTATGCTATCACTGTGTAGCTAAGAAGTCTCGTTTTTGTCAGTCAGAATCGTCATGTTTATGCGTGTTTAGCATTGAAATATATCTATACAGCTGCACCATCTAAACTTAAAAAAACGACGATGACATCTAAACTGAAAGGTACGTTAAAATCCTCTGCCCTTATCCTTATGCTAAAGATAACTAGCTGTTAGCCTCGTAGCCTCCACTTTTGCGAGGTAAGGAAACACTTTTCGTTGTCGGTTATTAAGATGAATCTGATATAACTCAATGATAGTAACAATAGTGGTGATGATGAAACAGAACATGTTGTCGGTGGCAAATTTTAACAACTGTGTTCGCAAATTAGCGTTTATCGTTCCTGTCTTTTGAACATTGTGTATAATCTCCTATAGTGTTATTGTTCCACAGTGTGGTAGACGTCATTAATGTAAGATGCACAAGTAACCTTAATTAGCTGTAATTATCTGTGTTTTACTTTTGATGTAAAGACATTCGTGATAGAATTTGAAAAGAGATTCAGAGTACATTTGGTTGGAACGTTGGTTATTTTTTCGTTCATTTAATCATTCATAGTATAATATAATAAACTAAATGTTATGTTGAACTAATAATAACGTTTGTTGGTTTGCATATACGCACTGTGAGAAATAAAAATGGTTTGGCTATTTACATTTTTAGCTTATTACATTGTAATTTCCTTTTTTGTCAGCACTGAAATAAACTTTACTGTTGTAGGTACTTAAGATAGTAGTTAGTGTTTATATACTAGTGTTTATACACTAGTGTGTATTTCTAGTGTTGCTAACCTCACACCATTAAAGACACAAGTTTTTAAAAAAAAAGCAAAACAAAGAACACTCAAAGTAAAATAATGCATATAAAATCACCAAACTTGGAGATTTCTTTCCACAGGAAGAACATTAAAGACTATAAAGTGATCAGTAATTAAAGCTGTCAAAAAATGTGGTGGAGTGTAGTGTTTGCCCCTGAGATATAATGTATGTAAGAGAAAATGCTCAGCTAAAGTACTGAAAATGCTTTAAATGGTCCACAGACCAGTCCATCCAGCCAATGATTCAATTGAACTAACTTTCATTTGTATAGCGCCAAATCACAACAATAGTTGCCTCAAGGAGTTTTATATTGTAAGGTAAAGACCCTACAATAATACAGAGAAAGCCACAGCAATCAAACAAAATGCTATGAGTAAGCATTCAGTGAAGAAACCTCCAGCAGAATCAGGCTTCAGGAGTGGCGTCCATCTGACACTGTGAAAAAAAGACAGTGGAAGAGAGCCAGAGATTAATATATTAGATACTATATTACTTCTTACTTCAAAATACAAAAAATGAGTTCCATAATGTACTGTATATTTTAATGTTAAAGTAGAATGACAAACTTTGTAGTTTGTCAGCATATAGCAAGCAAGACATATTTTAATACTTTCATTATGGTTTTGTGTTTTGATTTTAGTTGGGAAGGTCGGTTCCAAGAGTAAGGAGGATGCCCCTTATGAGCTGGAGAGCCAGTTTGTCCTTAGGCTTCCTTCGGTGAGACTTTTGCACTTGAAGAAATTCATTGTTTGATGGAAATTCAGTTTTATCACCATCAATATGCTCTGGCTTCATTTTTCTTTCTTTTGCAGGAGTATGCCTCAACAGTAAGAAGGATTGCACAGTCTAGCAGTATGAACATGAAGGACAGACTCACCATTGAGTTGCACCGTAAGCTGCTCACAATCTTGGCACTGGTTTAATCTGTCTCACGCTGTCTCCCTGTCTTGTTATTCATTTGCAGTCGGGTCCAGAATTTTGAACGTTGTAAATATTTCTATAGCAGTTTCATTCTTTTTCTTATTTAAATGTAACAATGATTGTAGCATAACGGATCTAGTTAAAGAATTGTCACCCACATGTCCCCCTAACAGTCATTTGTCCCTCTTATTTGTAGCTGATGGTCGTCATGGCATAGTTAGAGTAGACCGTGTTCCTTTGGCCTGCAAACTAGTTGATCTCCCCTGCATGATTGAGTCACTCAAAACGGTGGACAAGAAGACGTTTTACAAGACCGCAGATGTCTGCCAGGTAAGCACGAGAGTGGAAATAAATTATTTTTACAGTTTTCCATTTTTTATTGGTTTAAAATAAAAGTACATTTTGGATTTTAGATACATGTTATGTAAATTTATTTTCCCCGGTTACAGTGCAGTGCAGTACAGATTAATCAGCATGATATTTAGCATTCATTTTTCCCCATCCACGGGTTAGATGCTCGTGTGTACACTAGATGGAGACCTTTACCCCCCTTTGGAAGAGCCAACTGGCACTGACCCTAAGACCAAAAAGAAGGATAAAGACAAGGACAAGAAATTTGTTTGGAATCACGGCAGTAAGTAATTATATACACACAGCAGCTTTTTGACTTGTTTATATTGAAAACTTGGCATATCAGCAGTTCAGGAAACATAATGTTCCCTCCTTGGGCAGTGGACTGATTTTTGGCTTCGCTAATCCCATTGTTTTGCTCTTTAGTCACCTGCCCTCTGAAGAACACGCGCAAGAGGAGATTTCGGAAGACTGCGAAAAAAAAGGTTCTGCCATTTTTCATTTTCCCTACAGCAATCCCCTCCCGTGTCCCATCTGTCTCCTTAGCATCTCGTTTGATGATCCATCTTTTTCCTAGGCTCTCTTCCAACAAGACATTTACATTTCATAAAACAGGAACTATGGTAAAAGTGAAAACTAAGATTTACATATAAATAAAGCCTTTCCATCTTAGTGTTCCCCAAAGGCATGCAAAAAAGCTATTTCACTATTGCTTTGATCAAAGTGAAAGCGAGTGGAGCTGGAGCACTACACTTTTACTTTGTCTTCTGAATAAATCTTCCTGAAGGTGCAGAGCTGAGCCATATTGATTTGGCCCCTTCTGTTTTTAATCGCTAATGTACTTCCTGGCATGTGGCCAGCTGCTACCTTTGTGTGTGTGTGTGTGTGTGTGTGTGTGTGGGTAAGACAAGGCAAGAGAGATGCTGCTAATACTACAAGTAACTCGATCTCTTTGTCTCTTGCAGTACATCGAATCTCCTGATGTGGAAAAGGAAGTGAAGAGATTGCTGAGCACAGATGCTGAGGCTGTCAGCGTCCGTATCCTTTTTGACACCTAAACATTCTGCACGTCTATCTTAGGACAATAGTAATGGTGTATATAAACCATCAAAACAATAGTGTGTATTACATCTTTAAAAGTACTTCAGAGTAAGGCAGAATCAGCTGGCCATTACTTGTAACGTGAAATCTAGTCAGTTTTTCAGAAGCGTCACATAATTACCGCTCTTTGTCTTTTAGGTCAAACATAATCTCTGTTTAATCTACCATGTAAAATATGTTGAAGTTAGGCCCAAGTGGCTTTCCTGAGTCCTGCATGGTTACATGGCTCACCTGATTTGACTCTCTCTGATGCCTTTGAGAGAGATGCACTGTGCGAGGAAGCTATTAGTGCTTTAATGAAACCCTAAACTTGCCTGACAGAATAAGAGCATAGCGAGGCTGCCTTGAGTGGCTGCTTGCTGTGTGTTAATTGAGATGGACTGATCATTATCATTGCTTAGTTGGTCACAGTGAAGTGAAGATTCTTATTTTAATTTTAGTGCTTGCATACAGCTGGGGAGATAAACACGGCACTAATGAATGTTAAAACTGAGACCGTTTCTCTGCATCTAATTTGACCCTTCAGGTCTTTTTTTGAAGTAGGATTATTCAAAAGACAAAAGTCTTTTACTTTAGTTTAGACCCTCTGAAGGTTAAAGGAATCTGCAGAAGGTGTGCCGACCCTTAACTTAGTTATCAGGATGGGAGGTTATCGCAGAGGATGAGTCCAAGGAAGCAGATCAACACAGCTCTCTGGCCAACCTGGATTCCTCACCTGGCACCTCAGGACACAAGATGGGCCATGGGTCCTCTGGTAAATAAAACGTAATTTTAAAAAGTCGTGTGAAATAAGATGTGGTACACTCTGTTATAATGCTCAGCCAGCTTCTCAATTCAGCTAAAAAAGAGAACATGTTCTGCTACCTAGAGGTGGGAATCACCATACATCCCACGATACGATATTATCACAATACTTAACGCACGATACGATATTATTGCAATTTTTTTAAAATATTTTGCAATATTCAGATTCTGTACATAAAGGTAAACTTTATCAATATTCATTTTATCTAATAACAAAGTCTCACACTCAGTCTTTCTCTCATTTCAGTTTTATTGTTGACAAACTGAACGGTTTGTATTACAGTCTAGTCCAACTTAACTGAATCAACCATCTGGTACAATTATAGCTATTCTGAACTATGCAGTTTATGAAAACTATGCAGCCCCTTCAGCAACTGAAGAATTTGAAAGTAAATTAAAACAAAATATAATTTTACATTCAATAAAAAATTTTTAAACTTAATTAAAATAAAACATGTCTTAAATTAAAATAAGTAAACTGTCATGTTTATTGCTGCCAAAAAAAAGTTAAACACATTTGGACAGTGAAGGAATGTCAGGATTCTTGCTCAGAAAAAGGATCAACATGCTCTGAAGTCAGAGCACAAAAACCTTTTTTGTAACAAAATATCGATTTCTGCTGTCCCTGTATCGATACATTATTAGCAAACAAAATATCACCATACTACACAGTATCGATTTTTTTCCCCCACCCCTACTGCTACCCAGGCCTTTTAGCTGACCTATATGAACACGCACAATAAAGCTTGATTGATTTAGTGTTTTTAATAATAGCATTATAATTGGGATGAGCATTTAAAAATGGTTATCCGAATCAATAAGACTCAGAATACTAGTGAACACATCATGTAATTAGGATGCAATTCCTAAACTTTTCTTCACTCTGGATGAGATGTATGTACACATGCATAGGGCTGTGCAGTATGACCAAAATCTCATATCCCGATATAAGACATGTATCGTCCCGATAACGATATAAATCACAAAAATGTAACATTTTCTGTAAATTCTGTGAATCTCGGGCAGCTCGACTTGCGTGAAGTGTTTCCAGCTGCGCGTCGTGTAGCTGGAGTCGAGTGTTTTAACCGATGCATGAAACGATACATTTTTAGACATAAGTTGTAACAGCCGCCACTTTCTTTGTGAGTATTTATTACACGGCGTGCTGCGGGGAAAAGCCTGTTCTAACGTTTGAGTCTAAGGTTTATTTTTTTAGCACCTGGCGACTCTTCTTTGCTTCCCATCCATAAACACTGCATACTGTTTCATGTGATTCGGTTTATTTTGAAAAGTCTTAACAGGATCTTGAGCTTTATTGTGAAAGGTTTATGTGGAAAATAAACAAGCGGACACGCGATGGTTTTACTGTCGTTGTTGCATAAAAACAGGCGCTTGTCCGTTAGTGGTGTGGTTATATTAAATATAAAGCTGGGCTCACACTCTGCGATTTTTGGCCCATTTTGAGCCGATTTTTCAGTCGTGCGACCGTTTTGGTGATGGCCTGATTTTGGCCTTCATCGTGCATCGTGTAGTATACGTGGGGTAACGAGAAGCCATTAACACCTCACGACCAGCTCCCGATCATCAATCGCTTGGTCGCTTGGTCGTGAGGATCCTCACCACCGTCGTGAGGGTGTCACCGCAGCTGCTCACACTGCGCACGCGCAAACACATAAATGTCGGTGAAAAAGACGGCGCAGCACGGCAGTGCAGCGTGTGATCTGGACACAAGCGATGGAGGCACAACTTGTAGAACTATGGCAAGCTCATCCGAGCCTTTTCGATGTGGCCTCACAAAATGATCACGACCACAACAACCATGAAAATAGTTGGATTTACAAGCTGCTCAATCACAGCTGCCTGATCAATGTTTTCATTAGCAATTTAGCAAAGTTGATGGCGGTGGTGTGTGTCTGTGTGAGTGAAAGACAGATTTTCTGTTATAACCTTCATTTTTATGGACGCACAGTGTGAGCACTCAGGTCGCATCAGAGCATCGGGTCGTATAGTGTGAGGCCCTGCATCGTGACCTACGAACTTCTAACCCCTGCGAGTCAATCGTACAGTTTGAGCAGAAGCTGAATAACGCGACTGAAAAAAACGCACAGTGTGAGCCCAGCTTAAGAGAAAGAGAGAGCTTTAAGAAATTAATATAGCCACTACAGTGACCATCAAAACAATGAAAAAATATTGCTGTAAACAGTTTATTTTGCGACACCACGAAACAAACGATAGCGTAAAATGAAACGATAGTTTTTATATCGTCATCCGATATATATCGTTATATCGAACAGCCCTACACATGCATACTAAATGATCTATCCATAAAGCTCATCAGATTGTTCATAAAACAGTCATGAACAAATTAGTGCTGCTGTAACAAGCAATTATGAACAAAAACATTTCCCTAACCTTTTTACCTCATTTCATTTCCTCCTTTCATTCCTTCCCATACCTTGAGGTATGTGGCTAAACTAGCTAGTGGTTCATGCTTGAGTGACTTCTACTGTACTGCCAAGTGTTGGAGCAGAGTTATTTTTGCCATGTAAGAGAAGAGCAGGCTGGTTGTTTAGACTCCACATTTATTCTTTCCTGTCATATAAGCCCAGAGTTTTAAAGCTCCAGCAGACTGTTGGCTCTGTGACCTAGATTAATCCCAGAGCAAGTGCTCTAAATTCTCGCTGTTTCCATCTTTGTGTTTGCGTTTCTAACGCTAATGTGCTTTCTGCATCACCAGTCCAGCATGATGAACTGAGGGAGATCTTCAATGACATCAGCAGTTCAAGTGAGGACGAGGAGGACGAAGGGGACCGGCATGAAGACGAGGACCTGAATATCATGGACACAGAGGATGATCTGGTCCAGCAGCTCCAGGACAAACTTAATGAGTCCGATTCTGCACAGAATGAAAGTGATAGAAACAACCAGATAGGTATGAGGCAGAAAACGATATACAAGTCATTGTATATAGTTTTTATCGCTGCATTAACTCATAAATAAAATCACCACTAGCTGCAGTCCAACTGATATAAATTACATTTTGTTGTTAAAAATCTCTCACCAGCATCTCTAATCAGATTTTGTTATTTTCTGAAAACAACTTATAAGAATTTTGTAAACACAGGAGAGATAGATGTGATTATTATATGTGTGTGTGTGTGTGTGCGTGTGTGTGTGCACCCAGGTGGATGTGAAGTAAGTGCCGCATTAGAATTATGCAATCTTTCATGCCGTGCTTGCGGTCTACACCACAGAGATAATTCTCTTTCTCTTAGCCGACTTGCTCTGCATACCAACAGTTGTTCATTTTTCAGTTGCAGCAGTCACAGCCAAGAAAGTGGGCTTGGCTGCCCAGAGATACTCGTCGAAGCAGAGGTCAAAAATAACCCGAGCAAGGTGTCTGAACTTTTAATCGAAGTTGAATTTTCTAGCTCATCACACACTCTCAAATAAATAGCCTTACTTGAATACACGTGCTGCGCCCTCATCCACAGAGATGCTCATTCTGACAGCTCTCAGCTCTCCTCTTCAAATAACCAGTCTGACAGGTGTTGTGGCTCAGCAGGAGGCTCGGGGAGCTGTCCAGTTTGACAGCACACTACCTCCTTAGCTAGATACATAGAACTGTCAGTCAGGCAGCACTACTGGCCAGCTCAACTGTAGCATCTTGGCGGAGCCCTTCTCAATATGTTGGATTCAGGCCATGCATGATAATGGCATCCATGCATAGCTGTAAAATAGGGCTGCACGATTTTGCATAAAATGAGAATCACGATTTTTTTTGGCTTGGAATTGAGATCACGATTCTCTCACGATTTTCTTTCCCAGTATAAATATTTATTGCGCTTATTAACTGCACATCAACTTCGTAACAGTTGAGACTGAACATAAAAACAATAAATAAACATAAAAACAACAAATGTCTCACGTTTTGTCGTTGCCGGAAAACGTTGTACTGCTTAAAATTGCGTCTCCACCGTTGCTCGACACTGCGTGTATAGAGCAGGTAGTGCAACAATAGAAAAATAGTTGTGGGACGGCACTGTGTAGCGTTTGTCTAGGGTGTTGATCATTTTCCTAAATCCCTCGTTTTGCACAGTGTTGATGGAGCCATATCTTTGGTCAGGTGATAAGTAATAGCCTCCGTAATTTCTTTGTGCCTGCGGGAGTTCGACGTGTATAGGGAAGGGTGGTTGACCGGGACGGATTTTCTCCTGTCACTTTCTCGTCATCCCTGACGAGCAGTGTTGCCAACTCCTCAGTAAGGAAAATCGCTATTGGCTGTCCTAAAAGTCGCTAGAAGTCGCTAAATAACGTCATCACCTAATTTGCATAATTGGTCATGCTAATGTAATTGTAATCTATGTTGTTGGAGAGAGAAATAACATCGTGGAAGAGACATAAAGTGAGCAAAAAACGTCCTAAATGCATTTAGAATTTATTTAGAACTACAAATTAAATTTATTTTAGCAATTATTGTTTTTTTAATGTCTCAATTCCAACCTTGCTCCTTTACCCGGGCTTGGACCGGCAAAAGTGACCCGAAATAGGCACTCTGGTGGAGTTACTTTGTGTGTGTGTTTATAAGTAGTTTTAAACCTTGTGATCCACAAAACAGCATAAGAGTAAAAGAAGAACTGACTGCGTTACAGCACCCGCTGCTTGTTGAGAGTAAAAGCAATATGCGCTTTCACGTCTTTTTTTAGCGACTTTTTTAAGAAAAAAAAAGGTTTTTTTAGAAAAAAAAAGTCGCTAGGGGGTCTGAAAACTCGCTAAATATAGCGACAAAGTCGCTAAGTTGGCAACACGGCTGACGAGCTCTCCGTTGTTTTTTCCCTGCTAATTTTAGCATCACACGGCACAGCTTCTGTATCACGTGGTATAAGGCTCCGCCCTTGTCATTTGTTGAGCAGGAAGAGTGAGCGCTTGTTTTCATGCAGATTACGTCCCGGATCAAAATGCGGTACAATCGTCGTCTTTTTTGTTTATTTTTATTTTTTTATCGTTGTCATTTGGAAATGAGATCGCACATAAGTATGAATCGAGATCGCGATTTTCTAACGATTAATCGTGCAGCCCTACTGTAAAAGTTGAATGAATGGGTTCACATGGCCTCCTTATTGTTAGATAGTCTGCATTACAACAGCTTTGTCAGAAGTTGGAGCCAGGGGGAAAGGGTGAATGGATACAATTAGTTATAAGATGGTTGATTGGTGGTGGAGCCACGGGTTTCTGTGAGACACGGTCACTCTGGGTGGATTTGATGAGAACTCTGTGTGGTGCACAAAGCAGACTGATTTAGTTGTGTCTTTATAGAACTGCATCCTGCTGACTCGTGTCCTTTTAAATCGACTGATTGTTCCCATTATGGATAATTTGTCAAACTGAAATGGAGGCATCCTTATGGTTCAGCAAGCTAAGCTGCATACCTCGTCCCCGTGGCAAGTGTAGTGTCTCAAATTATGTCACATCATCTTCGCCCTCCAACCTTTTTTGCCTCCTCTTTGCAGCACATAAGTGTTTTTATGACAGCCCTCACACGTGAACCTCCCACTGTGTCCTGCAGTTATGGAGTACCAGGTGCAGATCAACAACATTAAGGCCAAGCTTCAGGAAACTCGTGCCCGCAAGAAACAGCAGGAGGAGCTCATCATGAAAGTGGAAAACCAGGCCCTCAAAGTAAGCACTGAAAACACTCACACGCTTTTTCACCCGTTCATCCAAAAACTAGGTCTGCACGTACAGAGACGTAAACAAGAACATGCAGATGAGCTTGGAGGCAAAATTCTTCATGCAGCATAAATTCTCTCAAAGGTGACAGGAAAACCTAAATAACAGCTGATTTCACACGTTGTTGGAGGACATTATTTTTTTAAATGTTTATTTTAAAGCCCAGAAATTGCTGCAACTGCTGCTAGCCTTTTTCTCTGTAAGTTTTTCCATGCACAAAAAAGGAGCCGAAAGTTCATTCTTATGCCCGGCACTCTTTAGTGGAGAATTTACAATGAGTGAAACATGAGCGGACACGACCCTTCCTACGTTGCCATTTAACGCTCTCATTGCTCAGTGTTTTGGGACCGTCGGAGCCCCATCTCTAGTCGTTATTATCACAGTCACATGAAAAAGGTCAGCTGTCTCTGACTGGCATTCCAAGTGGCCTTTCTGTCAGAGAGGAGATACTGACACGAGCAGCCCAGGCCGACACACATTTAAAGCCATCACAATTTAATGAGGCTCAGCATGTCGACTCAAACAAACCTTGTTTGCCTCTCTGCTCTTACAGAACCGTTTCCAAGCCTTGTTGGATGAGATTATTCAGCAGGAGGAGCGGGAGATGGAGCAGGTAAGCACCTTTTTGTAAAAGCCAAGGATCAGTGCTCACTGTGAGCTTTCTACAGCCTTCAGCACTTTGCATGAATTTATCTTGAATGAATGTCAAATATCATGTCGGCGGATGGTGTTGTGTTTGCTATGCTTTTTAAACCCAACATTTTTCATGCCTAATAGCAAAGTTGAAAACCAATCAAGCGCAATTTAATTTGACAGCAGCTACCAGGGGAGTCCTTTTTGTAGCTGTGGCATAGTGGCCACCCACTGTCCAGGGTCGTTGTTTGTATTGACAAATGACTGCAGCAAATTAATGTGAAAAGACATGTTAATCATCATCCACTTACCCTCCAATTACACCACGGTGCTGTTGGGCATCAATCACGCCCTCTATTTTCTGCTCCAACAGCTGGCCTCCCTGCAGGAGCAGCTGGACTCACTGATAGAGAAGTGACCACCAGGGGGCAGTCACATGTCATCTTCTGGCATACAGGAAAGACAAGGAGGAGAAAAGCCTTCATCCAGGGAGAAGAGAATTTTTATTGGAAGTTGCTGTGTCATTCCTTTAAATTTGTGATTTTCCTATTGCACCGCACACAGATTGGTTCACTCAAAGTTTGTGTTTTTAAGTTGACAAAATGCGTTTGTAGTTACTGTGTGATTAAACTGTTCCACCTCAGTGTTTAATGTTGTCTGGGTGTTTATTGTCTTAAAGACAAATTGTTTACTGCAGGTCAACATTTATTTTAATAATAATAATAAAAATAAGTTACAAAAATGTTACAAAATGTATTTATTTTTGTTTATATATTCCTACATCATTGGTACTAATGACCAGCATGGTCATGGTGGATTTTGGTTCAAACACACCTGATTGTGGCAGCTCTTACTGCTTAACTGTTATGTAATATACTTTCCACTGAGGGATTTGGGTTTAAGTCATGCCAGGATAGTTTACGTATACCTTTAATGTCACTGGAATTGGTTTTCTTCTTTAAAATTTGTTTGTGTTTATATTTTCATGGACGTAGATATAGAAGTAGCAAAGACTTTGACTGCTAAATTTGAGCTTTTTTGTTGTAAAGTACCTCTAGGCTCTACTGAGCCTTTTTTTCCTGGTGCAAGTCCCTACTACTAGATTTACTGACCCTGCGCAAATTTGCGTAAATTCCCCTGAACCTAACACCTCCTAGCACCCTGCTGAGAGGCCTTCAGCTCCATTGTTCTCCTGCTTTTGTTGTCCAAACATACCCTCCGCCAACCCCCAACCAGGAGAGATTCAGGAGACAGGAGAGAACCAGGAGAAAGTCTTTCCTTCCAATCGTTGTCAGACTCAACAACAAAGTACCTGCAGCCTACAATACACCATATTAGTAGCTTTTATGTGCAGTATTATGCAATATTAGTTCTTGTCAATCCTTGTCACTACATTGCATGCCTGTCCATAATATACACAGAGTATATGTACATATATTTATATATCCGCACCTTACATAATATATATAAAGTCTAGTTTAAGATATCTGGGCCTTTTCATGTGATATAGGCTAACAAGGATTTGAATGTCCCCCTTGAACTTTGACACATTTTGTCACATTACAGCCACAAACATGAATCAATTTTATTGGAATTCCATGTGAAAGACCAACACAAAGTGGTGTACACGTGAGAAGTGGAATGAAAATCATACATGATTCCAAACATTTTTTTACAAATAAATAACTGAAAAGTGGGGTGTGCGTAATTATTCACAAATCTTCCACTGCAGCACGTTGACAAAAGTTGTTGTTGGAGCTGGAAGTGAAGGGAGGGTGAACACAAATATCTTCCTGTAGGTCTTCACATATATATTATGTGTCTGACAACTCTTTTTTTAACAAAGCTGCCTGTCAGCACACCAGACTGGCTTAACTTTAACCCGTCGCAAAAGCCAATACAGGTGCAGGTTTAATACAGGCTATCTGGGACTGTGTTTAACAGAATAGTTCAAGTCTCCAAATGGATGTTTTTAGGTGTTGTGTGCACCATAAGAAATCGAGGTAAAGGCTGCATGGTCATCTCAAGGCATATTGATGTTTTTATGATAACAATTTGTAATATTATTCGGAGGCTCAACGTCTGCGGGACCATTGCTAACCTCATGAGAAATGAGCACAACAGACAAAAATCAACTGAAAGATTTAACATGTTAACAAAAAGGAAGAAGAACCAAATAAAGTCAAAGGTGAAACACACATAAAAAGCCGGCGAGATCAAAGCAGGTGTATGGGGAGAGACCCACGATGACCCCGCTTTTAAAAGAGAAAACAGAAAAGCCCATGTTGACAAGCCAGTATTTCTGAGAGTCCTTTTACAGATGAAACATGATTAAGAGCTTTTTGGTAGGTTACATCAGCTCTGGGTTCACAGAGGAAAACAGAATCTGAAATGAAGTTTCATGAAAAGGACACAATCTTCACTATGAAAAATGAATTGCCTCCTTCTTAGTAAAAGACATGCTACGGGCTTGTGCACAAATCACATCGAACACTGCACGGCACAGTGCACCAAGTATCAAGGTGGAACACTATTGTCAAAGCTCTGTCTCACTTGCAGGTCATGGCTCCTCCAATCGTATAAAAGACCCAAAGTATACATTTAAAAGCTCTCCACACGGGTTGAGAAGGTGACCTTTATGTGGTGCCCTGCTATCAATCCCAGTTTTATCCCACTGAACATCTGTTGAAAGAGCTGAACCTCTTCACCGGGAGAAGGTACCAATCAAGCCTGAGACAGGTTTGCTCAAGTAAGAGGGTGAAACTACCGGTTATGAGCAACAATAGGGGCTTGGTTTTCATCTGACTCAAGAGTGTACTACAGAATGTTATTTTAAGTGTCCTTGAAATAGATGTCCTATATATGTGCATGAATAGTCTATCTCAGCTACAAGCAGTGTTGGGAAGGTTACTTTTAAAATGTATTCCATTACAGATTACAGAATGCATGCCCCAAAATGTATTCTCATACGTTACTCAATGAGAGTAACGTATTCTGAATACTTTGGATTACTTAATATATTATCATGCTGTTTACAACTACATGAATGTACTATTGCTGTGATTTATTACTGTTACTGAAGGTCCGCGGCTCCGAACCGTAGTAAAGGGACCTCTGGCTAATACGGTGGGTTCTGTGTCGGGCTCGTAGCCGAAAACTAGCTTTACTTTGTTGTCTGGGTCAACTTTGCTAGCAGAGACAGAGAGAGGCGTTGAAAGGCTGCTCCAACGGAACTTATTGTTTTTGGAGGAAAACACGAACACGGTGTACAGTCGAGTCTTAATAGCTTACTTACAGCTGGGCTCGTCAGGCTCTCTTCTTGGCTGCAGTGGTTATTATTATATTTACATGCTTCCAGCTCCCGTTTTTGCTCGATGACAGCTCGTACTTTTCCTTTTTCTCCCTCCCTCGCTCACAGACACATAACGTGTATGGCAGTCCATTCTCCCTGCAGCACGGACTACACTGCCTATGATGCTACATTCTTTAGAGCTATACCTGTAGCATTCTGCCTATTAGCTTAGCACAACAACAACAAAAAGGCCTCTCTCACCCAGGAAACACGCACAGAGAGAGAGCGTCACCCTGTAACCATGGCAACCGTAACGCTGCCGCCTGGAACAACAGAACGTAGCTGTCAAACAAAACCCAAACAGTCCTGACCCGCCACAATATGAAACAGGGAAGTACCGCTGTGTATTCCATTTATTTCAACAAAGTAACTGTATTCTAAATACCACCTTTTTAAACGGTAACTGTAACGGAATACAGTTACTCATATTTTGTATTTTAAATACGTAACGGCGGTACATGTATTCCGTTACTCCCCAACACTGCCTACAAGTTTTATTTATTGGCTCAGAATCAGTACTATATCACACACTTTAATGTATTTTAAGATTAAAGAGCGTGGTAGCATGGTGGTTAGCACTGTTGCCTCATAGTAAGAAGGTCCTGAGCTCAATACCATGTGTTAATTGAAAAATCTAAATTGCTCATAGGTGTGAAAAGGTGAGTGTAAATGGTTGTCTGTCTCTGTGTGTTAGCCTTGTTACAGACTGGTGACCAGTCCAGGATGTACCCTGCCTCTCACCTTTAGATAGCTGGGATAGGCTCCAGTGACCCCCATGACCCTGAAAAGGAGAAGTGGGTGGACGGAGTTGTTTTCTATCCTAAAGATCAAAACATTCAAGGGGCTCAAAGTGAAATGGCCACATCCAGGTATCATTAAAGATCAGAAATGAGCATTTACTACTCGCATTTAAAGGTTTGCGTCCAAGATGAAACCTAAAGTAAATGAAGAAACACTTGATTTATGCAACTTTTTACATCTTTTTACCTTTATTGTGTTATGGGGATCTTCTTTTTATGATTGCACCTGACCAGTACCTGAAGAGCTTAAATACTGCACTGGCTGTGGAAATCATTTACATCACTGTTATCTGTTTGCTACTATTGGCCATCTCTTTACATCTGCAGACTTTCCCATTGGTTGGCTTTTATCTATAAATCTCTGCTTGGACTGCTGCCTTCTCATCTGCGTTTCTATATGTGTAAAAACCTCAACCAATATGTAAATGGCCTGTATTTATATAGCGCTTTACTAGTCCCTAAGGACCCCAAAGCGCTTTACATATCCAGTCATCCACCCATTCACACACTGGTGATGGCAGCTACATTGTAGCCACAGCCACCCTGGGGCGCACTGACAGAGGCGAGGCTGCCGGACACTGGCGCCACCGGGCCCTCTGACCACCATCAGTAGGCAACGGGTGAAGTGTCTTGCCCAAGGACACAACGACCGAGACTGTCCAAGCCGGGGCTCGAACCGGCAACCTTCCGATTACAAGGCGAACTCCCAACTCTTGAGCCACGATCGCCCGAAACAAACACTCTTACAGTAATATAAAAATGTTTGTCCCCAAATTTAGAACAGAATATTGTATTTGTTTCTTTGTTACATGTTTATATGTTGTACTGGTTGTAATTTCCTGTGCCCTCATGGCCAGGTCTCTCTTGGCAAAGAGATTTTGATCTCAATTAGACTTTTGCCCAGATAAATAAATGATAATGAAGTTAAATATAAATATAAATATAACTAGCAGAACAATCTAATCTAAAAAAAAAAGTTTGATTAACAATAAAAGTAATGAATACTTGGTACCTAAGGCCAGATTTAGTTGGAAGGATGCTCTCCGTACACCCTCTGCCTCCCAACTGAGGGACAGCTGCATCTTTAGGACATCACTGCGTCATCACTCTTCCTCCAGAATGATCTTTACTTGTTCCAGACCGATCTCGTCCTTTCTCATCCACACGATTCAGCGGTCATCCCCACCTCTCCCTTCTCCTTCCAACAGGGATTGCCCCCACCAATCACCGGAGTAGGCAAGGGATTAGCTCCTCAGATTAAAGTGGCCATCTCCAAACCCTGTCTAATCCTACCATCTGTCAGAGAGCAGCAAACTAGCCAAGACTCTTGCCACTAGGCTAATCAGAAAGTCAAAAGAACACAGCTAGAGGGAGAAAGACATTTCGAAAACACACTTTTCTGTTTCCCAGCGTGGCAATGGAGGAGACATACCTTCTCAACTATCCAGGTGTCAGGAAGAAAATTCTGGCAGGAGGCAGTGGACCGTTGCCTCACTTTCCACCTGGGACAAAGGTATTCTAAATTGCAGTTAACGCGATAACCTAATCGTTAGGGTAGGTTAGACACTGATTGTGTGTACAATAATAACCATTGTGGAGTAATTCATGATCCACGGGGGGAAAAAATGTCTATCTTGGGTGTCTATTTTTAGCTGTGTGTTGCAATGCCCACTTCAATTAGATTCTGTTGAATAATTCATGAAGTTCGAAAATTTATCCTGTATCTGGCTCATGCACACAGAGCAAACATTTGGTCAACCAAATTGCAACATGTTTTTTTGGCACTGTATCTTTGTTTCTGTGCTTCCACTGATCTGCTGGTTTCCGACTTTTTCCCTTCCTAGTCACATCCAGCCATATGGCACCGAGCCTGGACACTGTGACAAATATTTTCCATGACAATGCCAGCATGAATTTCCATTTACCTGTGCGCGCGTGTGTGGATGTGTGCGTTCCCTCCCCAGTGAGGTGATTCCCATTTGTTCGCACAGTTATCAGACTGTTGCGATTACACACAATCTGTCAGGCTATAAATAAGGTTACACAGATCCAACGTTATTTTTAAGTCAGGGTGACGCGAAAACCTTGACGACTCTTAGATGCACGCAAACAGATGATGTCTGAAATATATCATGTGTGTCATTCAGTTTACTGTAAATTATATTCACAAAATATACAAGAAAATAATTTTCAAGTTAAATTGGATTTTTTTTTTATTTGGAAATGACAAAGGGGGCTTTTTAGTTTTCTATTATATAACTATTTTTGTTTTAGCCATTGATTTAATGGGCTTTTAAAGCTTGCAATCAATGGAACAAATTAACATTCACTAAAAAAGGACAATCAATAGGCTTTGAGAAGATGTGGTAGATCCTTTATATTGACTGCAGAAAATTCTTTAAGAAAACTTTCAAGATTTAGAAGATGATGTAAGTATTTGCAGACAAAGATATTTTTTAAAGTTATTATCTCTGTATAGTGCTGTGAAAACGTATTTCTGATATATATATATATCTATATATATATATATATAGATATATATCTATATATATCTATATATATATATATATATATATATATATATATAAATATAAAAATATATAAATATAAATATATATATAAAAATATATAAATATATAAATAAATAAATAAATATAAATAAATAAATATATATAAATATATATATATATATATATATATATATATAAATATAAATATATAAATATATATATAAAAATATATAAATAAATAAATAAATATATATATATATATATATATATATATATATATATATATATATATATATATAAATACATTTGTCACATTTACATGGTTCAGGTGGTCAAATTAATTTTAATATTGTTTTTAAATGATGATTCAGTTTATCAAGAGAAAAAACGTATCCAAACCTAGCCTTATGTGGAAAAGTCATTGCCCCCTAAAACTAGAAATTGGTTGGCAGCAAGAATTGTAACCAAGCGTTTGCGACAACTGGCAATGAGTCTTTCATATCTCTGTGGAGGATTTCTGTCCCACTCTTCTTTGCAGAACTGTTGTAATTCAGCCACATTAGAGGTGTTCTGAGGTCATCTCAAAGTATGGATTTATGTCTTAACTTATGACCTCTCAAAAACCTTCATATTGTTGTTATTGAGCCATTCAGAGGTGGAATTCCTCATTGTCCTGCTGGGTAACCCATGTGTGCTTGGGACAAAATGATGGATTTCTGTACAAGCTAAATTATACTATGGCTTACTTGTATTTTTAAAGAAAGCAATACTGGTAAACACACCACACTTTTTTATGCTCAGTTGCAGTATCCAGATGAAATACATAATCATGCTACACGATTCTCAACTAACCACAATTTAGTAATTCCTCGAGTTAAAAGTAACTTTTTGAAAAACTCTGTTATATTTAGAGCATCTTTTCAGTGCAATTAGAGAATTGGCTTCTATTCATAATTTTAAAAATCACCTAAAAGCCTATTTAGGCAGTTAATAATTTATTTGTAAATATCGTAAGGTAATGTCACTTGTAATGGAAATTGTTTATTTTGTTTGAGTGTTTTTTATATTTTTTAATATTTACATGCTTATATTTTCAGAATTGTAAAACCTTATTGTGGAAGTAAGAGCCAAATTATGTGGATATTTTGCATCCAACTCATTGTGTAACATTTTATTCGATGGTATTTGATGGTTTGGGCCTCAGGAAGACTAGCAACCACCGTTGTGGAAGCTAATGGGGTTCCTTATAAATAAACAAATAAACAAATGGCTGGACATTCTCCTTTAAGATTTTCTGAAAGAGAGAAAAATGTATGGTTCAATGAATTACAGCAAATCATCCAGGTGCAATGGGACATAATATATTTATATTTATAAAAGTCTTCAGGATGTCTTCATTTAAGAGGTTTTATAGCGAATGGTGAGACGAGCCTTCGTGTTCTTTCTGGTCAGCAGTGATTTTCACCTTGGAACTCTCCCATGGATGCCGTTGTTCCCTCGTCTTTCTTATTGTTGAATCATGAACACTTTAACTGTGGCAAGTGAGGCCTGCAGTTCTTTAGATGTTGTTCTGGGTTCTTTTATGAGCTCCTGGATTAGTTGATGCTCTTGAAGTAATTTCTGTAGGCTGGCCACTGCTTAAAGGTTCACCTCTGTTCCAGGTTTTCTCTATTTGTGGATAATGGCTCCCATTGTGGAGTCTCAAAGCGTTAGAAATGACCTTTTCCTTCCCAGACTGATAGATGTCAGGGACTTTGTTTTTTGTCTGTTCTTACGTTTCTTTATGGTTTGTTTTTTGGGCTCTTTTCGACTTTTTTTACTTTGTCAGATTGCTTCTATTTCTCAATTCAAAAGGCAGCAGTCAGGCTGGGTGTGAAAGTGGGAAAGAAAAGTTAATCGGAACTGATTCCTGATTTAACGAGAGAGGACGATTAATTTTCCACCCAGTTAAGTTTAGATAGCTTTTACCCCTTTAATAAATAAAATCATCATCAAACTGTATTTTATACTCACACAGCTTATCTTTGTCTTGTTTTGTACACAACTTGATTTTTCATGAAATATGTAAATATTACAAAAATGCAAAAAGCTAAGAAATCAGGAAAGGGCTAAATGTTTTTCACCACACTGTATATTAAATATTTTGTTGAAAAATCAGTGGCCACTTTATATGTCTAGTGAAGTCTCCACTGACTGTAGTTTGTGTCATTAATCTCTCGTACTCTCCCACTTTCCAAGCTGGTTTTCCACTTCCAGACACTGTTGGACAACTTCGAGAGGACAGTCATTGATGACAGCCGACTAGCTGGCAGACCGGCAGAGATCTTTGTCGGAAAGATGTTTAAGATGGAAGTCTGGGAGACCCTGTTGACGTCCATGCGTGTTGGAGAGGTGGCTGAGTTCTGGTGTGATGCCATTGTGAGTTGGATTACAAACCGCACGCGCACATTCTGAGATATCCGGCCCCTGAGAGGATGTAATAAGTGTTCATGACTGGGAAAGCGAAGCTTTTACTCCTCATTATAATGCACATGAATCAACGTTCTGAAGCCTCCAACATGCTCAGTAATATAAACATAAACAAAGCAATCTCTTTGTGCATTTTTTTTCTGTTTTTCCTTCTGGAGAAAAATGTAATTTGCAAGTAAAATTGTGCGACTTCTTGTGTTTTTTCTTGTACGGTTGATTGGCACGGGCTGCCTGAACCAGAGGGTTAGCATGATTAAGTGCTTCTGTGTTTTATTCTAGATGTTGCGTGCATGATTTTGTTGATGTGCTAATTTCACAGCACACGGGCTTGTACCCCATTGTGTCCAAGGGAATGAGGCTGATCGCTCAAGGGAAAGACCCTCTAGAGGGTCAGAGACACATGTGCGGAATGGGAAACCTGTTCCACTATCACTCCACGGGTTTCCCGGAGCTGGATGAGCTGATGCGGACTCCTCAGCCGCTTATATTTATTATGGAGCTGCTGCAGGTGAGCATCTGTGACAGTGACAGTGAATAGCAGAAGAGAATGAACAGCTTCTCCCACTTTTTAGCTTACGCTACACCAGCTTACGCTTTTCTAAAATTTACTGACAGCACTGACTAAAGTGCCTCTCTGTCTAAAACATTCAGCTTCGAAATATTAGATTTTCCCAAACAAGCTTGAGACTAATTAGCGAGTCCAGTATTGGTGGCAGTACATTAACATTATTTCTGTTTCATATCAGCTGACAAATCTTCAGCTGTGGAAAAATTTAGATGCTTTATGAAATGTCTTGATGCATGCTCAATGATCCAAGTAAGGAAATTCCAAAGAGTTGATTCTATTTATCTGGACGTAGCGTTTCAGTGGGAGAAATGTTTTGCAACTCATCAAAATGACTTCTTCAGTCTCCAAAAGTAGATCCTTTACCCAAGTAAAAGTTTCATTATCACAAATTAAAAGTATATAAGCAAAGTTTAAAGTTAAACAATTATTATTGCTATTGGTGGACCGAAATAACTACTAACTGTAGCTTTAAATAATTGTAATAAAACAGACACATTTCTCACCTAATGTAATTGAACAGAGGCATGCTTTGTACCTGTTTAAAATTCACTTGCATCATTTATTTTCTTCTCCTATGCAGGTAGGAGACCCCATGTCCTACCAGAGAGAGTCGTGGATGATGGAAAAGGATGAAAAGCTGCAGACGGTGCCAGTTCTCCACATGCAGGGCAATGCTCTGGTCCAACAGAAGAAATACAGAGATGCTGCCAGCAAGTACAAAGAAGCTGTCCTGCTGCTAAAAACTGTCCAGTCTAGGGTGAGTGAAGAGCGGTTGGAAGAAAGGTGGGATGTAGGCAGGGTGTTTGTGTTGTTTGTGTGAATCTGTCTGTGTGTTTGTGTGGGGAGGGGCATGCAAAATGAGTACTGGGGAAGCTTGTGAATTCTGAGGTCTCTTCAGGATTTGGGGTTTTTGGGACATGCAGCTCCTTCTTTTCCTGTGGGAGATTCCTGTTTTCCTGTTGTGCTCTGCTTGACTGTGTCCCTGATTACATGCAGCCGGGCGGGAGGCAGGCAGCAGAAAAAAAAGGAGACCTGTCTTAGATAAGAGCAGAGAAGGTGGGTGGTGGGGTGTGAGGATAGCGCAATACTCTAGGGAGAAGAAAAGTTATGTTAAGGTGAACGCACAACAGTTTTAGACATATTTGAAGGTTTCATGTCGTGGCTTACAGATAGCTGGCCTTAAACACTTGGTAAAGTAAAAATGATAATTTAATGAATTCTTATAATTATTAAAACAGCGAGAACAACGTAAGTAAAACAGGAAACAAGAGACACTCACAAAGACACGGACTTGACACTGAGACGTGAGTAACTGGGGAAACGCAAGGGATGCACGAAGCCGGAGCACAGAGACAAGAGTAACAAACTGATAAACATGGAACACAGAAGAATGACCACGGAGACAGAACCAAACATACACGATAGACTACGCAGGGAGGCACAGATGAGAACAGACTAAATGAACAAGAACACACAACAGAAATACAAATGATTAAACCAGGAAGAACGAAACGAAACAATAGTAAAACAGTGACAATCTCTCAGAGAGCTGAAAATGACTGTTCAGCGATGTTCCCCATCCAACCTGATGGAGCTTGAGAGATCCTGCAGAGAAGAACTACCCAAAAAGAGGAGTGTCAAGCTTGTGTCATACTCAACAGGAGCTGAGGCTGTATCTGCTGCCTAAGGTGCTTCAACAAAGTATTGAGCAAAGGCTGTGAATACTTTTGTTTTTTATTTTTAATAAACTTCAAGCAAGAATTTCAAGTAAAGGTTTTCCCTTTGTCGTTATGAGTTATTGTGTGTAGAATTTCGAGGTGAAAAATAAATGCAATTGATTTTTGAATAAGGCTAAGTGGAGAACTGAGAATACTTTTCATGTGCACCGTATAACTACTAAGCAACGTGTTGAATAAACATGTTGTTTTTCTTTTAAATCTGCATTCTTGTGCAGGAGATGCCAGGTGATATAGACTACATTAACTTGGGTCGAATGATTGTCCCCCTGGAGCTGAACTACTGCCAGTGTATGCTGGAGCTGGAGGAGTACTATGAAGTCATAGAGCACATGGATGAGCTGCTGCAGAAACACAAAGGTATGTCTGTGAAGGTTCTCAGTCATCCAGGTCATCGTAGTCAAAGGAGCTTGCAAAGAAAAGCGTCTGGACTTCTTTAAGTTGCTTGAAGACGTTTCACCTCTCATCCGAGAAGCTTCTTCAGTTCTAAGGTCAAATGGTGGGGAGTCCCAGATTTAAACCTAGTGGGAGTTTCCCCCCCAAAGAGGGACAAAAGGACCCCCTGATCTAAAGGATAAAGGTCTTTCGAGGATGCCAATGTTCACATTTTGGACAGAGAGGACAGATGGTTTGAAAGAGGAGTGAAAGAAGCATCTATGTCCACTGTGAGCGACCATCTTTGAACAGAGGCGGTGGTTTACGACACCAACTCTCTGCCATCTATAATCCAGTTTTGAGTTCCCTCCCCAGACGCCTTAACGCCCACTCACATCCTGGGCCATCTGACCTCAGGAATTTGCATGATAAGGTGGGGCCAGGTTTCACAATGAACTCACCTGAAACTCTGGCTGATTGGGACCCACACCCAGTTTCACACCTTGGCTCAGGCGATTAGAGGATCATCAGGGGGTCCTTTTGTCCCTCTGTGGGGGGAAACTCCCACTAGGTTTAAATCTGGGACTCCCCACGATTTGACCTTAGAACTGAAGAAGCTTCTTGGATGAGAGGTGAAACGTCTTCAAGCAACTTAAAGAAGTCCAGACGCTTTTCTTTGCAAGCTCCTTTGAAAACACAAAGGTAAAGAAACATGCCGGAGAAAGAAGAATTGTGAGGGTTTATTCGGATTATTCTCCTCATTTCTGGTTAAGAAACATCTTTAATTTGACTTTTTTCGGGAGAATCAACAGGGCACACTTTTATATATTTCCCGTCACCTAGATTCACATTTGCACGGTTGCATCAGCAAGCTTAATCCTGTGCACAGAAGTAGTTCAGCAGTGCAGGGCTGTTATTCACTCTTTCCCTCCAGAGATTTGAACCAGCAATGATACCATATGCTCATAGTTCTCTAACCTCCAGGGTACTGCTGTGCCCAAACTTTGAAAAGGAGGGGAGGGGGGGAGGATAAGCTCCAATTCTTGCTATCATCAGCCTTTGTTAGCTGGGCTAGTGTAATGAGAGCCATTACTATTTAAAATGATTCCAAATCTTTTATTCTTTCTAGAGCTGCAAAAATAAAGAAATCTTTTTCTATTTTTAAGACTTTCGAGCTGTTTTTGCGTATACATGTCAGTGAAGAGGTTTGTTTTCTTTATAAAAATTCTACCTGCAAGTCTAAGTGTCATTCATGCAAAGTGATTCAGAGCAAGCTTGACCAGAATATACTCGAGAATGTCCTATGACATCGACATAACTGCACGCATTATTGCATTCTTGACTTTTCTAGAAATAATTAACATTTTCGTTTGTAACTGACTTACAGGAATTTTGACATTTTGATACATGTGGCCATTTGCTTTCTTGACAAGACAGAGGAAGATTGATGCCACTCTGATGCATGAATTTTAAATCTGAACGAAAGCCAGATGGCCCTCACATAGATGCCTCCTAGTCTCATAAACTAAGTTGGGATAATATCATTTCACTCTTTATAACCGTCATCATTATCAGTTTAATTTGCACCTCTCGATTCAGGCTTAACAAAAACAGTCATTTCAAAATCTTGTAAAAAGCTGCCAGGTGATGCCTGCACTGGTTTTACTGCATGTTGCAACTGTTTCTTGTTAATGACAATTTTAAAGCTGAAGCAGTCCCGGGAATTGCACTGTCATACCCATGGCTACTCAAAATCCTAGAGGAGCCTCTTATGCTGGCACAGCCTTCACTTCAGAGCCCCATGAATTATGCCCATGTTGAGGCAGTCTTTATTTTACTCTCTTCTCCCCAGTCTGGGGTTTCCACTTCCCCAGTGTTGTGTATTTGACTTTTGCATTATTTGTGATGTGGAGCTATAAATCTGTTTATTTTATCACATTATGGTGACTTACCTTTCCTTTAAGGACAAAAACAAGTACTCATGGTGTAAGGAGAAGACTAGGCTGTAAGGAAAAGATACGTCTTTTGGAAAGTAGTGTATGCAATGTAATGTCCTTTGAAATGATGCAAACACAACACTATGTGTGGCAATAGAAGGAGATGTGTAAACTGAGCACAAAAGTTTAGCATGGATATGTTGGGCAGGATTTTCTGGGCTTCCCGACCCAGTTTGAGCACTTGTCACAAAGCTGCAGGGCTCTTTATGAAGCTTAGAAGCATGTAGCCCCCACACGAGCATTGCTACACCTTCTTCTACTCTTCTCCTCTCTTATTGTCCTCAGTTTCATTTCTCCAGTCCTTTTCTAGCTGTGTCTTAGTTTCATTTCACACTTCCGTCTCCTTTTGCTCACCGCTCTGCTTGCATTCTTCGCGCTGTTGTTGTTCCTCCTGTCATCAGTATCACGTTGTCTGCATGAGTTCCTGTCAGCCACTCGGCTGCTGATTCATCCCTTCAACCCATTTGTTCTTTAGAAAAGGATCACTGCACTGTCTCTGCTTTGCCAGAGGCGACAGTGAAATCTGTTTAACTGCTGGCTGAACGAAGATTTAGCGTAGAGGGAAATTAAATGCAGAGAAACAGGAAAATTCAATTATATGTGTCTATCTAAACTAAACACAAACAGGGCCATTGCAATGTGTTCGCATGGTGTTTCCACATGTCTGAACTTTCCAATTTGGGAAATGCAGTTATTCACTTTTTGGTCTTTAATTAAATGCTTGAACCCCCCCCCCCCAGCTCATCTTTTTTCGCATGAAAAAAACAAAAAAACACTGTCATGCCTTGATGAGACACCTTTGTCTCATTTAATATGTGTAGATCTGTGAATATGCAAATTCTTTCCTGCCTCCTTCATCAGCGACTTGCCTGCAGCCTGCTGCCTGCCCCCTGCACACTCCCTGTGCACAGTGGTGGTCCAAACTTCAAAACTGAGTGTTTTGTTAAGCACAGGAGGAAAAACCCAGTGTTCAATTTGTAAAGCAGGAGATATGCTGTACAGTGAGGCTGCTGCTCTGCTGGGTCAGGGGAGAGAAAAATTCCTGGAACACACACACACACACACACACACACACACACACACACACACACACACACACACACACACAAACAGACTACCTCGAGCATAGAAAACAAAGACTAGGTGCTAGGTTTTAAAAACTAAACAAAACAAATAATTTAGGCAATTTAATACTCGCTGGGAAGCTTTTAGTGCACTTATAGTAAGGTCTCATAATGATGCTTTGTAAGTCTGAGATTTCTAGGCGTACTCAGTCTAGGTAATATCAAAGGAGAGTAAAATAACAGGCCTGTGTTTACACTTCCATGCCTATTTGTCCTTTTAGATATTACATGGATGATTATTTTCCCCTAAAGTACAACAATTTTCAGCATCTTGACATCCTCCTAACATGGCAATGCTGCACAGCAACAGCTACACTGAGCTTAAATGAAATAAGTCTACACTGACAACATTAGCTTTCACGCTACCAAACTCTTAGACCCACCAAGATTGGATTCTGCAGTTTGCTATTTATGAAACACTGGCTCAACACACGAGATTGAAGCGTTTTGTAAATTACACAAGGTCAGCCTCACATGGAGCATGACATTCTGAAAAGGACTGAAAGAGAAGTTTAACATATAAGCAGTGTTGGGAAGGTTACTTTTAAAATGTATTCCACTACAGATTACAGAATACATGCCCCAAAATGTATTCTGTAACGTATTCCGTTACGTTACTCAATGAGAGTAACGTATTCTGAATACTTTGGATTACTTAATATATTATCATGCTGTTTACAACTACATGAATGTACTATTGCTGTGATTTATTACTGTTACTGAAGGTCCGCGGCTCCGAACCGTAGTAAAGGGACCTCTGGCTAATACGGTGGGTTCTGTGTCGGGCTGAAAACTAGCTTTACTTTGTTGTCTGGGTCAACTTTGCTAGCAGAGACAGAGAGAGGCGTTGAAAGGCTGCTCCAACGGAGCTTATTGTTTTTGGAGGAAAACACGAACACGGTGTACAGTCGAGTTTTAATAGCTTACTTACAACTGGGCTCGTCAGGCTCTCTTCTTGGCTGCAGTGGTTATTATTATATTTACATGCTTCCAGCTCCTGTTTTTGCTCGATGACAGCTCGTACTTTTCCTTTTTCTCCCTCCCTCGCTCACAGACACATAACGTATATGACAGTCCATTCTCCCTGCAGCACGGACTACACTGCCCATGATGCTACATTCTTTAGAGCTATACCGGTTAGCTAACTTGTTAGCTTAGCACAACAACAACAAAAAGGCCTCTCTCACCCAGGAAACACGCAGAGAGAGAGCGGCACCCTGTAACCATGGCAACGGTAACGCTGCCGCCTGGAACAACAGAACGTAGCTGTCAAACAAAACCCAAACAGTCCTGACCCGCCACAATATGAAACAGGGAAGTACCGCCGTGTAATCCATTTATTTCAACAAAGTAACTGTATTCTAAATACCACCTTTTTAAACGGTAACTGTAACGGAATACAGTTACTCATATTTTGTATTTTAAATACGTAACGGCGGTACATGTATTCCGTTACTCCCCAACACTGCATATAAGTATCAAATGTCAAAACTATTAGTGTTATAAAAAGAACAACTTTCAAGGGTGCAAAGGATGAGCAGCAAATGTACAGTACATTCTGAATCTCTGTTTTTGGGTTTGTCATTGGAACACTGCAGTTCTGGGGAAGCCACACTGACTTTCAAAAATAGGATTTTCATAGACGAGGTTCTTTAAATATAATGTACAGCCAGCTAGTTTAGCACAAACACTCTAATAAGGGGGAAACACTTAGCCTGACTCGATTCAAAGGTCACTCAACAGTCATTTCTAAAGCTACCTAATTAACAAGCTGTATTTTGGTTGTTTGATCTGATAAAACTACATTTTTTAGTCTTTTTCCCTCACAAATACACAATGGGGTTGTTAGTGAGCTGTAGAAGTGGATGGGGCAGAGCCAAGCTTGCTGTTTTACTATGTTTCTAGTCTTTTTATGAAGCTCAGCTAACCCACTAGATGTAGCTTCAGCTTTTCATCAGTTGCATCATATCTTATTCAACTCTGGAAAGCAAATAAGCATGTACTGCTTATTTTTTTTTTTTTTTTTTAAAGGGTTTATTAGAGTTTTGCAGATTTATGCTTATAAATAACCACCTGTGCTTCAACGTGCATATCAGATTGATTCACGTTTTTTTGCAGTTATTATTTCACTGTGTTGTTGTTTCTCGCCTTTTCTGTTTCTTAGACTGTGTCAAAGGCTACTACAAAAGAGCCAAAGCCCACGCTGCCGTGTGGAATGAAAAGGAGGCCCGGAGAGACTTCAACATGGTGGCTCAACTCGACATCACTTTGGCGTCCCTCATCCATCGAGAGCTGAAGGCCCTGTCGGAGCGCATGAAGGAGAAATATTGGGAGGAGAAGGAGCAATACTGGAAAAAGCTGGAGAAAAATGAAAACACAAATGAAGTGGGGGAGGCAGAGAGGAATGATGATGAGGAGGAGAAGCAGACAGGAGAGATAGAAGAAGGAAAACAAGAACATCCCGAAAGTGCGACAACAGAGGCAAATGATAAAGTGGGAGATGGTTCCGAAGAATCTCCCCCTGAATATGCAGAAGTTCACGAAGAGAACCTCGGGGAAAATAAAGTTGCACTGACTGAGGGAACAGTTACCAAAGAAGAAGCGCACTCTTCTGCAGGGAATTTAAACACTTGCGATCAAACAGAAGGCAAGGACTGGCAACAGATGTTACGACTGGTCATGTTGCTGCAGAATGAGGGAAATTTCCTCATTAAAGAGAACCGCTTTCAAGAAGCTTCGGGAAAGTTCAAGGAGGCTCTAGAATATGTGGACTGCCTTCAAAATAAAGTAAGTAATTGGTGATTAAGTGAGGGTTTGTAAAAGCGTTCAAGTAATTGTGTTGTCTTTTCCAGGCAATTGAATGTAAAATAGAGCTTTTTGTTGCGACGACAGTACCCAGATGGACATACCACATTAACAGCCGCCGGTTCAATCCACTCAGCGTGAGGAATAGTCGAACATGCCAGAAAGTAGTCTTGCTAAAGGACCGCGACTCACTGCGGCTTGTAAACTGTAATCATCTGTCATTGTTGCTTTTTTACTGAAGAGCAGCTGTGGCATTGTAGGTACGCTGGCGAAGTGAAGAGCAGAGAAAGTGCTCTGAAAATAACAGCTATCCACAGAGATATCACTGTCACACCGCTTGCCTCTTCTTCTTTTCTCTTTCTTAAACTCTCCTTTCTGCCACACCTCAGTGTCTAACTCCCTCACGCCTTTCACGCACAACAAACTCCCCGCTGTCCTCGATCCACCCACTTCCATCTTTATTTCTCCTCGTTCTAAATTCCTCTGCCTCCTCCCGGTATCATTTTCCACATCCGAGCTTTTTCGTCGTGCCTCCCAACGCTTTATATATTTGCCCCTGCCTTTGTTTCATCTTTTCAACATTTCTCTCGCCATCTATCACCACCACCTCCTTTGCCCTCACCCTCCCACCTACCCGACTTTCATGTCCACTCTCTTTCCTCTGCAGGTGGATCAACAGGGTGAAGACTGGGATTCGCTGGAGAAAGTGCGTCTTCCTTTGACTCTGAATTTCAGCCAGTGCATGCTGGAGCTAAAACAATACCAGCAAGTTGTGGAGCTCAACACCAAGCTGCTGAAGAAACACAAAGGTAATATTAGAGTGAAAATTGAGTTTGATATAGAAATAGATACTCGAGTATATAAATATACCCCGGTTTAGTGCATACAGAAAAAAACAACCCCAAAAAGCTATCATTTTTAAGCTAAATTTCTCCTGCCAGCCCTCAGCAAACACTCGCCTTGACAGTGCAACAAGCCTTGATCTGTGTGTTTACCAGGGAAAGAAGAAACCAAACATTCACAACCGCAATGCTGTCTGTCTTTTGTTCCCTCAGCTCCCACCCATGGACATCACAGTCAAAAATGAATTCATTGTTTTCTTTTTGTTTGTGCTATGATGAATTATTAATAGTTAGGGCGATCTGAAAAGGTTGTTTTTATGCTTTTCTTTCCCGTTCATTTACTCCTCTCGTGCGTTCGCTTCCTACTATATCTCCTGTCTCACCGCTGGCATTCAGTGTAGTTAACGCCTGTGGTATTTATTTTTATCTTCAACTTTTATGGCTTTCCAGTTTTACTCTTGCCGACCTACCAATCATTCTTACCTCCTGTTGCCTCTTGTGGTCTTTACGAGTCAATAGTGTTGCCATTTATACTTAATCGCTCACTTTTCTCAATAGGTAATTTCAAGGCAGTGTACCAGAGGGCTCGGGCTCATGCTGCTTTGCGCAATGAGGATGAAGCTCGAAGAGACTTTGATACGGTGGAGAAACTGGACCAGAAGTTTAAACCCTTTGTGCGGCAGGAGCTGAGGAATCTGGGCCAGAGCATGCGTTCGATGCATGCCAGTCAGAACAAGACTTACTGGGATACAACACAGGAGAAGTGGGGGCCTGATGGGACCAAGGCTACGAGTGCAGCCAGAAAGAAGAACGTCAAATTTCCTCCAAAAGCCACAGAAGGAAAAGCTAAAGCAGATATTAATGCAGATAAGAAGACTGAAGACACGAAGAGCCAGGAGATGGAAAGCTCAGAGAAATGCACCCCTGTCGAGACAGACGGGGTGGATGTTGCAGAAACAGGGAAAAATCCAGATGTGAAAGCAGAGCAGGGTAATAAAGAGCCAGAGCGTGGGAGAGCGAGTGGAGAGGGGTTAGATAATGAAAGTACAGAGAAGGCCGTGGTTCATGGAGCTGGGCTGGGTGTACCAGATAATCAAGCAATAGATAAAGATAGAGATCCTGCGCCCGCCAGCTCCGGCAAAGATAATGCAGCGAGCAAGAGATCAGTGCGCGATAAGGCGAGAAAGAAGGTAAAGTGTCAATCAAGTGCTGCACCACAGCCAAAGAGAACAAACTCAGGGAACAAAGCCAACAGGGCTAAAACAGAAAAGGGTGGCACTGCATCAGAATAGACCAATGAGCCCTTTTTTCTGCGCTGAAGCAAAGGTTTAAGGTAGAAGTCGAGGGCAGACTGCATAACAGAGTAAGAAAAACAAAACACAAGCCTCACAATGGGACATACACAAATCCAAATATAAACCCAGAAAGAAAAATTAATATAAAACAGCCTGTATTTGGCACCATTCTGAGTTAACTTTCATTATTCAAATCTCAAAGGGATAACTGCAGTCACATGAAATAAACAAAAAAAACAATAACACGAGCAGACGAGGAGTTTGCCAAATACAAACTTTTATTTCTGTACACAAAGAGTAGAAAGCAGCCAGTAACCCACTTGTTATTACAGTAAAAAGCCTTTCTTCAGAAACCCTTTGTTTTTTATACAGATTAAAAACTCCAGAGAAAAGACGAAAAGAAGTGTTTTGACTTCTGGACAATAAAACAGGAAATCAAAAGTGTTAAAGAAGTCAAACATTATGATTAATGAGGTATATTAATGGTGATTTAAAAGAACACACAAAGAAGAGAAGAAACCTCATTTCATCAGAAAAAAAACGAGTGTGTTAGAGTAACAAACTTATATATGTTGCGTGAGATACAAGCGCATGTGTCCTTGTTACATATTTAGATGCGTGCTGGTAAACACAGGAGGGAGGGTCTGACACTGAGGCGGCAGATTAATGACAGGGCCCGTGGAGCATGTTGGCGAGCTACATGCAGTAACAGAAGTCTGAACAGTGATAGCGGCGTCCTCTGGGGGTGACTCCGGCTTATGTAGAGAACCTTTTTTCACTCGGCTCCAGTCATGCCACGGGGAGCAGTGTGTGTTAGTGTGTGCGGGGCAAAACAGGAAGCCACTAGGAGTAAAGAAATGTGCACACAGATGAGACCTCAGATGATCACAGTCACGCATCATCATTTATTTGGATGGCGGTGTCGAGCAGCAGCAGAGTGAAATGTCGGGACAAAGTGAATCGCAATGTAACCCTGTAGTATAACTACCTAGTCTATGTGCGTACATGTTTGTGTCATTCTTTCGCCACTATATGGTGTTAAAATAAACATGACAACTGTTGATGCGCAGTCCTACTGGGGGGGATGTCTCCCTTTCTTTTTCACCACCTGTCACTGCGCCGTCATCTTGTGTACTCACATAGAAACGTATGGAGCAACTGAAAGCATTGGATAATCATCACTGTGTAATGAGATGTGTAAATACCAATAGATAAATGTCTATGAATAAACATTGCTTGTCATGGCTTTTTTTTTCTCCCATGAGCTGTGCAGCTGCTCTTTGTTCTGAGTTGCGAGAGCTTTAACAAAACAAATTCTCAAGCAGTGCTGATGCGGAGACGGATTCAACAAATAGTAATGACTATCTTCAGCAGCTTAACAGTGGCAGGTTTCAGTGGAGGTGGACGTGAAGAAAAGGAGAGCTGTGTTTGGGAACCAAGGGCCTCTCTTGCTTCCCTTAAGGCTGTTAGCATTTGTATTATGAATGGCATATCACCTTTCCGACTTGCAAACCTGTGGAGCTTCGTCCTTGGGGGCAGTTCCCTAGCAACGGTATCAAAACTAACAGACAACGAGTGCTGAGGAGGATGTCAAATGTGAGCGCTATGTGCCTGGAGGAAGATCCCATAATGAATGCAGCACATGGGTTTTAAACTCATGCATGTGGGGTCAGAATGATATTTTTAAAGTTTCGCATGGATTCCTCAATGTATATCTTTTCTATGAGAATGGGTTTGAGAACAGAGAAACACGCAGAACCACAGCTTCATTGTTTCAGGCAAACTTTAGTCCTCCTTCTGGAGATTTTGCTGTGGCAGGCACATCAAAGTGGATCTCTCCCACCAGCCCTCAAGCAATAAATGGATTGTTTTTTTTATGCCTTTCCTCTCTTGTCTCTTAGATCTTTCCTCCCTCCAAGCATACCCGGCACCATGGGTTCACTCATACAAGCCTTATTTAACCGCTTTCACCCTATGAGCCACACTTTTTCATTCCAGCTGTCACTTCCAATCAACCACAGGTCTGACAGACGCTAGTGCACAAACACGCGCCTGACGCAACCTCCTTCCCTGAATTTAAAGCATAATGAAAAAAGAAAGAAAACGTGGAGAAAGGCTAACTCTTGTCTTTTATGGATTCAGCTCGGTTTTAAGGCATTAATTGACTGTGCTATGTTTAGAACAAAATGCACCCCACGAGCTTGATAGGATGGGGGTGAAACCATATCAACGACACGTCCTTTTGTAAATCTAAAAGCAATTAACATGAGGGGAAATGACACATGCAGAGTCAGTAGCTACTGTTCTTTTTACATCTACATGGAATGAAGGGATTATTAAGAATGGAGCTGGTGTGGGACTGGGTTATCTTGGTGTGCCTTATACCCCCCCTGTAGTTTTTGGAATTAGCATATCGAGGGGTGGGGGAGCTTTAACTTTTAGGAGCTCCTTCCTTCTGTCTGCACAAAGCAGGAGAACTCTAAGATCTCAGAGCAGTGGCGTGCATGCTGATATCTATCAGCAGACATTTCCTAAACAAAACACAGTTCCGTTCGCAAAACAAATTGGCTTACCACCGAGAACTTGTTTATATCCTTCGAGATGAAATAGATCTCCGTTTTTATGAAATTGGCCTACGGTGTATTTCTGGCGATACATCGCAGCACATGTTATCGATCATGCAGGGAGCCGTTTGGTTATTTGTGCATAATGTGTGTGGATGCGTGGGGGGTATTGCAAGCATGTAGCAGCTATGCTAGTGCAGTTAGTGCCTTATGGGTGTAAAGGGCTCGCTTAGGAGAGGCGAGCAATGAGCGCGACAAGCAGTGAGACGGGATTAGAGGAACACGGTGTGTGCATACAGAGGCGCTGTGCTAGCGGGCACTTTGGCTGTCTCAAATAAGTCATGGATTTAACTGATAATGTGTCGTTCTGAAAAAGTAAATAAGCCCGTTGTGGGTGCTGTCAACTCCTTGACAGTCTGCACCACGCAGCCACATAAAATGTAGTCAGCCCAGCCCTGATCTAGCTTACACGGTTAAGCTTTAGCTCACCTCCTTGTTTCAAAATACAAAAATAACAACCATGACAACACATTCAGGAGGCGGGGAGGGGGGGGAACACACACTGAAGATACAGGCATTTTGATAGAAACAATGGATTTCCTTCCTTTTCCCTTTTTGCATTTTTTTGAGGTTCTTTTCACGGAAGGTCCAATTTGTGCTGCAGACTGATATAAAGCTTCCCACCTCTCACTGACTACACAAATACTGGTAAACACAGTGTCTTGGCTGGGCATTTTCCATCACTTTAGTCTCTCCCTGACCTGCTGCTAACATTAGTTTCCTTTGGCTCGTTAACATGGTGTCAGGCTGCGCCGCTGACGCTATGAAGCGCAGCCTGGCCAAAAGGACATCAGCGTGAGCCTTTAGCAGTTTGCGTGAAAAAGGCTTTTAGTGCACAAAATTCCAGTGGAGGGTTAGCTCTAAGTATCATTGCCGCTGCAGTGGTCACATGGCCTGGTTTACTGTGGCCCGACCTCAGCTGTATAGAGCTCCTCCCTCTGCCGTCAGGCGTTCTTTCTGCTCCTCCAGGCACACTCGGGGTTAGATGTGTGATGTGGTGCCTGAAATTAGGATATAAAAGAGAATTTAAAGAAAAGAAAACGGTTAACAAGTTTAGGAGCACATGCAAAGGACCAAGGAAATGTTCTTGGTTATAACTAAGAAGGCTATAATTATTATAATCCCTTTCTTTGTTCAAATTACAGGCTTTGGATTGCCCAGCAAATTGCATTTTAAATGCAGTGGGGCACTGTGGCGAAGTGTGTGACAGTGACACGCTCTGTCTTTCTCTGCTGCAGCCGCCCTCTTATCTTACTTCTCCTCTCTGCCATTCAATCTCTCCGTCCCCACACCCCTCACTTCTCCTCTCTGCCATTCGATCTTTCCGTCCCTACCCCCTCCCCTTCTATCGATCCACACTAGTACATATTTGCTCTCCTCTCCATCTCTCACGGTCCCAGGGGCCATGGAGGGAGCAAAGAAGCTGTCTCTGAAGTGTGGAGTGCTACAGCAGCATAGATCCATGTAGCCGAAACCAACTCACCAGGTTCTGAAGGGAAGACGTTTCTCAGCTGCTCAATGACCTCCTGGAGCTGCAGCACCGTGTCCTGCTCATGCTCCAAATCATCTCCTGCCACAAACACACACACACGGGTTCAAGCCGCCACAGAAAATGTTACTTCTCAGTGAAAAGATAAGGTTTTACATTTAGCATGCAGGCATATGTCAAGCCCTCATCTTAGCCTGGCTGCATGTCACTGACCTGCTGCTTCAGTGTCTGTAGTCTCTCTGCTAGCTGGCTCCCCATGCTGTCCTCCTCCAGACACAGGAGAAGACAGGGTTGATGGTTCTGATCCATTGGCCTCTGAATCATCTTTGGGCTGCTTTAGGGAGAGACTTATTACCATTCTTTCTAAATAACCCCTCATATCTATCATATTTCAGACATCAGAGTCATTTTGCCTTTCAGATAGCAATGAATGTGATGTTTAATGGCAGCCGACAGTCCTCAAATGAGAACTCAGAAAAAGGCGATTTTGCCCAACAGCTGTTCATCAGGTTACTGTGATTTGTGCTTTGATAGGTCGATAAAAGCCAAAGGGAGTTGCACTGCACAGACGAGCATTGCAGAAAACAAGACTGACACCACAATGGATGCCTCAATTCACAATCAAAGGGGGATAGTGTAACTCTCGAAGATCTTATATGCAACATTCCCGTGTTTCGTATTGTTTTTAGCAACACTGTGGCAATACTCCAGAGGTGAGTAAGTTCAGTAGCTGCTGCAAAACAGGAGTCTCTGTAGAGACCGGGGGGGATTCATACATATACTTCTGGAGACTACAGACTGCAGATTCTACAGATTTTATTTTCTGAGGAAATGAAACTGTGATATAGGTCCACAGAGAAAAGAATTCAAATAGCTTTTCCCCTCCCTTTATGTTTTTAACCCAGGAATATGTGCCTCTTGCTCTCTTTAACCTGAAGATGCAGATGCTGTTCCTGTTCTTTCTCCTACTGTCATTTATTCCCTTCATTTTCTCTTTATTCTGTGGCCTGAGTGTGCAGTTTAGATACTCCCACTGACAACAATTTACACATTGCCATTCTAGTAACCGGTAACTGCGAGCGTCAGCTCCCACTCGCCTATCTCTTTGCCACACCTTTCCTTTACACCGCAGTAAATCCTTTTATATGACGCTCCAGAGTGTATTAAGGCTTATCCTCTTTCTTAACTCCTTCTATACTGTACTTCTTTGTACTCCCATTCCTTCTTTTAAATGAACACCGTGTGCCTTTTTGTACTTTTATAAGTGTATTTCAAGAACTTTGCTGTCTGTGCTGTCTGTGAGGAAGATGTCATCCAGGGAAGGACGGGTGTTGTTTTGCTTTGCTGTGCTCTAATGTGAAGTGTGTTTATTTATTTTTGATATTGCATGTTTTGGTTGCATCTGTCAATTTGTCCTGGAGAGACTCCGCCCTTTTCCCATTTTACTAATTGGACACACCTGAGAGGAAAGGAGCGAGTGGTAATTTACAGAGAGTGGTCAGTGACACGTAAGACTGGTGGAGCCTGGCGTTAGAGGGAGGAAGATACAGCGACCAGGGACGCGGAGCGAGCGGTTCGACTGCTGCAGCAACAGGAGGCCAGATTACGCGTCTGCGGGAAACTAGAGGCGGCGGACGGGCTGGTGCCGATTGTCAGTTACAAAGAAACGGCGGCAGAGTTGAGAGCTCTGCCCACCCGGGGTAAGTCTTTTGACTCGTCCCCTTTAATGAATTATAGCTGCCTAAAAGAGTAGTGACTGCCGCTGCCTTCCTTTCTTTAGCGCACCGGGACGCAGAACACGGAGAGGAAGGCGAGGACGCCGCCGGGTTTCCCTCCTGCACCGCTTCACTGGATTTTTAATTCTTAGTGACTCTTATACCGTGGCGGACGCCACTGGACTTTTAATGTTGTGTTTTATTGATTTTTATTGTGTTGTCCCCTGGCCAGGGTTGTTTTCATTCATTTTATATTTTTAACTATTTAAATATAATAAATTATATTTGAATTATACAGTCTTTAATTCGTGTGCTTTCCCTTGGCTGCTCCGCTGCTCTGTCCGTTTGGAGGAAGGTTTCCCTCCTTTAAAAACACTGTGGAAAAACATCACCGTCGCTCCGTTACAAATACAAATATTGAAAACTGGTGAGGTTAAATTTCCCTCTGTGCCCTTTTTTTTTTTTTTTTTGTTTTTTTTTTAAACTGCAGCTACAGAAATCCGCAAGAACTATACAGTGCTGTGCCAAAATATTTGTCCTCTATCCAAACCTACCTAATTGTCCCCTAAACCTAATAACTGGTTGTGCCACTCTTGGCAGCAAGAACTGCAATCAAGTGCTGGTGATACCTGGCAATGAGTCTTTCACATCGTCGTCTTTGCAGATTTGTTTTAATTCGCACACGCTGGAGGGTTTTCAAGCATGAACGGCCTGTTTAAGATCATGCCAAACATCTCAGTCTGATTTAAGTTGGGAATTTGACAAGTCCACTCCAGAACCTTCAATTTTTCTTTATTAACTATTCAGATGTGGACTTGTTAGTGTGTTTCTGATTATTATCCTGCTACATAACCCAACTGAACTCGAGCTGGCAGGACATTCTCTGTTGGGATTTTCAGGTAGAGAACAGAATTCCCGGGCCTTCCACAAAATCCAGCTTTTGTCTCATCAGCACACAGAATATGTTCCCAAAGATCTTCACTTCAGTCTGTTAGACAGATTCTGTGATTCAACAGGTCTGTCAGTAATGAGACCTGGGCGTGGCTATAGTTCAACTGAACGCAGCTTTCCAAAAAATGTGGTTAATCACAATTAATTCTTGATTTAAGGAGGGAGGCCAATTTGTTTTTCACGTGTGGCCTGGTAGGTTTGAATAGCTTTTTTTCTAAATTAAGTATTTGCCTGTAAAACTTAGTTGGTAGACTTAGAAGTACACATAAAAACATACAAGTATTGTTTTTAAATAAAATCCATTGTAGGAACTGTTCGTTTCCTTTCCAGGTCTCCCTCAGAGGTGTACCGCTGACCTGTAGCAGTAGCTCCCTGAGCCGGCGCAGCTGGGACTCGAGCTGTTTGTTGTGGTCCTCCAGGATCTGCATACGGGTCTCCAGGCGAGTCTTGTGTTGCCGGAGGACCCGTGCTTCAGCCAAGAGCTCCTCGTCCTGCTGCCCTCCTTCTGTAGGTGAACCGAGACCTCCTTCTCCAGCCTCAGTCAGCATGGGAACTGATGCCGCCTCTTCGTGTTTCCACTTAAGCCGCCTGTACTCGCTCTGCAGCACCCTGAGGACCAACACATGGAGGATAACAGTCAAGGCAACTTGTTGGTGCAGCAAGCAAAACCTCACGCAACTTAGAGAATTACACTGACACAAACAAACGCATTATAACCTGACATTTGTATTTATGAGACAAATAATTTGAATGATTTACTAAATACCAACACATTAAACACTCAGTACTGCAGGATCCTAATGTATTATTGATGACTAACCACATGGAGTGCAATCTTCATTTTTAATAGAAGCCTTTCATATCACATATTTGTATGGTGCTGTGAATATTCAGTGGCTTTGTGTGGTGATTCGCTATTAAAACGGTTTATAGACTTGTGATGCATTGTTAATTGATTTGGCTGCTGGAAAATGATCGTCACAACATGCTGCTCTATTTAATTGCAGAATTATCTGTAACTATCTCTTTGGAAAAGAAAATGTAATAAATAAATAAAATAAAAACAAAAAGCAGAAAGTCAGGGTAGCTGTTCTAATGAATGGTGGATGGTCAGAGGTTGAGCAGCTCGCCATGGCATCCATAAACCCAGATAAGGTATATGAAACATATTTCATATTTTACAGGCTATCACTGAATTACATTTTTTTTTCAAAAACTGATTCAGTCATTTAATGTAATTCATGTTTTCATACATATTAAATCTTCCTGTTAAAAAGGATGTTTTTTTTTCCCCACTATCACCAGTGGGAAGTGCTTGGGTTTTTCTGTTTTCTTTGTATTCTTGTAGGGTCTTTACTTTTGGCACTATATAAATAAAATAGAACTGAACTGAATTGAATTGATCATTTAAGTGATGGTTCTTGAATATAGGTGGTTGTACCACTACATTAAAAAATCATAAAATTTCAGGTAAATTCTATATTATATTAGATACAAGCACATGTCCATCTCTTTATAAAGCTAAAAAAAAAAAGAGTTGGGTTTTTTTGGGTTAAAGAGACCCAAAAACAGTTCTTAATTATTATTTTTTTTGCTAATTTATTATTCTGTTATATGCAGTATTGGGGAGTAACGGAATACATGTACCGCCGTTACGTATTTAAAACACAAAATATGAGTAACTGTATTCCGTTACAGTTACCGTTTAAAAAGGTGGTATTTAGAATACAGTTACTTTGTTGAAATAAATGGATTACACGGCGGTACTTCCCTGTTTCATATTGTGGCGGGTCAGGACTGTTTGGGTTTTGTTTGACAGCTACGTTCTGTTGTTCCAGGCGGCAGCGTTACGGTTGCCATGGTTACAGGGTGACGCTCTCTCTCTGCGTGTTTCCTGGGTGAGAGAGGCCTTTTTGTTGTTGTTGTGCTAAGCTAATAGGCAGAATGCTACAGGTATTAGCTCTAAAGAATGTAGCATCATGGGCAGTGTAGTCCGTGCTGCAGGGAGAATGGACTGCCATACACGTTATGTGTCTGTGAGCGAGGGAGGGAGAAAAAGGAAAAGTACGAGCTGTCATCGAGCAAAAACGGGAGCTGGAAGCATGTAAATATAATAATAACCACTGCAGCCAAGAAGAGAGCCTGACGAGCCCAGTTGTAAGTAAGCTATTAAGACTCGACTGTACACCGTGTTCGTGTTTTCCTCCGAAACAATAAGTTCAGTTGGAGCAGCCTTTCAACGCCCCTCTCTGTCTCTCGCTAGCAAAGTTGACCCAGACAACAAAGTAAAGCTAGTTTTCGGCTACGAGCCGACACAGAACCCACCGTATTAGCCAGAGGTCCCTTTACTACGGTTCGGAGCCGCGGACCTTCAGTAACAGTAATAAATCACAGCAATAGTACATTCATGTAGTTGTAAACAGCATGATAATATATTAAGTAATCCAAAGTATTCAGAATACGTTACTCTCATTGAGTAACGTAACGGAATACGTTACAGAATACATTTTGGGGCATGTATTCTGTAATCTGTAGTGGGATACATTTTAAAAGTAACCTTCCCAACACTGGTTATAAGCATCAGAAAAACCACTAAACAGCCTATAAAATAAGCTAAAGCAGCCACTTTAGTCATTAATAAGGACGACAGAGCACGCTATAACAAGAGACACAAAAACTGAACTAGGTCAAGGTTTCAGACACCCAAAGGGCACGAGTGTGTGTGTAGCTGTGTTTTGCTGTGTGTCTAGAAAGGTCACAACCAAACTGAGGACAAGGGAAATGTATTCATATGAGTCATTCAACTAAAGGATGCCTCTGGTAACCAATTAAGTGGAAAGAAAAAATGAATTTGCTTCATTTATGGAAAATATCTGCCCCTGTAGTAACGAAAATCTCATTCAAAAGCATTAACATCTTGTGTTTTAGATGTGTTTTACACTTAAAGCCAAACAATTCATAATAGACTCTTTGTTTTCCTTGTGCAGGACAAACTGAAGGTTGACATACGAGTGGTTCCGTGTTACCAATATGCGGTTTTACAAGCTTAATGCTCAGGTATGCGCACAGAAAATGCTGCTTTTTTTCGTTTTCTTCAGGCAGTTCAAAGGATTTAGAGTATGAATGTGTTTATTCGCTGCAGGAGGTTTGCAAATGACAGCAGACATACCGAATCGAGTGTAATACCTCTATATAAACACGCAAACATACTTGTGTAAAATGCTTCTGGGGAGCTTTACTTATAACATTGAACATTAAGCCAAACTTTAAGGTCTCTGCAGCAAACATTATTTTTATCTTAGCCTCGATCATATCTAAAAGCAAATCAGATCAAACACCGTTTCAAATGTTTAAAATTACGTGTTTGGATGTGATGCAACTGGTGTTGAAATATGTCTAAAAGACGGGATTCTGGAGGATTTATTGTGCTTGAAAACACATGAATTTTAAGGAATGACGAGAAAGTTCGAACAGCTTTATTTCCCGGCTACAGACCTGTTCTCGTTCTCCAGGCGGGCCAGGGTGCATTGGAGCTGCTCCTTATCCTGGTGTTCCAAATGTGCCAGCAGCATGTGCTGTCCACAGGGTGAGTCGTGGTCCAGGGCTGGGCTGGAGTGACGCAGGAGGTACTGATCTTCATCCCTGAGTCCCCCACACAGGAGACAGCACACTGAGCCACCAGCACACAGCCACCAGCAGCACAAAGCAGAACCAAGAGCATGGGAGAGCAGACAGGCCAAAGCAAAGCAAGGCGAGCAAGACAGGAAGGCATAACAGGACGAGACACAATGAAAGCAGACAGGATACAGCGGCTTGGAGCAGTGTGCCAGGTTCCCAGTCCAAACATTAAATGTTCTGCAATAAAACTTGCTCACCAGACCGTTTAACACCTACTCACATTTATTAAAAATGGAAGGTACATCTTAAGCTGCACAATATATTGCTTAGATATTAATGTCCAATAACATTTTATTGACACTGGAACAAAAACGTAATGTTCAAATCTATGATAACATACCTAGGGCTATTAAACGATAAATGGATATGTGAATGCCTGGCAATTATTTTAATGGAAAGAGTTGTTGTCAGTTTATGTTGCAACAATGCTATTGCCCAGGCAAACCACTTTGTACAGCCAAAGTTAAATGAGAGGTATTCGTATCAAGAAAAGACACGACGCGCCTGAGCTGAGTTACTCTGATACTTAACCTTCAGGTGCATTGATGAGACAATGTGGGTCTAAATGTGCTTGGGCTTAGCTGACTTGCATGCCTGTTACCTGACAACATTAAACTGCGATTAATATTTACAGGTGGAGGTAAAGGCCGAGCATGCAGGCACGGTGGTTCAGGACAGTAAACAGTAGGATGCCAAGCACACACCAGCTGGAAGCACCGATAGCACAGAGCCGTGCAGCAGGAACAAAGTAAAAAAAAATAAAAATGAAGCATTGACAGACAGACGGACGGGTGTGCAGAATAAGAACAAGAAGATACAAGGGCACAAAAGCTGGAAGCAACACAGCTGCACATAAGGGGAAGAAGTGAAATGCCATGCATACAAACACTCTCAGGCACAGAATAATCCAGAGACAGAGTGTAGATGCAAAAACTATATGCATGTATATACATTTGTGTGACACAGCTCCATCCAAGCAACACACTAGATGCATGCACGTAGCAACAAAGACAACGAACGCAGGTTTGATAAGCAGAAATATCAGTACTGAAAAGTACTTTTACTTCTCTCTGAGTTTAAAACAAGCTCTTAATGTATCATCAGTCACATCACTCTCTGAGAGCAGACTAACACAAAACACACGTGGAAAGGTACAATAAGCACACTTCACACTGCACTCACACACATTACACAGACCTCTAAAGTGTGTATATGGCAAAGCTACAACCTTAACTTTAAAGCAGAGCCATCTCAGAGAAGGAGGAAATGGCTGACAGCCCACAGCGATGTCAACAAAATAAGACATGGACACACAGAAAATCATGATCTCAAACGAGCCTAACCACTCTCCCCATGTGGCACTTTCTCAGCTTTCCACAATGAGGACTGGCTGCCTCATTCACATCAAACATCCTTATTCCTCTCACTGCTGTAACCCCGCCACTGCCAGCCACTCAGCCGGCTTCTGCAGGCACTCACACATACGCTTTTGTGTGTCTACACACAGCCACAGACCTTAATCGCAGCGGGCATGTGTACGATGAATGGACAGTGTGCGCGCACTGCTCGCTGTGGGTCATTTTCATTATGTGGCTGGCTATTTATGCGGTTACCCAATTTTACCCAAAGAGCCGAACATACGTGTACAAGTCTGTGCACGCAAACAAACGCAGAAACGGTCGAAGCATCGCGAGAAAAGAGCGTACGCACAAAACGCACACATAATCCCCGTGAAAGGCTGCGCTTGTAATGACAGGGTTTGTAGGGTGGGGGTGGTGGCATACTCACAGGCTTTCATCAGGAGACAGACTATCCGTGAAGAATGAACAATTCTGGCTCTCCATTTCCGCCAATCTGTATGTATACAAACACACAAACGCACACACACACAGGATGTCAAATATACACGCGGTTGATGCACAAACACCCAAAAGAGAAATATTGAGTGAGATCAGTAAACGTAATGAAGAAGGAAAAGCAACACATTATGTTTATTACACACTGATAAAAATATATTTCATCAAACACAAGCTTTAAACAAATAATCAAAACGTATTGTAAGCTGTGCATAAAGGACCTCTAGCCTGGTCTCGTTAGCTAACAATGGATAGTACGGTGCGCAGGTGCATTTGACTAACAAGACTGCAGAGTGGCAAAAATTCGACTTCCAGTAGAGTAAAAGCTATAAAAACATCCACAAGGAGCATGCATAAAACTTTATTGTACATTGTCTACTCGCATACAGGCAATAAAAAACCCTTTTAGAAACCTGCTACTGTCCAGCACCACAGACAGCATCAGTGGTGTGTGTAAGGCTACAGTGTGTCAGGTGCTCTGTGGTTTTTCAGCACCAAGGACAGCGCTTCCCTTCTGCATTATATCCTGCTGACTGTCAGCTACACTGTACATGCTGCTCTGTAAGCTGTTTTACTATAACACCAAATGAAATGTGCTGTGGCAGGGCAAAAAAATGAAAAAGAAAATTAGGTTTCTTATTTTTAATGGAATACATAAGAAAATTGGGTCCTACAGAAATCACAGCAAGATGGACAAGGCAGGGGCAGGTAGACCCAGCAGGCAGGTCAGTGTACCTACTGTGCAATTAACAGGCTAACATGTCTTTGAGTGCTGCACGATTCTGTACAGCATTTTCTGGGGGAAAAAGAAAGCGCAGGACTGTGCATGACAGTTCAATTCAATTCAATTTTATTTATATAGCGCCAAATCACAACAAATGTCGCCTCAAGGCGCTTCATAGATACAGAGAAAAGCCCAACAATCATATGACCCCCTATGAGCAAGCACTTTGGCGACAGTGGGAAGGAAAAACTCCCTTTTAACAGGAAGAAACCTCCGGCAGAACCAGGCTCAGGGAGGGGCGGGGCCATCTGCTGCGACCGGTTGCTACCATCGCTATATGTCGTTGATTGAAATCAATAATTAAATATAATGGTTAACATGCATTCTGCTTAGAAAATTAATGATACCAAAAACATCATTGATAGATAGAATGTTTACTGTAAGCTCAGTGTGATACTATTTTTAATATACACCTATAGTACTGCATAGAAACGTTTATAAAAATGACTTCTTGCCTTCCGTAACACATTTACAACAATCAATAATTTTTAAATGGTTTATTAATGTTCCATATTGTACACGTCAGCATAAGAAAATAAGTAGCTCAAAAAAGTAACAAAAAATAGGTGCTTTGTGCCCCATCTTTATCTCTTACAAGCAGCACACACTTTAAAATACAATTGTATCCACTCTTTCCCACACATTATAAAAACATGTAGGAAGATGTGATATAAATAAGATGCATGCACGAGCTGGCTGCATGAAAGTGGAAACACCAGAAAGTCAATTCATCACATCCAGCTGAAGTCTGCTGAATATCGGCGGGTAATGACTTATAATAGCGATCCATGATTAAAGGGTGGGTTGAAATCGGCGGTCAAGCAACAAAGTTGTTATTTGCACCGCAAGCGTCGCTGCAGCTTTAACCTCTTTAGCTTTGTCCTTCAAGTCAGGATATTAATCATCACGAAGAAGCAGCCCACCGATGCAAATGTGCTACGCGTCTTGTGCCCGCCCACATAAACACGCACAGATTCGCCACATTAAAATAGTCTTCTTCACACACCGACACGCTACGTGCTGAGTCATCGTTCGCAGTGTGTGGTCCAGTGAAGGAGTGAGGGATGGTAGAAGTGGGGATGAATGATGTAGAGGTTGTCAGGTGCATCCACATAAGATTCCATTTCTCTCCAGTTTTCTATGAGACCCAGAATACTGAGAAATGCAGGATTTATCCGTGGCCTGTTACAGGAGGCCCAGCCTGTGAACCCGAGCGCTCGTAATTCAGTCTGCAACACTATTCATCACAAAACCGCCGCAGACCTCAAGCTTCAGTCAGGAACGGCAGCAAAGGAGACAAGAAAGAGCAAAAAGAAATAGGAGACAGTATTGTTCGAGTTTCTCGCGCTTACATGTGTTTTAGCCTCACGAATTAATGTAAAAAATAAGAAATAAGAAATGTGAGCAAAGGGCCAAGGGCTGGAGAAGAGGGATACTATGGTTTAGAAAAATCTTATCTTACTTTCTTTTTTTAATGTAACAAGTTTTTCTATTAAAGACTGCTTTCATCATCGCCACTGCTTTCATCACAGCAGTGGCGATGATGAAAGAAATAAAGTCCTTATATCAATATTAACAGATTTTAACAGTTTAATAACTACAGAAAACTAGAAATAATCCTTAGAGAAAGCGACAGACCTCATGTCTGTTGCACAGTATGTAAAAACGTGTTACAACCAGACGGGAACTGAATGGCAATCCACGCCTCCACACACTCATACACAAGATACGCACTAATATAGAAATCTTAATCTTATATTAACATTCATATTGTTACATTACTGTTCATATTGTTTATTGCACTTTCCTGTGCTATGAAATTGCATGAAATTGAATTGAGAGTGAGAGAGGAAGTGCGAGAGGAGGAAGCAGACGCACTGTGCTTTTTACTGACTGTTCTAACCTGAAACTTCAAGAACTCTTCCTCTGAGACGACTGTAGAATATGCGGCATGGATTGTGTTTTATCATTTTGCTTATTTTCAGAATTTTGTTTATTTCTAATTGCATTACTGCGATTGTAGTAGTGCTAGCCATGTTAGGCAAATCTACATCTGTAGTCCCTGGCCATGTTTTTAAGGTTGTCATTCGTGCTTAGAAACATATAATCATTTATATGCTGATGAAAGAGCGCACTTGTTAGGTTTTGTAATGTTGATTGTCATTTATGCTTAGAAATATCTACTTATATATGCTTAGAGTTTTATAATTAGTTTTAGATTGGTAGAGGTGTATAATCGATTGTGTAGTGATAGGATGTGTGATCCTTAATAGTCTGCAAAGGCTTCGTGCGCATTCCAGAGTGTTCTGGCATCCACACCCACACTCTGGGAGCATGGGAGAGGTCGTACCTTGTCTTATTGTTTTATGGTAGGATAAACGTGGCTATATCTGTTGTAGTCTAAGTGCCTTTTGTTTAGATGAACTGCTGGACTTCCAGACCAGCAGGTTTAGGGAAGTCATTTATGGGGTCACACTCTGACCCCCCCCCCCCACACACACACACACACACAGGCAAGGTACTCTTTGTTTGTATGTAGACGTCATATGTTAATGAACCTATGCATATTCATGTAACCTCAATAAAAGAGCAGTGTTACGGGGGAGCGGACGAGAGCAACTGGGGTCCAGCGAAGGAACGGCGTTTGTCCGGTTCTCTCCCGTGCACGAGAAACATGAAGAACTTTGCCTACTTCGTGTCTTGCTTTGTTGTGTAACTATATTGTCTTCAACGTTCCAGCGAATAGGTTCAAGCTACAAACCTATCAGCACTCTTGTCTTGTTTTGCCGTGCAGTTGGTGGTTTTGTGTTCCAGCGGGGTTTGTTGTGCCTAGATAACCCCCCCCACACACACACACACACACAATATGCCATCGTAAAGGAAAAATATTAGACAAACTGAACTGACAGAGATTATATCCAAACTTTAAACTGAAAATTCAAAGAACTCAAATAAGAACGATTTCCCCCTTTTTATCTTACATCAACTGACAGCAAAAGTAAGCAAGGAAGTAAAAAAAAAGGTAAGGGAGATCTCCTCTTGCTGCCAGAGTACAAATAAAATACCACCAAGCGTGTCTACTCTTATTATGATGGTGCTCAGATGATGCTGGAACATACGAGTGGGCTTACACAGTTCTTCTTTTTGTGAATAAATGTGCGACTGCCTTTTCTCATTTAGAGCCGTTTGCAATTCTTTATAATTCATCGCGTTCTCATTTGCCCATTCATTCATGCACAGTCCCAAACATATGCAGTGAATGCAGCGGCCTGAGCATCGAAACCACTGGCGTTGCTCGTCTTGCTGAAGACATCTGTATACGTGCATGGCATGAATTACCATGTACATCACTCCCAACACACCTGCCTTATATATTATTTACAGGTAGAAAGAACGGAGAAGGGAGGGAGCAATCTTGTTGCTAATGTATGAATAAAACAATCACTATTTCCATACATAAGTTCTGTCTACTTGGTTTTTTTTGATAGTTCTCAGTGAGAACATATGAGTCAGCTCACTGCTGTCTTTTTTCTTCTGTCTAACTGTAGCGCCATCGATTTAGAAGCGTTTATCATCCCTTATAATTCATTCATTTTTTCCTTTTGCCCATTCACTCATGCACAGACAAAAACATAACAGGAGACCTTTAAAACAGTTCGGGGTTCATTTTTCTTGCTCAGATCCCATCAATACATGTGGATGGAAAAAGCTGAAAACTCCCGCATTAGTATGTAATTCACCAGAGCTAACAAAGGGCTCGAGGTGGCAAGTTGGGCAAAAACACCTCTCGGATTTGAACTCAGTAAAACTAAATTGTACAAAGCTATACAGCAATCAGTTTTTTAGTGCTTACCAATAAACCTACACTTAAAACGTTCATGTTACAACACCTGGTGTGTAATATTAAGTGGTTGATAAGATAATGATAACACCATAACAGCTTGACCCATTTGTGTGGATATAGAGTTGGACATATAAACATCTGTGTAAAGAATTGTATTCACTGTTGAACACATTTAGGAATCATTTGTAGGTTTTTGCAAATAAACAAATTGATGCTAGTAATGAGCGTTGCACGTGTATTGAAAGTGTTATGCAGCTTTTAGTGCCTCTGTGCTCAAACCAAGCACCACAATGGGGATGAAAGGTGATTTAAGTGACTTTGAACGTGGTATGGTTGTTGATGCCAGATAGGCTGGTGTAAGTGTTGCAGAAACTGCTGATATACTTGGATTTTCCCCACGCAACCATCTCTAGGGTTTAAAGAGAATGGTCTGAAAGTAAGAAAAATATCCAGTGAGTGGCAGCTCTCTGGGCAAAAATGCCTTGTTGATATCAGAGGTCAGAGAAGAATGAATAGACCTGTTTGAGATGTTATAAAGACAGCAGTGACTCTAAAGAACTGCTTGTTACAACCAAGGTATGCAGAAGAGCATATCTGAATGCACAACCATACTAAGTATTATCTTAGTACTGCTGACAATGAGTTCACTGCACTCAAATGACCTTCACAGCCACCGGATCTCAGTCATAGATCATCTTAGGGGTGTGGTGGAGCTGGTGACGTGTGATCCTATCATGTCAATATGGAAGAATGTTTACTTGCTGAATATTTGCCACAAAATGATTAAGTAAGTATGGAGACAATGTGCGTTGTGTACTACTGAACCACATTATAGTGTCTCATAGTGATGAGACACCATTTATTAATTTGAAAGATAAATCATTTAACTATTTTGGGACTCCATTGCTGCAAAATGGTCAAAGGTGAGGGGCCCAAAGTCATTGTTTTATATGCAGAAAACAGACATGAGAAACATATATAGTTTATAGACATGCAAAATTATTATGGTACAATGAAACAATGTTTCCAACTGTGCACATTTTTCTAAAATATTCTCGGGAGATTGAAAATAAATGTGTCTTACTTTTACCAAATTAGATTGTCTGAGGTACATGACCGCCTTTCCCACTTTCTTTATTTGTTGTTTATTTCTGTGATAGTGGCAGCTGCAATTACAGAATGAAACTACTTGAGACCAATGTGACTGAACAGCCTTTTCAGAAAATTGTAGCATGACTGAAAACAAATTATTGAATCCAAGATGACAAAATAGAAAATATGTTAAAGAATAAGAGAAAAGGGGTTAGAGACCCTATAAAAAAGCAGCAAAATAATCAGATGGGTGGGAGACAAAGAAGAGAGAGATTGCAGATAACAAAAGGAAAAAAAGGGGCAAAGAAGATATAGCAGGAGGGGGGTAAAGAGGACAATTGTGCTTGCTTTCTCTTTGGTGCATATTCCCTATGTTTTGGCAGTGTGTGAAGCAGTTGTGTGTAAGAGCCTAGGGGAAATAATACACAGTGGCATGCTTACCAAAACACACACACATATACATGCACACACACGTGCATGCACACTGCACTGTGGGCAGAGCTGCCAGGAGTGTGGGAGTCCAGTGGTGTGCCCTGTATGCTGTCAAAGACACTAAGCCACACCGACAGCTCCCAGGTGACCAATGGGCTCACTGCCCCAGTAAGTGACAAGCTGCTAGGCACGCTGAGCCCTGCTGACCTCTACACACACACACGTACACACAACGGTCACAAACTTCACTGTGTTTGTGTGGCGCATAAGAGTGAAGGAAACCACTGGGTAACACAGCCTCTATCCTAGCTGGAGTACAGTGCACGACGCAGACAAATCAATACCTCAATTAGAGTGTGGCAAAGACTAAAGGGTGAGAGAACAGAAAGGGGAGAAGAAGAGGGAAAAGTGGGGTGGGGTGAATGTATGTAAGGGGGTGGGCGGGAAGGGGGTGGTTGATTTGGAGAATGGAAAACGGCAGGAGACTGTAGTAATGATTTGATAGATAGCACAGTGCAGAAAGCCACATACCTGCTGGCATAATGTTCAATCCTGCTGTGTGTGTCTGCATGGGGCAGCTTGGGCGAGGAGCACGGTCTGGGAACAAAAGGCGCCGCCGTCAATACTTCACAGATGCAGTTTTATACTCTTTCAAAACATGAACGTGTGGCTGCAGAAAAGCAAAACTGAAGAATTAGCGTTCTACTATTACTACTACTACCACTGCAACAAACCAAAGAGACTTCAGGAAAAACTTTATTGAGGGAAGCACAAAGGGATTCTGACAGAGGTGATTTTACAGGAAGAATGTGTGATGGTTTTGAAGCCCATCATCTCTGGCTTGTGAGTTTGCTGCATAAGTAATGCGTTGATCAGAAGATTAGGAGCGAGGACATCTGTATAGTAAGCTCTTTTTAACAAAATGGCTTTATGCACTAAGAATCTTGAGCATGTGAAGGCACAGCATAACGTTGATCATAATGCTGCCCTAAATTGAGGGGTACAGAAAAAAAAGCCACTCCTGACACGTAATGAAAGCTGCTGCATTTATTCGTTGAATATATTTCATCACTAAATATGAAGGTCAAGCATTGCTTCCAATTATTTTTCCATTTTGTGCCCTAGGCAAATTTATGGATTAGTATGTTTTTATGTATTATAATTATATGCTGCTGCAAAATGACATTGCCGAGATGTAATCTTCAACCAAAAGCACTTTATCATGTGACTGAGATCTTAGCTGGAAAAAGGCAATTTAACGGTCTTCGCTGGCTTGTCTTTGTCTGACGAGGGCAGGCTTAACGTCGCAAGGTCAGGACCATACCTTTTTAATAAGCTCCTATTATAACCATATACTGAATCTTTAGCTCTAGCTCATTGTTAGTTGGCAGGACAGATAAAATAGTCATAAAAGATGAGCATAAAAATGGGCCAAAACCTGGACCCATAATTGCGTAAATCATCCTGGGTACATCGTAGCCTGAAGCGATGCTTCACGATGATCTAATGGATGCTAGTCTCATTGCCTGTTTCCCGCTTTAAATGAGACTCAGTCATGTGAACAGGGCTCCCGAGCCAGAATGAGATCACAGGACTAACGTTATTTTAATCCCGAACACAGAGTTTTCTCTTTAACCCATCTGAGTGAGTCAGCATGATAATTAGCCTGCAACAGCAGGAGTATGTATGGGTGTAACAGTGAGTCAGTGAGGGACAGATGACAGGAGAGAGCTGACTGTGTTCTGTGTGTGTTTATGTGCAGGACTCACGTCTCTGAGGTATCAGCTTCCAGCACTGACTGCACTGGCAGGTAACCTCTCTGCGGGTGCTTCGTGAAGTACTGCTTTGATCTGAACTTGTTCTTCAGAGTCTTGGCGAAGTCCCTCATCTTTTCTCCTGAGGTTGTCTGTAGTGCCATTTAGGTGCACATGGGGTAAGTGGGTAAAGTTGAGGTGATGGGTGGGAGACAATTTATACAACTTTAGTTTTCTTGGAAATGTTGCGTTCTCCAACATTACCTCATTTAAAATTTATCCAGTCTGCCTCGAAGCCGGTTTGTTTTGACTTTACCAACTTTTTTTCCACCCTGAGCTTTTTCATTCAGTTTCTACTGCTGTTCTCTGCCGGTCCTTTATATTTTGTCTAAACTCTTGCCTCTTTTTTCCCCCTCTCTGATTCTCTTTCCTACTCTCTCAATCAGTGTAGAAATCTATGGGCGCCTGCCTACATAGCGGGTGGAGAAAAAAAAAAACTGCAGCTAGCAAACATAAAATATTGTCCGCTGAGAAAAAAACACATTGTACGGATGGCCCTTTGCCATATTTTGCAGCTTGGAATTGATTAAAGATTTAATCTGGCACCATCTCAGTACACTCCAGCACTCCAGCAACAGTGCAACAGCTACTCATTTAGAAAGAACTCCACTTTGGACACTGTACATGCACTCGTTTAAGACTTTGGTCTTATTGGAGTTTTGTGCTCCAAATCCCACTTTATGTGCACCATTCAAGCCAAAAGGATATTGCTGCTGAGTAGTGCTCAGTCTCTGCATACTACAGATAACTATAAGGATATGTAACAGTATTATAGATGATAGAGTCCGTACAGTGGAAAGGTGCCTAATCCATGTCTGGCAGCAGAAATCAGGAGTACATTTTTTTCCTTTTCATTGGAGTACAGCTGGGCTCTATCCATCACTAGGAACTTGAATTTGTATTCCGTAAGAGCACTAGCTAATGTTTGTCTTACTGGTGTATAGTACTCCATGATGGGGTAGTGCAGCTTCTTTCCCTTGGTTGTGCGCCCGGTTAGAAAACATGTCTGGCAGATGTCCACATTGAACTGCTTCAGACTGCGATACCTGTCAAGATCAATATAAAAGAGAGGCTCAACTGATGTTTGCAAGAGAACCAGACAGAGTAGAGTGGCTCAGTGTGTGTAGTTGTGTTATCCTGCTGTTGGGACATAAATCTGTTTACACCGTCACGCTGAGACCTTTTGGGGGTTTTTCTTCAAAGTGACAAAAAAAAAAAAAAAAACGAGTGCAGAGAAAATAATGGTTTGTGTGTCTAATCTTATCTAAATAAGATGAATGACGCATTAAATTTGCTTTCAGTTTCGTGCTTTGTGTATGAATGTGAAATAGTAACTGCTATTATTACATATAGACGTGCACATACATCACTTATATCCTTCACAACATTTGATGAAAATAAACAATATTAACCCTTAGATGCACACGTGGGGTCAAAAATGACCCCATGAGTTGTTTTTCTTCAAAATCTTTAAAATGAAAAGTTGTAATATATTCATATTCCAGGTATTCCTCATAAAATATGTTTGTAACATGAGGCCATTTGCATTTTTATTTATTTTTTCATTATAAATGAAAATAAAAAATAAAATAATAGTGGAAAAATGTAATCAAACATAAGCTCCTGGCCTTCATTTGATTGACCGTTCTTGCAGGAAATGAGAAGAACTGGGATGTACCAGTCAATGTGTTTTTTTGGGAGTCCTCTGCATAACCTATTGTACAAGGCCACTATGTCAATTCAAAGATTTAAAGATATTCACCGTTTCTTGCACTTTGATGACAAGAGCCTAGCGACTGAAAACAAACAGCATGGCAGCTTTCTGCTACATATGGGGCCTGTTGCTGGTCAACTGCAGGCAGAAATTCATCCTCAGTGATTGTGTTACAGTGGATGAACAACTTGTGCCTTTCAGAGGGAAGACGCAGCTTCTGCAGTATTTGCAGAGCAAGCATACAAAAGTGATACAAGGATACAAAAACTGCAACTTCTTAAAATTAATGAAAAAATAAATAAAAATGCCTCATGTCACAAACATGTTTTATGAGGAATACCTCAAATATGAAAATATTATACAAATATACTCTTTGTTTTAAAGATTTTGAAGAATAACAACCGAGCTTATAGCAAAATGCATTGTTTCTATTTGGGGTCATTTTTGATCCCACTCGTGAAAGAGTGTAGGCAGTTTTGTTCAGAAACCTTCAAGCGTGATGCTAATACTATATTATGTGCAATGGAGTGTGCAGCTCATTATCTCTCATCATTTTTATTATAAACTAGATTTTCCAGCATCCAACTTTTAATTCTGTAATAAACTCAAGTTTGTAGGTAATAAAGTGCAAAAAGATCCTATGGTGATTATTTTAGATATATCAGAGGCACTGACCACATGCAGGCTCACAAAGCAGAGTTCAATATAGTTTGGTGTTAAGGTTTTTGGTGTCGGTGGTGTGTGGTTGTTGGGCAAGGATGCTAGAACCAACATATCCTATCAAATCAGGAACATCATGAAGAAGCGGAAGCTGCACAGACTAAGGCTACGTTCACACTGCAGGCGAAAGCGCATCAAAGCCGATTTTTTTGACCCTATGCGACCCATATCATGGTGTGACAGTGTGAACGGCACAAATCCGATATTTTCAAATCTGATCTGGGTCACTTTTGTATGTGGTACTGAATCCGATACATATCCGATGTTTCAGAAAGCGACTGCTGTTTGATGGTCAAGTCGCATTAAATCCGTCTTTTACGTCACTGACACAAGACAGACCAATTATCAGCGCCCGAGAAGACATCGTGAACGCTTCCTGGCCATCCGGTGAAACTGTTGGGAAGACAACGTTGGAGAAACGTGAACATTTTATTTGTTCTGTATAATCTGCAGATTCTGACAGAAATCTGCAACTATCCTTTGAAGCAGCGCTCCTCTAAAACAGCAATAAGGATCATTATTAGGTTATTTACATTATTATGTAAATAACAAAATAACTTAAAGCAAAAATTGGGAAACGTAAAGTCTGAAGTCTTTATATTAAGGGCCATCAGTCAAACAAGACTGTTTGCTCTGGGTCCAAACAGAGCGCGTTGTGTGTGACGTCTTCTTTTGTGCATGAGGGCCGCTTTGAGCGTTCACACTAGAGCGCGTTTGCTGTCGCATTTTATTTGTAGTGTGAACGAGCAGACAAAAAAATCGGATTTGAGCATTAAGACCTGCAGTGTGAACATAGCCAAAGATTGAAAGAGCACTTGGATACTCCCACTTCTCAGGTGCAGCCACTTCTCTGAAAACCCACCCAGGCTGCTGCTGGAAGCAAACTGCGAGAAGCAGGAAGCGTAGACGGTGGGCCGTCACACAGTTTACTGCTTATATCCTAGTTTTTCATAGGCAGCTGAAAAACAGCTCTTTCTAAATAATGTATATGGTGGTCGATATGATGCGCTCTAGCAGAACCAGGTTCATTCTTGAGTCTTTGCTTTATGTTTTCTACTTATTATTTGGATTGTTGGTTGACTATTTGTCTTATAGAATACGCTGTATGTTTCTCATTGCTATGCTGCAGTTGACTGATTGATTTTGATTTCATTTTAATTAGCCCATATCACTTCAGATCCATATTTATCATTTTATGCAGTACATCTTTGCACATCTTTGCCTACCTGAAGCCCTTTATGGGACATTGTTTGCAGACGTAGCATTTGGCCTGGTGCTTTGTTGACTCTGCAGCAGCCACTCGGTGAAGCACAGGCAGCCAAACCATGGACTGCGGCTCAAGGCTCATCCACTCCAGGAAGTGAGACACCTCAATAGCAGGTTTCCCTGGGGCCTGAAAAAGGAAGATTAGGGGAGAAAAGAAGTGCAGAAGACTGTAAACAATCCAAATATAGACCAGCAGCAAGTGAGATATGTAAAGTAATTAAAGAAGAAAGTATGTTTCCTTTGCTAACCTACTCGCACAAGGAGTATTGTTTTGCTGAAAATAAGGACTCAAAGAGAATAGAAAAGATAAGAGCGGGACAAAGAGCATGAAAGAAAAGGTAAACCGCTTTGAGATATCTTTCGCTTTTATGCAACAACCTAAACAGTTATAGAGCCACACTAAAAGAGACATAAATTTCGTTTCTGTGTACACTGTATGTATGTTTGTGGGTTCTCTGTCTCTCCAGCAGATAGCTTGTTGGGAATTCCAGAAAGTGGGATAAAAAGGAAGTCAACCTAATAAAAGAATGACTCGCCGAGCGCTTAAAATCCATGATGTGCTAAATTCTCATTAAGTCTGCATCAGAGATGCATTAAGAGGTTGATTTCCCTGGGGCTCCCTCCACTGCTCAGGCAGGGTAACATAATAAATGTGTGTGTGTATGTGCACTGATCACACAGACTGCGAGGTGTACAGAGGTGTAGAGTCTCCAGGGGATGAAGGAGCTTCTCTCTGTTAGTAGCCAGCTTTGCTCCATGTGGGAGGTCAAATAACAGCCCCTTGCATACCGAACACCTGGAACTGGCGCTGACTATGCTGTGCATGCCGCTGCATCACAAAGAGGCACACAGCAGATGGGATGCTTTAAATATCAGCGGGGAAAATAGAGTGATAAACATCCAGTTATCCACGAGAACGCCTCACAATGTGGCAATTAAACAACATGGACTTCTACAGTACATCACTTTTGGCAGGATATGAAAATTGTTACGGAAAGAGTTTTTCCCCATAAACTTTACACATGAAGTAACACCTTCAGCAAACGCTTCTATTGTGCAGAAGCCTGTGTTTATATACGAAAAGTGATGCCCCACAAAGTGATCTACCTCACTTTCAAAGTCAAGTGGTAAACAGGCAAATAGGTCACCCCCAAATTCACATTAAATTCATATTTTAGCTACAACTAAATGCCCTGGCATGGAGCAAGTGGAGAAAGGAATTGATTTTAATCAGCCGTAGCTGATACAGCAAGCATGGGCCAGAATAGAGCGTGTATAATTAGACACTGCTTTGAAAATGAGGGAATTAAAAGGCCATCATTCAGGGAAAAAAACAAAAACTGTCTTCTTCTTATAACTCAGTAATTACCTGAGGTCCCAAATTGAATGTCATGCCTTAAAGTTCTTGAAACCTACACCACATATGCAAATTCAGACAAATTTAGAACATGTAAAAGACACAAAGCATCTTCTCGTTACTCGATGTGCTAGTCACATCACGTATTGTCTGCCCCTGACCCTGTAATAATGTGTTTGGTGTAGTTTCCAGAACAATGTGTCTACTTACTATAGATGTGCACTGAGAATCTTTTTTCTTTGTAGGAATTAAAAATGTGCTAATGTCAGTAAAACACAACTTTGCAAATCTGGCAGCTTCGGATGCGAGTCGTGACACGGTTTTATTTTTATATGTGGGTTTTTATGGAACTCATCCACCAGCAAATGTTTAATTTTGGCATTCATTTTTCTCTATTTGTAATGCCGGTTTGGTGTAGACAAATTCCATTCTGAATAATTAGAGGTCTTTAATTATTTTCCTGGAGATTAATAAGTGGTTTTAAAAAATAATTGCATTACAATTAAGTTTTCAAGGTGTCTTTCAAATTCCTCACGGTAGCAATTAAGGTATTGTTTCAAAAACTGAAACTAGCACTTATGTTACAGTGCGTGAATATGTTGAGGTACGAACAAAAAATTATCCGCGCAAAGGGCACAGCAGCAGGATTTGAATGTATCGACATCTCCTCCAACACATGTTTGTGTATCAGGGAACTGTGCATGCTTTGTTGCTTTTCTCTGGATTTGCTTGAGCGTGCATGCGTGCGAGCGTGTCCTCACCATGCGGAAGCAGCTACGGACACTTGGCTCCACATTGCTGCCCCCAAAAGCAGCAACTTCACCCAACTGACGGGGGATCTGAATGGCTTCGTGGAGCAGCAGGCTGAGGTGACGCTGGTCTGTTAAACCTCCTGGACCGGACACCTGGCGGAATAAGTCTGCAAAATGTTTATTAATTAGAATTATTTAAACTGATTATACAGCAGCGCTGACTCAAAATGTAAATTATGAATTAAATCTCAAATGAAAGCACATTAGGGTAATTAAAAGAAATAAGAGCATACACGCTGAGCAATAAAACTTGGAATAGATGAAAAACTTTATTACCAATTACCACATTTCAGATATAAGGTTTCCAAACCAAGCACTGTGGAATAATGTTTACTTTCATGACATACAGAGAGACACAGAATTGGTATTAGTGGCCTGGCTGGTCAGCTTGGAGATGAAAGACCTGCATAAGTAGAGTCCTGCCAGGGTTTTGAATGAGATCTTTACGAAGCTAGCTGAAAGTCAGCCTGTCGCTGAGGAGATGAATGCTGACAGGCATGCGAGGGTGCTGCACAATGCCAGTACAGGCGTTCCATGGATCCCTCTCTATGTGTTCTTATTTATTTAGTCCTCTTGCCCATAACACCTGGGCAAGAGGACTAAATAAGAACACATGTTAAACAGCCAGCAGCATGTACACCCTCATAATTAGAACTCTGGTGTGTTGAAGTCAAAGTCAAACACTGAGCTGTTTAATTAAAATAATAGTTTGTACATGATTTATGGAGAATACAGGATATTAAGTGTGCAGCTTGCAAATGTTGCAAACTTTGTAGTAAAACTGGGTTTGCTGCATGGGACAAAGATGGCTGATGACAACACCCCATTAGGTTTTACAGATGAGGGGTAAAAACAATGAAAAAGTGTCCACTGCAGCCAGCGTCTTTACTTTTGATACTGTATTTCCAGACCTTTGATTTTTGTTTTTTACACTGATACAAATGTCAACAGACATAATCGAGGCGACATAAATTAAACATAACACTTAAGAATGCTGAAAAAGTACAATAAAGTTGTATTTCTGTTACTAGAAGGTTGAGGACTCAGTAGTAATCACAAGTAGGATGCTTTCCAGAATTTATTTGTCAGGGTTGATGGAATTTGTATTTATTATTTATTTATATTTACTTTTATCTATCAATTATTTTGAAAATACGAATTTAGTGACAAATATGGACTGGTTGAACCCCTTTAACCTAGAAAAGGGGGGCCTAACTCACCTCTGGGACCACTGAAGGAAAATCTGTTATCTTTCAGTCTTAGACCTGACACAGATGGTATGCCAGGCATAAATAATCTTGGCATGGGAGAGTGTGAGCATTTTTTTTTCAAATCATGTATCAACTACAAGCTGCTCCAGTTCCAACCATTGTTAGTTCAAATGCTCCCTCTCTATTTTACCAATACGTAAAGGTTAACTTGTAAACTGCAGTTGCAGTATCCATCCATCTATCTATCCATCCATCCACCCATCCATCCATCTATTTATCCATCTATCCATCCATCTGTCCATCTATCCATCCATCTATACATCTATCATCCATCCATCTATTTATCCATCTATCCATCCATCTGTCCATCTATCCATCCATCTATCCATCTATCATCCATCCATCTATTTATCCATCTATCCATCCATCTGTCCATCTATCCATCCATTTATCCATCTATCCATCCATCTATTTATCCATCTATCCATCCATCTATCCATCTATACATCCATCTATCCATCTATACATCCATCTATCCATCTATCATCCATCCATCTATTTATCCATCTATCCATCTATACATCCATCTGTCCATCCATCCATCCATCTATACATCCATCTATCCATCTATCATCCATCCATCTATTTATCCATCTATCCATCCATCCATCTATTTATCCATCTATCCATCCATCTGTCCATCTATCCATCCATTTATCCATCTATCCATCCATCTATTTATCCATCTATCCATCCATCTATCCATCTATACATCCATCTATCCATCTATACATCCATCTATCCATCTATCATCCATCCATCTATTTATCCATCTATCCATCTATACATCCATCTGTCCATCCATCCATCCATCTATACATCCATCTATCCATCTATCATCCATCCATCTATTTATCCATCTATCCATCCATCTATCTATCCATCCATCCATCCATCCATCCATCTATCCATCTATCCATCCATCCATCTATCCATCCATCCATCTATCATCCATCCATCCATCCATCTATCCATCCATCCATCCATCCATCTATCCATCCATCCATATATCCATCTATCCATCCATCTATCCATCCATCCATCTATCCATCCATCCATTTATCCATCTATCCAGCTATACATCCATCTGTCCATCTATCCATCCATCTATACATCCATCCATCCATCTATCCATCTATCATCCATCCATCCATCCATCTATTTATCCATCTATCCATCCATCCATCCATCCATCTATTTATCCATCTATCTATCATCCATCTATTTATCCATCTATCCATCCATCTATTTATCCATCTATCCATCCATCTATCCATCTATACATCCATCTATTCATCTATACATCTATCTATCCATCTATACATCCATCCATCCATCTATACATCCATCCATCTATTTATCCATCTATCATCCATCTATCCATCCATCCATCTATTTATCCATCTATCCATCTATACATCCATCCATCCATCTATACATCCATCTATCCATCCATCCATCCATTTATCCATCCATCCATCCATTTATCCATCTATCCATCCATCCATCTATTTATCCATCTATACATCCATCCATCCATCTATCCATCCATCCATCCATCTATCCATCCATACATCCATCTATTTATCCATCTATCCATCCATCCATCCATCTATCCATCCATCTATTTATCCATCTATCCATCCATCCATCTATTTATACATCCATCTATCCATCTATCCATCCATCTATCTATCGATAGATGGATAGCGGGGATAAAACCACCAACCGTCTGATTAGCAGATGACCTGCTCAGCCTCCTGACCTGCACTAATAAAATATTACAGCTTAAATTATGGTAAAAAAAAAAAAAAAAGATGCAGAAAGATCCTAAGATCTTTCCTAATTGACCTGTGAAAAAAATGAATGAGAGCCATGAGTGTGTGCATGAATGGTGTCTTTGGCAAGCAATCCTTCTAAGGCTCCTGATGTACTTTGTAAAAGTAAGAATGCCTTCTCCATAATGGAGGCAGAGTCATTTCCTCCATTAGACTAAGTGGATGTCTTTGTGTAATACTGGCAATCAGGCCTGTTTTGTTTTGGCTCATTGTTTGCAGTTGAGGAGATGCATTAGGCACATGAGCGAGCATCAGACTTACATTTGTATTTCTCTTGGACGTCTGCATTGCACAAGGTCACCAAACCCATCTTGAAGCTGAGAACTCGCATTTTGCCATTTCGAGCACTGCAGAAAGGAAAGCGAAGAAAAAAAAGTGTTCAAATGTGACAGTTTCTGAATGGCGAATAATCTCAAATCATGGCGCATTGGGTCATGATAATAAATTCATACGTTGCTTGAGCCTCTGCTGGGAGAGACAAAGTGTGGAGGAATTACATGGGTCAAAAGAAGTGGAGTGTAGGTCAGTGCAGTAGTGTGAAATTGTATTAGAACATAATCAGAGTAACTAAAGGCACTACTGGGACTCGGTAGAGCAATAACAAGCTTATAACAACACAATGTCACTTAGAGACACGTGCATGCTTATAGCGTAAACATATTCATAAATCACACTCACATTCAGTGAGCCTCAAAAGTGCTGCCCCAAGCTGAAAGAATAGCCAATAATCAATTGCAAGTAGCAAGACCATCGACGTGGACAATGGTGTGTCCACTTCTTTTCTCAGTTTGAAATTTTAAAAATAAAAATTTAATATAAGCTACCGTACTTTGATCTGAGGGGCCAACACAACAACACTGTCCGCAGCCGGAAAGAATTTAGTGCCAAGCTGAGCAGCGTTGGCACGAACCGGGCTTATCAAATTAACATTTGAAACGCTAAGTGAGAAATCGAGAACATCAAATTCATCTGAGAACTTCAAATCAATGATGTATGAAATTGAATCATGGATGGAGAATTCTCAGAAGTAAACATTGATGCTATAGATGTGCTAGAAACAGGGACAGACACGAGACACAGTTTCTAATTCACCAACGGGTCAAAATGTGAGGTAGAGAGATTTTTTCAGGCTAGACCACTACAGTCAAATGGAGTATTTATTCCTCTATTAGATTGAGGGCTGAAATTAGAGCACATGGGTACAACTGGCTGTCAACTCCTCTCACACACTTTCTGCTGTGTACCACATGCCATCTTCAATATGTACCCCAGCGCTGCTCTTCAGGCGACACTTCACTCCTACTCACCTTGCTAGTGCGGCATGTCTCTAGAGGACACATGTATGCTGTGATATACTGTAGCCAGTGTTGGGGAGTAACGGAATACATGTACCGCCGTTACGTATTTAAAATACAAAATATGAGTAACTGTATTCCGTTACAGTTACCGTTTAAAAAGGTGGTATTTAGAATACAGTTACTTTGTTGAAATAAATGGATTACACGGCGGTACTTCCCTGTTTCATATTGTGGCGGGTCAGGACTGTTTGGGTTTTGTTTGACAGCTACGTTCTGTTGTTCCAGGCGGCAGCGTTACGGTTGCCATGGTTACAGGGTGACGCTCTCTCTCTGCGTGTTTCCTGGGTGAGAGAGCGCCTGTTGTTGTTGTGCTAAGCTAACAGGCAGAATGCTACAGGTATAGCTCTAAAGAATGTAGCATCATAGGCAGTGTAGTCCGTGCTGCAGGGAGAATGGACTGCCATACCTGTTATGTGTCTGTGAGCGAGGGAGGGAGAAAAAGGAAAAGTACGAGCTGTCATCGAGCAAAAACGGGAGCTGGAAGCATGTAAATATAATAATAACCACTGCAGCCAAGAAGAGAGCCTGACGAGCCCAGTTGTAAGTAAGCTAATAAGACTCAACTGTACACCGTGTTCGTGTTTTCCTCCAAAAACAATAAGTTCCGTTGGAGCAGCCTTTCAACGCCTCTCTCTGTCTCTCGCTAGCAAAGTTGACCCAGACAACAAAGTAAAGCTAGTTTTCGGCTACGAGCCGACACAGAACCCACCGTATTAGCCAGAGGTCCCTTTACTACGGTTCGGAGCCGCGGACCTTCAGTAACAGTAATAAATCACAGCAATAGTACATTCATGTAGTTGTAAACAGCATGATAATATATTAAGTAATCTAAAGTATTCAGAATACGTTACACTCATTGAGTAACGTAACGGAATACATTACAGAATACATTTTGGGGCATGTATTCTGTAATCTGTAATGGAATACATTTTAAAAGTAACCGTCCCAACACTGACTGTAGGACACATTTCACTGAAAGAAAACGACTGTAAAAATGGTCACACAAACACACACCTCATTCACATTCCCTGCTGCTATCTATTGGAAAACAAAAAGCAATTACCGGAATTTATTCAGAAGGTAAAGTCCCTGATTGTCTCTCATTAGCAGCAAGTAGTTAAGAGCTACAAACTGCATTTACAGTCCTCGTGGGGTTATCCCTGGATTTCGGAGGCTGCTCTAAGGGGTTTCTCTTCGGAGAACAGCAGAAAATGGTCAATCAGGAACAAAGACGGGTGAGCGTTTGTGTCAAAGAGCATTTGTTTCGACTGTGTCTCAGAGGAGATGAATGGCTCTCTGCCTGGACACTGTTATTGGAGGCTTTGTCATGATGTAGCTGTTTACAGATGTCTGTGGTTACATCAATGTGCAAACAGACTCCTGTTTATGACAATGACAAATTGTTCAAAATAGATTTTTTAGTAAGTTATGACATCACAAACAATGACTGTGCATGCAGTGTGCACCATATTTATTTAATTTGATCAATGTTATTAAGTCTAGTGACCTGATGCAATAACAGTAGCGCTGAATGAGACCTGGCTCTGCAAAATCCTGATATTATGGTCATCCTAGACCCATTTCAAGCCTTTAATACTTTCCTGCTCATTAAGAATTACATAAAGCATCAAGTAGTTGTAAGTAAGGATCCACTAGAGAGCAGGTGATATTCCAGATGGAAAATAAAAAACATCCAATCTAAGTGATTTACAGTTGCTATGTGAATTAAATCCATGGAGCCCCATATAGTCAATATAAAAGCCACAGTTTTGCCTCATTCATTCAGCAACATTGTGCTTTGAGCAACCAGTGCCTATATTGTAAGGATACTGATACTTCACTGTTGATGTTTTGTTTATATGAGCTTGGCACTGACTTAAAATATCCTGAACTGTGGGTATAATATGAAACTTTATGAGCATTATATGACAGAAATGAATGTGTCATTTCTAATAGAAATGCTGCACTGCTTTGGCTTTACATTGCATGAATACTGACCTTTTCCCTCCATACATTATTCTTCCTTGTTAATACCTGCTACCAGCATTACCCACGAGGGAGCGGCACTACTGACAGTTTGGTTGGAGAGTCAGGTGTGGTCTCGTATTAGTTTTGTGAGCTCACTTCTTTTAACTCCACTCCTAAGAACTTTTAAAAATATATATATTTTCATTAATGCTTTCAAATTGGGCAGTTTCTCCTTGAAATCCCTGATATCCACCTGCCTTATAAGAGATGGGCAGTAACGCATAACTGTAATCCGATTACTTTTTTTTCAAGTAACGTGTAAAGTAAGGGATTACTATTGCAAAAACAGTAATTAGATTACCGTTACTTTCCCGTAGGAACGCTGCGTTACTGCGTTACTAAAACCGTGATTTTTTTTTTTGCGAGAATGTCTCATGACAGTGACGTAAGCGAGGGCGACGTTTGTGACAACAGCTGTGTGCAGATCAACAATGGATCATATATCGAGTGCAGAGAGAGTATGAGCGTGCAGCGTTTAAAGCGTGGAAGTACTGACCTTACTTTGAGTTTGATTCCATAAAAAGTGACAAAAACATTAGTGTCCGTTGTGCGTGGGAAGAAAACTTCTTTTTACAGCAAAAAAAACCCCTAAACTTCCGAGCAAGCACCGAGTAGCTACGACGTAATGGGAAACTCACAGAGAAACTCGCGGATTCTTCCACTGACCGCTGCACACCTGCACCAGGGTAAACCTCCGCCCACCCCACTCCTGCTTTACAGGTGAAAATAGAGCAACCGGACCGCTAGTCTTTGACTTTATTTATTTTCTGCTGTGTTTTACTTGCATCTATTTGAAAGACTGAGTGTAAACACACACAAAAAAAATTATTTTATGTGCTGGAATGTGCAGAAAATAGGTTTAAATATTAAACAAATTTCTTCCAGTCAGAGAATGTTGCATATAATAAATTTTTGCTTGATGCATAAAGTTAAAAGATTAAAACTAATAAAACAAGTTAAAAAAAGAGACTTTTCCATTTGATTACATTTTGTATGATGATTATGCAGAAAAAGTAGAATTGGGCTGAAAGATCTATCACTTTATCACCGATTCAGGTTGTAAATCGTGTTTTTAAAAAGTAACTAAGTAACTAAGTAATTAATTACTTTTGAAAATAAGTAATCAGTAAAGTAACGGGATTACTTTTTGGGGGAAGTAATCAGTAATTAGTTACTGATTACTTTTTTCAAGTAACTTGACCAACACTGCTTATAAAACCCTTTACTCAGATTAATCAGTATAAATATAACAGAGAAATAGAAATCAGTGATAAAACATTAAAGGCAGATTAACGCTGGATTTAAACTTGTCCAACTACAAAGTATGTCTGCTGGTTGTGTCTACTTGATAAGCCACTGGTTTATAAGAGCGGAGGTGAAATAAAGACACAGATACCTGCTGCAGTTCTTAACACGAGTAAGTTTTAATATATATTTCACTTTTGATTTCTTCAACCTACTCACCTGTCATAGACGTTGAGCAGCCAGTTGAGACACATATCAACACAAAGTGGAATGTTAACCAGGACGGACCTCTCTTCCTCCAGCTTCTCATACAAAGCCGTCAGGCCATGAATCACCTCAACCACATCCATCACATGATCTGCCTGCTGCAGCTCCTGCTCCCGGAACATCTCCACGAGGCTACTCAGTGCCACTAAATCCACTAAAAAGAACACATTTATTTAGAGACATAAATATGGCACAATATCGTGTTATGTTTACAAGCATGCATACATGAGCTAAAGCCTAAACATCCACATATAACGACACACGACCCCGAATTCACTTTCAAACACACACACAGTCACAGCACGATCACCATCCACACCTCAGCGAACGAGAGCATGGGTGACAGCAGTGCTTATTCACCCTTTTTGCCCACTTAAGCCCTACCAGATGTTTCAAGAGCAGTGACACAAATTTGATTTCGCTCTTCTAAACTAATTTGATGGCCCATCCCTAAGAGTGGAGTTAAAAGGGTGTCTGTTGATGCCAGGTATAATTGGATAGCACGATAATGCGGTAGAACAGAGTGAGATAACAGTAGTGTTTTAAAGGTTGGGAAGGAATCAGCTTAAAATGTATTTCTTATGCAGCACTACTCAATCATTCAAGACGTGTGCAGAGAGAAAAAAGAGCGAGAATTCTGCAGTTATCAGTGCAGCCTGGCAATTAAGTTCTGCAACGATATCAACTAGTAGACCGGAGGAGTGAGAGATAAGAGAGCAGGCAAGAGAAAGGAAGTGGGAACGTGACTGAAAGGGGGGTTTTAGAGTGCTCCGTGCATGCCGAGTTCTTATTACGGGAACGTGGGATCTAGAAGGGGAAGAAGGTTGAAAGGGAGTTGTAAATGAAGGTAGAGAAGGTAGAAAAACAGGCTGAACATGAATAACTGAATAGGCGTGAAACTGGGCACTTTTAGGGATACCGAATACGAGAAGGTCTGTGGTCAGAGGAGTTCGAGTACTACACCAATGCTGGAAATGGATGAGATGTAGGGAAGAAGAAAAAGAAAGCAAGAAAGAAAGGCCATGTTGGAGGTATTGACCCTGAAGGGGCATACAATCAAGCTTCAGCCATGCAGCAAAAACTAATTGGAACTCAAATGGACCAATTAATAGCTAATTACCCAGAATGCTAACGATTCAGGTCGTGATGAAAATGAGGAAGGAATCTGGCAGTAGAGTAGTTCTTCTTGTGGCCCTTGAGTTTTTCAGTACTTTTAATTGCTGCATTTCAAAGCTGACAGTATAGGAAAATGCAAAGACTATTTTCAAGCACATTTCTATGTAGGGTACAAAAGAGCGCTGATGCTTTCGACAACCGAATAAAGAAACGTGCCGCAGCTAATCATTAGATCTCGTTCCTGAAGAGAGCTTGTCACGGTGGATTAGTGATGGTGCAGGATAACTGTATATCACTTAACCATCCATTTCAGCGCACCGGACAGAAAATAGCGTCGATGAAATACTGCACGTACGTCTCAGAGCCTTCTGAACCCGCCGCAGCTTCATTGCTGTTCTGTATGCTGAGAATTTGATGTTGTTCAGATCCGCTAATAGAAGGAGAGACGGAGAGAGAGATTAGAGAAAACAAACTCATCCTGCATGACTCCGCTATACCATTGAGAAATTAGACATCATCTGTCCCCGCCTGTTTATCACACCACTGCAGAAATCATTAGTAGTTTACTGTAATAATATTATTATCTGTCTGTGTGCATGCATGCCTTTTTCTAAGCTGAACACGTGTATCTGACAGCGGGCCTATCTCCCCTGCAAGCTCGCCGTGTCACATCAGATTAATGGTAAAATACATGATGTCGTTTAATCACAATTAATTAAAGGCTAAGCAAGAAGCAATCACAGAGCTGGCAAATTGGGCCTCGCAGGTTAATGACAGTAGCGATGTAGTCCCTAAGGGGTTTGAAATAAAGGTCCCTTAATGAGCTGTGTGACAGGACCTTCAAAGCTGAAGCCTGGTGGTGCTGCGTTACTGGTTCTGCTGCAGCCCAGTGGGGTTCCTGGACGAATGAGCAAGAGGGTGTTTTAATTGTCTCCTTACTCACCCAACGCTTGATACAGTTCTGTCATCTTTGGATGGTCCCAGCATGTCGTCTGGGCCTGATGGCTGATGGAAAGAAGATTTCATTAGGAAGGCAAAGAATCGAGGTACTCATTTTCAGGCCAGAGAGGTAAAAATGGAGTACAAATGAGCCAAAGGGGAAGAGTCTGGCAGGTGTGGCAGATAGTAAAAGGAGTGAGATGAATGAGTAATAAGTAAGAGATAAAGAGGGCAGAATACAGTGACCATTATTTAGGATAAGACAAAAGATTGTAGGATTGGAAAGAGCAGACATCAAAAGTTTTGTTACACTACAGCTCTCACGGAGACATAATCACAGTAGCTTTAAAGACTTTCCTCAGAAAAACAATATAAAATCCAACTCATATCTGCATAAATACATTTACACTTTTCTCTCCCAAGACTAGCTCGACGGGAACATTTAAATGTAGAAAATTTAGCATCTATAAAAGAGATTCAATAGAAAGGACAAGCACAGGAAAATAAATGGGAAACTCCAAATGAGGAAGCCTGCCAGCCCAGGACCCAGGAGGCTTTTAGGGCAGCGCTCATCGTTTTACCTGTGCGAGCACTCGCTGATTGGTACCCAGTGGAGTGCTACTCAGATGCTACTTCCACTCCCACTGGAATAGTAATGTAGCCCATAAAGAACTGACTAGTGAACTAAAGCAAAACCCATGAAGCTTTGTTTCAAATGATTAAGAAGACAAATACTTTTAGGAGAACAAACTGTACCAATGTTTGCAATACACACACAACAGTGTATGAACACACTCCTAAACAAACACATCCACGGTTCAATTATGAAATCTATAACACTCCAAAGATAAACAGTATTGATGAGGTAAACAGATAAATGGGTTCTTGGGCAAACAGGGCTCCCAGTGGCACAACAGAATTTCATCTTAATCATTTAGAGTTGATCCAGTCTTTAACAAATATTTGGCTAATGGGAAGCATTTGTTTCTAATCTAATGAAGGTTTATTATACTCCACGTGATGGATTTGCTTGTACAATGGATACATTTTCCCAAATTGGCGCAGAAAAAATAGTTTCTCTCTCTACAATCGTTCTCAAGAGGAAGACTTCTGTCTCTATGGTCGGAGTGTGTTATAAGAGAGTTTATTATAGGAAAAAAATGTCTAGGCATTGGCTGGTTTTTGCAGTTAAGACCTCTTAATGCCGCCCACATCTCTCTATTTCCTTCAGTGATTCAAAGGGGCCTGGGTCTGGGCGTATGGCTGATGGCTTTTTTAACCCCAGCTTATTTCTCTACCACAAAAATAGTGACAAGTGAAGAGGACATAGGCATAGCTTGAGTATGTGATTGACATGACAAGCATAAAGTGATTTTCTATTGCAGCTTTCATGTTGACTGACACTGATGTAGCTGGAGCAGATGCAACTGATTAGTCATTGTAAAAAAAACAAACAAAAAAACTTCCATTAAAGGAAACATCGAACATGAGCACGATAATGGAAATAAAATCAGTATGAAAATTCAGTGTAATCAGTGAACTATGATGCAGGTACTCCATGTTCCACAGACTTTATTAGTTTGCTAAATCTGTACAGACTATATTCAACTGTTCTTTCTCTCACTGTGAGATCTCAACTATAAAAAATAAGAAGATACAAAGCAAAGAACATCCAGTAACAGGGGCTTTATATAGAAACAGTTTACTTCAAGACACCAAATGTTAAATAAATTAATCCTACAATTATTTTCTACCAGATTAGTTGTAGTTTGAGATGCAGTTTGGGTGATTCCCAGTCCCTGGCTATGGACTGAGGGATCAGTGTGGAAACCTGTGTGTTCCTGCCATGTAAGAGTTTTTGATCAGCTGTTCTTAAGAGATTATCACCAGAAACTGCAAAAAGCACGTTCTGCCATTGTTAGAGATATAGTTAACGCCTTGTCTCTACATAATAGTGAATATTTGATCTGCAAGTGTCTCCATATTTTTTCTTTCTAACTTTCTGTTGTCAATAGAATTGCAAAGCCTTTGTTTTTGTCTGACGATGCATCCATCTTGCTTTAATAAACTCCTCTAGCATTGTAAATATGATATTCTATATATGAATGCTTCTGCTCAATGTCTTCGAATGGTTGATTCTGTGTATCGTGCTTCTCTGAGGTTCATCACTAACCGTAAATTTCAGACTCACCACTGTGAGTTATACTCTCAGGTAGGACGGCCTGCTTTGGTAAGTCGGAGGAACTCTCATTTATACAGTTTTATATATAAGGCGATACTTGGGTTGCTGCCTTCTTATCTATGTTCCCTGCTTGTAATGAAACATGCTGGTCGGTATTCTCTTCGTCCGCATGGTTACTTGTTGCTTTCTGTTCCATTTGCCCGAACTGAACTTGGTAAAAGAGCTTTTGTCCATTTAGCACCGTCGGCTTGGAACAAACTGCAGAAGGAAAATGACTGAATTCATTTCATTAAGTGCTTTTAAATCTAAACTACGAATCCTTGAGGCCAAGTCCATAACATGCAACTGTTTTAATTAGATTGATTGTCATTTTAACTGACTTTTTTATTTTTATTTGAATTTTAATTTATTTTATTTTATTTTATTTGTATTCTTTCACTTATTGTTGCATGTGTGTTGTTGCTGCCTGTGTCTGAGTAATTTCTGTAACTGTGAGACATCTGCTGTTGCCTATCTTGGCCAGGTCTCCCTTGAAAAAGAGGTTTTTAATCTCAATGGGATCTTCCTGGTTAATAAATAAATAAATAAATAAATAAATAAACAGACAGCACTGACTAATGCTTGTGTGATTAGTGTTCTGTAAAAAGTGAGCACAGAACATTTGGCCGTACCTATAAGACCAGACGTTAAAATACTGCACCACAGGTAAAAATGCAACATGTCTACCAGCTTTGAAAAACAGCAAACGAGCCCAATTTTGATCTAACGACTTAATCCGCCGTGGAAAAACTACATTTGCTCCGACAACGCAGACACTGACCGTGAAGTTGCACTTACTTGATGTAGTAGGGCACTTTGTTTGGGGAGATAGCACGCTCCCACGGTATCTGCACCGAACCTGTGCAAATACAGAGAGACAAAATCAATTTTGAAATAGGGATGTCATGCATGAACAGCCATTGTGCACAGTGTCCCTGTCAGCATGTCCAGACACCATATCCATTCAGGCCTTCTTAACAGAGCTAAACAGGCACAGTACAGCCAAAGAGACAAGTCTATTGTGTGGGATTTCCACAGAGCATTGGTTTGTTTGGCACGGCGTAATAGAATACTGGAGGTAGAGAAGACGGTGACACGGGATGACTGTAGCATTTAACGGTCCCCCCCAAACTGAACCGCAGGAGGTTCAGCAAAGAATCAAAGAAGGTACAAAGACAATACCAAATAACACTCCATGTCACTGCCCATTACTGTTTAATGACATGGGACAACGCAGACCGGTGTGCTCTGTATCTATAAAACACACCAAACATTAAAATCACATTAAAAACACTAGCACATAGGTGAAGTCAACAATTTATCATCTTGGTAGTTAGTTGGACATCCACCACTCACCCTAACAACCCTTCCAAAGCAACAGCACAGTAGCAGTGCTCCTAACAACCTGCAAAACGTTTGGAACGGCTTCCGTCTCAAAGCTTCCCAGATCACATTGTAACCGCTAGAACAGGCCGGAGGCAGCACCTGCACCTTAAAAGACCCAAAGGACTCACTGCCAACGTCTCCATGCCAGACACATCTCAGGATTGAGTCCACGCCTCAGTGCGTCAGAGCCGTTTTTGGCAGCACAGGGGGGAACTACACCAGGCAGGTGGTTTTAATGTGTGAGCTGATCGCAGTACACACAGATACACACCTCAGCTGGAGTAAAAGTACTAATATCAGACTATAAATATTCACCTATAGGGCCTAATCATACTATGAAGACTAAATATACTCGTCTTGACATAAGTGTAAATATTACATCATTATCCGTCAAACCTATTTTTTCAAATATCTGCTTTCACTTATTCGTGTATCACACCACTTCAGAAATTGGGTCGTACTGCTAGCAACTAAAACATATTAAGTGACTCTACTAGATACAATACAGCTTTTTTCTTCAGAATCACAAAGTAACGACCATGGTTGTGTGCATATATATGCATATCCATGTCCTATATGGAATATGAAACAAGCTGAAATATAGGCATGTTGGTGCATAAAACCACACAGACATAAACCCAGACATCTCTGCAGGGCATAGTGGGCTGAGCTGGCAGTGAAGTAGTGCTATATAAGCCCCAGTGTGGCATCTCTGATCCAGCGTGACAGCAGTAAATCTGGATGGGGTTGGTGAGGACACTGGAGACACACAAGTACACGCCAACACTTCAGATGCACTTGCACAGAGAGATCCCTGCATCATTCAGCCTTTTCACTTCATCAGTTTAAACTAGGCAAAGTAAATCCAATTTTTCAGCCCCCTACAGCCCCACCCCCACCCCCGCCTTCCCGCTACTCCTTTGTAGTCTTTGAAGAGCAGTAGGTAAAAGAAAAGACAGAATTCACAAACATGTATCTCTGCTCAAACGAGAGCAATGACTCTTGTGATGAGCTTCACCGGGAGTGCTCGTCACAGCAGCGTGCTAGAGATGATAAAGACAGATGCACAAAAGCCTCCCAGCTCCACCTCTAACCCAAATGCACACACAGCCCAGTGCGGGCACACACACACACACAAACACAGCAATTAACAGTCTTAGCACCATTAAACTGTAATACACCTAGGCTTCTTTTCGCCTGCCTCGGCACAGAATGGTGCAACATGAAGCACCAACTTCAAATAGCAGAAAATGGCTCTTACTGGAGAGGAAGTGCTGCGATCCGGGGCCAAAGTCTCTATGTGCATCCTGGAGCTGCTTCAGCCGCTCCTCTATGGAGCCCTGAGGACACACGCAAACACACACACATGCAAAGTCAAATCAAAGGGAACCGTGCTGTTCGTCCCTGCACCACAAAATCCCCACAATAGAAACGCACACACACAGACCACCTGCTTCTCCTCCATTAGTTAACTGCAGCATATAAATTATGTCTTTTTTTATCTGCTGCTCCTCTTGAAGGACTTTGAGAGCCTTTGAAGAGCACGAGGTAGGAAATGAAGACTGATATTAGAAAATAATATGTTTTGTTGAAACGAGAGCAGCAGCTTCTGGACGCAGTGTCAGTGCAGCTGGGGGGGAAAGAGGATGACATGAGTGAGAGAGATAGACGGGTGCAAGAGCTCACGTGCTGGGTAAATAATCACGGAGACCGTGGAGTTGACAAAATTAAGTTTGCCACTGCCTTTGTAAAAACATTTCATCAGTTATGTTTCCCACCAAATGGGATTTAGTGCGCCTAATCCTGGTTTATTTGAAATATATTGGATTTGGCACTTGAATCGTTGTCAGCTGGATGTTGAAACGCATCCTCAAACAATGGGAGGTAAATCCACTCTGTGTGAGGCAGACAGATAAATTGAGAAAAAGAAACGAGTGGGAGACCGTTAGACTCCAAAAAGATGCACCTGCAGTGGGATATAATTTGTAAAGATAGATATACATTAAGTGATATGTACACATATCATTGCTCCCCTGTGTGACTTTAAATTGGTTGGGACTAATATAGAGCACTGTCAGTGTGCCGAGGAGATACAACTGCCAACTGTTCTGTGTTGTAAAATCTATTTGCTGTACAGGCAATTTGGGTTGCCATAAGGAAGACAAATGACTAAATTATCCATGATCGACAAATATTAGCAAATCAAATTTTGCTAGCGTCAGTCCAGCCAAAATAAACAGGGTACAGGATGTTGCTGGGATTTAAAATTTATCATTTTAATTAAGACAGCAAAACGTGACACCAGAGAGCGAGACAAAGGAGGAGGTTTCGCCATTCATTTCAAATGAATTGAATTGAATTCAGTTTTTATTTTTAAAGCACCAAATCACATGAATAGGTCGCTAAAGACCCTGCAGGATTGTTAGTCCTCACCAAGATAGCACACCTGCGCATCTCAACTCCCTTATTTTAATACTGTGAATGCAGAAAGACAGCAGATCAGCTAAAGTACAAGCTAGGCAGCTCAAACAAGATTGAAATGATTTTCTCTCATTTTTAACATCTATCTCTTCAAATGTTGCTTGGGCCCTATGCTCACAGAGAATCTGAAGGAAATCTAAAATCTGGGAGATGAATATCTGCCGGTGTCTATGGATACTCAAAATCTGTTTACCACCCTGTACATCAGATAAGCTTTCATCTACCTTCATTTACCACCTAAATCAAAGACCGGAGGGCACACGAACTGTGCGGCACATAGCTGCTTCAAAGATATACGTAGCAGGAATAGTTGCTGTGAAAGAACTTTTGCACGGAGACTCCTTTTACAATTTATGGACATAAATTAGGAGCAAGATGAGCCAAACCCTGCTCTTTCTTCATAAACCAAATTGAATAAGAATGTAATGTAAGAATCTAATATAAGAATGCAACAATACTTCTTAAATGAGTAGAGAGGAAACACATTGTAGATTTGCATTTGATTTTGTACTTTTTGGTCATTTTTGAACACCGTAATGTTTAAGAAATGGCTACATACACTTAGGTATGATTATTGTTGGTTGATTCTGGAGTGAGCTTGTTAGGTTTGGCTGTGCCAGTAGGGGGAAACTTAATTTTTTTAACCGTAAAATCTCAGTGTAAGCAATTATTTAAACTGCTGATCTTTGAATAATAATAATAAAAAAAATACACATGACATATAATGTAATGGCAAGGAGGTATTTCTGTAGTCTATTGATTACTAGATAGTGGAAAAGGGGTGGGATTAAATAAGCTTATGCTTCTTCCTGCTCCTTTTTGAACATGAAAGTTATTTGTAGTTGTGGTTGCTTGTTTTCCTTTTGTTTTGCTTTGTTCATTTGTCTCTTTTAATCCTATGTTGTTGCACTTTTTCAACATGTTCAAAATAAAGATTCAATCAAATCAATCAAATCAAATCAATTCTGGTTATGACGACTTTCTCTTTGGGTCTGAGCAGGATTTGAAGATTCCCAGTGGTCTCACACCATGTTTGATTTTTGTACATGTTGTAGTTCCTGTCAGCTTCATCAAGCCATAACCTCCCACTTGTAGTGGGACAGTCCCATATGGAAAAGAAATAGTAAAAACCTATATGATTTATTCATGAAAGTGGCCACTTTCTCATTACTTTCATATATTGTTTTAGTAAGTATCCAAAACATACAAGTTTCATTATATAATTTTTCAAGGGATCTTATATCTGTTTTTACTCTTGTATGCTTTTCATACAAGTTTCACACAAGACAGATACAAACTTTGTAAGATTTATATATATCTTTTCCATATGGGGTTTGGAGCCACGTGGAAAGTGATTGGTGATGAGTGATGAGAATTAGCACCTCTAAGTGGGAAAGGGAGGGATTTTGTGGAAGAGTTCTGGTATCTAGGGATGGTGTTTATGAGTAGGGGTAGACTGATGTGGGTAATTGTCAAGCAGACTGGTAAAGCATTTGCAGTTATGCGGCATAAAGCAGTATAATGTGAATATTTAATCACGTTTGTAGATTAGGCAACCCAATCTGAATAGCACGGCTGGAGGGTAAACCATCGATAGTCTGTAAATGGTTGTTAGTTAACACTACTGGGCACTGCTGCAATCTAATGCCACCTGTCAGAGTTCGCACTTTCAGCATGTTTTTTGCATGTTTATTGAGGGTGAAAAAAGCTGCTTTGTGTGGACCTCATCTCTCCCTTTAGCCTCTTGTTTTATTCCTGTCACTAGGGTAATGCTAGCTGTGACAATGGATAACTGGGGTTCTCAGCACGTGTGAATGTTTTAAACAATCATCTAAATTTCTCTCATTATATCCTATTAAAGAAAAATACATCTACAGCAGAAGTGGTGAAGGTTACTAATGTATAGAAATAAAGACTCTGTGGGAGTATCTTACTGGTTTGCAAGCAAAGGCCAGTAAACTTAATTAGTTCACCACTAAAAAGACATACCACAATGGCATGGTACCCGATAACAAAGTACAAGCTTTGTCTTACACCCACACATGATTCTAGGGAGTATATTCTCTACATTAAAACATGTCTGCAAACAAGTTCACATTTTTCCGGAGAGCTATTTTTGAAGCTTTGTTGCGTCATCTACCCACCTAATCTGTTTGGTTCTGAGTCTCATTGTTCACTGATAACACATTTAAAATTTAACCATATTTAGGATTGCATGCTTAGAATTAGAATAGGGGGTTGCTTGAAAGCATTTCAGTGACAGTCTATAGTATTGTAAGCATCACTTAAACAAGTGGAAAACCATTGAGTAGTTGTGGAAATGCTACATTAAGGTGCATGAGAGGGAAAGGGTTAAGGAAACAACACAATCATTCAGAAAAATCATATTCACCCTACATTACTGTACAATAAAAGGGAAAAAAAACTCAAGGAACTTATTTTGACGAGATATTTCTGTACCAACATGGTGGGTGGACTAACTGACAGACAACTATTGCTATAGAGCGTCTACCTACAAGTTTTCAGGCTAGTTATTGAGAAAATCTTTAGAAAGCACTGACACATGATTCTTACAGGGCTGCATTATTATTTTTTTCTTTCAGTCCCACAGAGAGCCTGGAAAAAAAAATCTCTTGCTAACAAATCAAAGGCACGGCTTCTCTATAGCGGTCTGTTCTGTTCTGTTTTGTTCTGTCCATGAAGTGCTCAGAGCCACGGACGCAATCTGAAAGTCACACTGAGACAAGTCACAGCGAGCGTGCAAAGGAATACTAGGAATTAACTTCTAGGAATAGTTTAGCAGACACTGAAAATCATCACGCTCAGAGTGGAGACACCTCACGAGGAAACAAGGCTGGAGTGGCAATCATCATGTCAGGGTGTGGAAGAGGTGTCATGACAGTTATCTAATGGGAAGGGGATGTTCTCACAAGAGATGCAGTGAAGGCTGAGAGGGTTTTGTTGTGCTTGCAGGAGTGTTACTAGGTTACTGATGGCGGGTAAAGCCTGTGCTTGAAAAACGCTGCAGTTAAAGTAATGCACGGTAGATAATGCATCACCTAAGCATTCTGCTAAGCACCGAGAGGAAGCCAAGTTCAGTTCAATTTTTTAAAGGGGGTTAAGAGTAAGTGCTTTCATGGCACTGATGAATTACCCTCTTCATTTAAGTGCATGGGTTTAAATATATGTTCATCTCATTGGTGCACTGATGTACACTCACTGCACACTTTTCCTATTAGAAACACCACCAGATGGATAAAGCTGCTGTATGCAGTCAAGACAGACTCTGTTGCTGCTACATTTCTTACCAATTGTGTCCTACACTGACGTGATCTTATCACATAATATTCTGCAGATTTATGCTATGAATCCATTTTACCACAATGGCACTAAAATAACTATAACCATGCAGAATATTGTTATAACAATATAGAATACCATTAGTACACATTAGCTTGACGGTTGGTTTGGGTAAAGGCTGTGACACCACTGACAGACAGCTAGAGTGAAATGGAGCATTAGAGCGAATAAAATTATAGATTTCTCTAAATGTGAAAATCGCGGCAAATATTTGCGATCATGTGAGGACAAAAGTTTAGTAAAATATATAATTTAAAAACAGAAATGTTCCATATTGTTTTACATTCTTCCTTATAATGTCGTTTCGGTTCATTTAAGTTTGCAGGTATTTGTTTATGCACAGCTCCTTTAAGCACAGCATCTCAATCAGGTCGAGGTCTGGACTTTGACTGGGCTTATGCAAAAGAATGGATGCAAATGATTAAAAATCAAATTTGCTGCTGTTCTTGGGAACATTGTCCTGCTGCATGACATGATTTTGACACATTTGACTCAAGAATCCTTGGCTATACAGAGGAGGTCATATGCAACTCAGTGCCTGCAAAGTGCCCAGGTACTGAGCTTGGACTGGTAGTGCTGGGATGCCCACCTCTGGCATTTAGTTAACACGCACAGGAGCGCTACAGAGCAGGAAACTGTCGAAGCCTCTGCTGTTATAGAGGTGGTCACATTTCATGAAGTGCTGCTAATCATGTGCTTTTGATTAGCAACACCTGGCTGCTATATAATTAATATAAAAAAATACAAGATATGAAACCTGTGATTAAAAAAAAGGCTGTATTTCAACAAGAAGGGAATAATATATAAAACAGGAAACAGAGAGAAAAGAAACAACTCCACAAATTAGTCAGTATTTTACAGCAGGAGTGTTGTTTTACTTTTTTTTCTTCTTGTTTTATGATTGATTTCACACAAAGTCACTGTTAATGAAAAAATTGTACACTAAAAATAAAAGAAACAATACATGTTTTATGAAGTAAGGTTTTAAAGCTTCTTAAGGTTTTTTAACCTCCTCCAAGTGGGTAGGAGGCACTCATTACTTTTTTCCTATTGTTATGTCTTCAATTGTAATGCTTTGGGGCTCTTAAGCTTATGAAGGTTAGGAATGACTCTAAATAATTGTGACCATTAAACATATTTAATAACAAATGTATCTAAATTTCTGCTCATTTCCTTAGTTTGAGCTCCCTTAAAAAGAGAAAGAGAGGGGAACAAAGAAAAAACGAGCTCATCACAGGAATGAAATGCCTTTGGAAAAACAACAGATGTTCATAAAGCAGGTTAATATTGTGATTAGTATGTCAAGGCTGCTGGGATTTGATACATTTACATGCTCCCAATGCAAATCCAACATTCACTCAGCCAAGTTTATATACTATTAGTACGAGTTTTGAAACTGATTTTTATTCTGTGGGAAAAGAAAAAACAAAAACCAACGTGACTGCAAAAATAACAGAGAAGAAATTAAAACTTCAAGCGCAACTTAGTTTCATTTAACACATTCTATAAATATTCTACATTTTGACCTTAAGAATGTTTTATTTTCCCTGAGCTTTATAAGCAATAAGCCATAACTTTGTATACAGACGGTGAAAACAGCTAAATAGACTGCCTCTAAAGCTCAAAATACACTTACCAACACATCCAACCAGCTTAATCATTTTAAGGCAACTTTTCTAGTTCAGTTTTTTCACTTAGATCTGATCTAATCTGATAAATCTTCCCAAACAAACATATGTTCTAAAATTTTATACTCTTTCTTTAAAATTACCAATCTTGTGATGTTGCTATCCAGTAGCTTCAACCGTTCTGTGAGTTAAGTGAGAGATACATCATTGATCTTTCAGCCTGCAAACATACTCTGATCTTCCTCTTACATGGTATAAAAACTCTTCATCATGCACACGGCCCCTCATCAATGTCCAAAAGCACACCGCTGTGCTCAAAAGACGTGTAAAACATAAAACAGTTGGAAGCCAGAAGTATAGACACCATTAAAAGTCCAAAAATTGCACATAGAATCACTCTCTTATGTCCTCTTGAATGTGACTGCTGCACAACCTGCTGCTGACAGAGTCAAACGGCCACTATGGACCCAGTAGTGAAATCTACCTGAAGCACTTTCCATCTGCTGTTGAGATGCTCCAGAGCACGGGCGTTCTCCATCGATAAATGGACGTCAGAGATTGCCAGCTGGTGGGCTAGATCATTGATGTGCTTCATGCCCTCTTTCACCTGGGTCAGTTCCTCCTTAAATAACTGGATGGAGCATGAGAGAGGACAAGAAAAACAGAGGACCACAGGGAGTTGGACGTAAACAGGAGTAGTGGGAAAAGAGAGGGGGGAAACAGATTAAATACAAAATATTGAACAACATCAGATGGAATTATAGCGCAATCCAGAAACATCCAGTCTGGACCAACTACATTTAAATTAAATTAAAAAAAATCAATGGAAACTTGATCCGTTATAGCTTTCTGGTCTGTTTTAGAAAGAATTTGGCAGAAAGCCATGTTTTAATGTCTTAAGAGCAGAGGAGAGAATGCACAGCCACAGCCCCTTTTTATAGTGTGTAAACTGGGAAAACCAGAAAATTTGTAAAATAACTAAGATGGAATGTGAGTTTATGCGTGCCAGTGTCCCGTGCATTTTGCATTGTTGGTCGTATGCCTTTGGTATTCATGATTTTGTGTGAAAACCTTTGCTTTAGATTTTTTAGAAGCCTCACAATCCCAAATTTAACCTAAACTCTGTTTAAATGTGAAAATGACTATCAAAGGTAAACAAAATAAAAAGAACAAAACTGTATAAAGTTTTCCTGTTTTAGGCCAGTCAGAAGTGACTGGTACCATCTGAATGGTTGCTCGTAGTACTGCGCAATATTTCAAAATCTGGTATTGATATGATACCAAGTAGATACAAGGCCACTATCCTAAAGGTAGCTTACATAGGCGAGAGCAGAGCATATGAAATGAAAGCACCATTAATTTTCTAAATCCCAATACATTTTCATGACCATGATTGTTGCTTTCCACTGTTAATTAGTTAAAACAATAAAGCACAAATTTCACACTTTTTCATGTGTTTTGAAACACTGTTTTTTGTAGATCTGGAGTGGAAACACACTTGGCAATAAGGTACTTTGGGTCAACTTCTGTTGTTTTCAAAGTGCTATATAAACAAAATAGTCCAGGCATTTTCATAGTTCACGTTTGCTTCATTTATTCTTTTTCCCCAACTGCAATAAAATAATTCATTTATCATATTTCAGTGAATGTATTCAGTCAAAGGGAATCATTCTGCTACAGTAACAATAATGATGAACACTAATCCTGTGAAAGTTAAGCTAATGCTGAAGATCAACGCGAGTATTAACTGAAACATCATTTTCACCACTATCCGCGTGTTCTTTGCCTCTCTGAAGTACAACTACTCGTCTACAAGCGCTCGTCACTTTTCACAGTGAAACATGGTGATTGCAGCTGTAAGTTAAACTTTTACTTTGAAGGGAAATGGTTCATTTTCAGTTTTCTTCACCCTCACAGTTCCTTCACATTTGCAGACCTTCCATGAAAACTATGGGCAATCTGCTCACAAGTGTTCTTATTTTGTTGACCAATCATTTCTCATGCAGAATACGCTCAGTTGCTTCTTTTGATGTCAGAAAATTAATCCCTGAAAAAATATGCTACCCCAGCAAAAATGAAGAGTTAATAAAAATCATTGGAATCTATGCTAAAATATGAAAAACAGTAAAAATAAATAAATAAATAAATACATAAAAAAATCTGATATTTTATTTTTACTTTTACAAATTATGTAAGTATTTCTTTATCATGCAAGAAGAGTTATTAAAATCTCTTTTTTTCAGTTAGTCTGTATATAATATAAAAGTTATATTTGGTTTTTTTGTGTTGATCAGATGAAACAAGACTTATAAAAATGTAACTTTAGGATGTGTGGATCCTGCAGATCTACTCTACATTCGAATGCAAAAGTGTCTACTGTACTTTTATAATTGCATCCTGTGTGCATCCATGTGTCTGTTTTTGTATGTGCATGCACCCATGTGTAAGCACAAGGCAGTAAAGGAGTACAGATGACGCCAACTGACAAGCCTGCCCTAAAGACTGAGCTGAACATGTGCTGCCTGTGACAGGAGTCCAAACAGTGACATGATTATTGTGAAGTGCCCTCGCTTCTAATGAATAGCGCCGCACAATTGCAGGCAGCGGCAACAGAACCAATGACCTGTCATTTGTTTAACAACATCTATTCAGCTGAAATTTGTAACCCTTGCCACATCGAAGTGTCATTTTGAAGGGCCTTGTCATCATCTGTCAGATTACAGCCTTTCTGGCAGGAATGTGCATGCAGGCAACAAAAATCAATCACTTTAAAGGAACGCAGCTTGAAACAGATCACCTGTTTATGCAGGACGATCGCATAATTGCGGTTTTTAGAATTGTCATTTTTTTGATGTTTGTTTGAGACATGTTGCAATGTGTGCTTTTTCAGAGATAGCCAGAGGCGATAATCTCAAAGGAGACAATTAGTTTACTCTACAGGTAAACCCAATTTAGATTAGTGAGGGAGAGATAAGAGAAAAATAGAGCTGAGAGTGTACTGCAGATCGGTACCTTGGTAGCATCTATGTGGTCCTGTAGAGAGTCAATGAAGAGGTCTCCAACAGGCTCCCAGGCATCCCTCACCCCCTCTGCCTGCTCCAAGGCCCCTGCAAGCTCTTCCATTGCAGCCTGGATCTGAAGAAGACGCTCCAAAGTCCTTTCCATATGTCTGGAGGTTTTGTAGATAATGCAACTTTTTAAAGTTAACTACCCGATCAATTAAAATCTGGAATCAGTGTGAGGAAATAAATCAATCAAAATCCATGGAGCGTGCAGTGAAACAACCCATTTATCCAAATTTACAGGCTGTCATTTCAATAAGGCAGTGTATATAAATATATATTTCATTCCATCAGTTCTAAACGGCTTTTGTGCAAAAACAAGTTTCGATATAGAGAAAAGTGAGCTCTGAATTTTCATGACTTCAAACCTTGATAAATGTGTTTTCATAATTGTTTCTGTAATGGATTATGGCTGCCACATTTTGTAATCAGGTTATGGTAATTGTATTACATGAAATATATTGCTACATAAACCTGCTGTGGAGGCACACACACACAGTCATGGGAAGAAACAACTCTTGGCTTTAAAACCATAAAACACACACACAGGCATTGTTCTCTTGTATGATCTTATTTTTTGATAAAATAAAAAAGTTTTATTATAAATATACACCACATATCTTCCAGATTAACAGTACAGGGAAAACTCTGTAGCTTTACACAGCAGGAAGGCTGCTTTCGGTAAACAGTATCGGATAAGGTGTGGCCTGACTAGGGATGGGTATTGATAAGATTTTCACGATTCCGATTCTATTTTCGATTCTGTTTAACGATTCGATTCTTTATCGATTCTCTTATCGATTCTTTTTTTTTAAAAAAAGGAGAACATTAAGTTCGATTAGCTTAGAACTTTGTCTTAGATCTTCTCTTTGAACAAGATAGAAATTTAGGAGTAACATATGTTAGGCCATATGGCCTTACGAACCCAACAGTGACATATTAAGAGATCCACAGCCTACGGCTCTTCATTGGGGCGTCACAGGGTCCCCAGGAAAAAAAAAATTGTAAATGTAAAATAATAAAATAAATATTCTTCTGTAGCAATAACAAAGTATAACATAAATTATTCAGTAGCAATTACACAAGAATATCCAATAATGTCCCTGCCTACAATTAAACACATTCCCTTACTGAAAATCGGGGGCATCTGCTGTGGCAAATGGGTGCAAACCTTTGACCACAAACTTAGTCACTGCTCGGTGACATTCGTCTATCCTGGCCTGAAAGGAGACGCTACCGGTAGACTGCAGCGAGAACTGCCAGCATCTGAACCAGACTCTGTCTCTCATCATGGTCACCTAAATGCACCGTAATGGCAGGTTTGTAATAAGGCAGATCGCGCTAACATAATATGCACTGTTAGCTGATTATTTACCTGCCGCATTAACGGGAGAGGACGTGCAAACGTTACCGCTGCTGCTGGGCTGAGATTCACGAGTCCGGAGCGCAATTAAAAACACGACATTCATTTAAGGTCATCGCGTGTTTTATGACCAAATGCTTTTGCATATTCGTAGTGTTTCCTTCCTTAACTGAAATATCTACTTTGCAAGTATTGCAAGTTGCCCTGTTGTCATCCGTTCTTGTAAAGTATAACCAAACTTTTGAGCGTTTGAGCCGCTTAGGCGCCGTGTTTCCTGCTAGGTAAATGACGCTCCGCAACGTGGTGACGTCATTCAGGGCGACTGGAATCGATAAGGGAATCGTTTGCAAAAACGGCAAACGATTCCAAGGAATTGAAACAGTGGGAACCGGTTCTCAACAAGAACCGGTTTTCAATACCCATCCCTAGGCCTGACAAGCAGGTGTGTTCATTCTTTGAAACAAATACAGTGGCTGTAGCTCAGGAGCTCACCTACTGATCAGAAGGTCGGTGGTTCGATCCCTGGCTCCTCCAGTCAAGTATCCTTGGGCAAGATACTAACCTCAACTTGCTCTCCGATGCATCCATCGGAGTATGAATGTGTATGAATGTCGTTAGAAAGCACTAAGTGTAGATAAAGTGCTTGTGAGAATGGGTGTGATTGGGTGAATGAGGCATGTTGTATAGAGCGCTTTGAGTACTCCGTGAGAGTAGAAAAGCGCTATATAAGAATCAGTCCATTTACCAATCTAATTGCTCTTTGAACCTTTTCCATTTCATTTTTTACCTACTTCAACTTAATTTGTAGAGCTCATTTTCTCTTATTGCTAAATTTCTAAACACAGTAATTTTCTAAAACTTTAATCTTTAATGGGAGTCAGAGCCGACAAAGGTTAACCACAAATACAAGACAGATTTAATTTCTTAAACATGATTCAGAAATGATCTAATTTAACCAATAGCTGAGTAAATTGACACCAAGAATGGGTAGAAATCATCGAAGATGAAAGGAAGAAAAATGTGAAAAAACTGTCTTGAAAAATAAATTTTTCATTTTCCATGTTTATATTTTATACAATTATATACTCACAGGCCAATTCATTAGTTACCAGCACTGGGTGTAACGTGCTACATTTAACATCAGAAGATGTTTACAGTACAGTCCTAAAGGAAATGTTCTGCACAGCTTGGTTGTAACAAATGGTTATTTGAGTTATTATTGCCTTCCACTCAGTTTAAGCCAGTCTGTCCATTCTCTTCTGACCTCTGCTATCAACAAAACAACTTCTCTCTTTCTAGTGATTCTTTGTAAACACTAGAGATGGTTGTTTGGGAAAAAATCACAGTAGATCAGCAGTTTCTAAAATACTAAGACCACCAGATCTGGTGCCAGATCACTTAAATCACCTCTCTTCCTCATTTCCTCTGATGCTTAAATTAAATTTCTGAAGGTTATCTTGACCATGTCCAAACACACTCAGTTAATTGCATTAATAAGCAGTTAAAGAGGCGGTTCAGCTGAAGTGTACTAACAATCTTCAACTATCCCAATCTCGAATATTTGCTGTATATTACATGTAGATTTTATTTTTGCAGACTGCACAGTATGCCCTGAACATTGTATTGTAATGAATGTTCCATGCTGTTTTTACAGACGATGGTTTTCAGCATCGATTAAATTATTTTTAAAAAAAGAAAGAAAGTAATTGCCACATGGCTATGATAATGATCTACAGGAAGCGGTGCCTGAGGAAAGCGGGGAGGATCATCAAGGACTCCAGTCACCCCAGCCATAAACTGTTCAGACTACTTCCATCAGGAAGGAGGTTCTGCAGCATCTGGTCCCGTACCAGCAGACTGAGAGACAGCTTTGCTGAACACCTCACCTCCACTACTGGAACTTCAACGTTATGCACTCCATACTGTACATTAATGCCACTGTTTTGCACAAGTCCAACTGCCAACCTCTGTATATTTTTATATATTTTATTTTATTGCTTACTCTATTTAATTTGTAAAATATGTATACACACACACACACACGTAGAAAAACACATTTAGTATACACATCCAGTGATGCATATACTATTATATATTGTACATATATTTATTTGTCTCAGATTTAGCCATTCTTATATTTTGCTTGTTTTATGTTATTGTATTTTTGCACAACTCTGTTGCTTGTGAAGCTTGCACACAAGAATTTCACTCACATGTACTGTACCAGCGTACCTGCACATGTGACGTGACAATAAAAGTGATTTGATTTGACAAAAAACAAAAGCCAAGAACACTTGCTGGATATGGTCTGTGGACCCTGATTAAGATTATGCCAATTTGCTTGAAAAATAAACTTAACATATCACTCTACCTGAAGATCGACTGTCTTAGTAGTTTTCTGTGGTAATACTTGCACTACATGATATCTACTTCTCTTTTATCTCTTTTGTTTTTTTTGTTTTGCTTTGCTTTTTTAATAAAACAATTTTATTATTTGATGTTTGGTGTTCCCAGAAGTGTCGGAGGTTTTGTGAATGTAGTTTGAAAATAGTTTTTTTGTGATTATTTGAAAAACAGGAAATGGTTTCAACCAATCTGCTTAAGTAATTCTGAGAAACTGTAATATAATTATGACAAATATGCATTTCTTTTTCCTTTTTTCATTAACTCCATTCCATTATCTCTCTCTTTATCTGTCTTGTTCATTATACATAGACTACAGAGCATACTGCACGGACTCACAAAAGCAAAAAGAATAATCACATGTGCCACACCTCTCATTTATATTTAATCATAAGCGAGCAAAATAAAGTAATGAATAGCAAGTTGTCCAATTGTTTCACAGGCACAGAGAATTTGTTTTATTCACTGATGTTTTATCATTACTAGTTTAATTTAAAAACACTAATTACTAAAATGATATTGGACACAAATACTTATATTCTGAAGAAAGATCTAAAATAATTTTCCTTGTACTCAACTTGATTAAAAATTAAGACAAAGAGTACAGAGTCCCAGTGGTGGAACAAATGAAGGGACGGATAATAACCCAGTAAATCTACAGCGTACTTGAATAGAAGTATATATGAATTATCAGCAAAATGTGCCCATCCTACTAAAAACTGGCCAGTGTGAGCAACATTATATTGATTGAATTATGGAATGTGTAAGAAGGCTTTTACTACTGTATCGGGTAAGAATTAAGCCAAAAAACCCACAGAAAACAGTTCTACTACGCTATCTTGAATTCTTCTAATCTTTCTTTAATCTCTTGGGGGGCTTAATCAATTATTTAAACAGAACTAAGTTCAGAGACTAAATGTATCTTTGGTAAATTTTCTAGCAACTCCTAGATATCTGAAATACGACAAGCTGTCAGATAAATGCAGTAAAGTAAATTTTACCCTGGATTTTGGTGGAAGCAGAAGGTGAATCCATCCAGTGAAAATACTAAAGCACAAGTATTTCAAATTCGCAATTAAATAATCCTGATAAATAGTAAACAATCCGAGTATGGTTACCCTTCACCAGTTCAGAAACCACCCTTTATCAGAACAAGATATTATATATATATATTACAAATAAAAGAGTCTGACCTGTGGCGGTCCACACAACGTGCTGTCAGTTTTTCCCACAGGTCACTGGCTACGTTCGCCTGCTTCCACACAGAGCGGCTCACATTCAAGATCCGCCGGCGTGGAGACACCTCTGTGGAAGATGGAAGAGGTTTGATGGGGTCATGCGAAGGTAACAGCATAAAGGTGGAAAAGAAGAAGTAATAAACGGGAGCACACGGAGAAATAACAGGGTGAAGAGAAGAACGGGGGGTTAGAAGTCAGCCAAGAGAAGAGTAATGATTTAAGAAGGATGGCATATCAACTCGATGAATAGAAACGGGGAAAGAGAAAGGCAGGGGGGCAGCTCGTGTTGGGGAACACAGTAAGGTTGATTGCTAGAGTATTCCCTCAATGAGCAGCCAGAGGTGAGAGCCAAACACTACAAAGAGGATGTGACCGTGGAGAACCAGAGGAGCATGCTGTATTATTGATCTGAGCAGATGGTACTTTAGAGGTGGTGAACTAGAGCTAATTGGTCCTGACCCACACATTTTCCCTAAACTCAGTGTGACACGAGAGGACGGATCACTGCTAATAACTACTAATGGAACGCTTCACCTGCATGGGTCCTACCAAAGGAACTCAACTAAGGGGGTGTACGAGTATGACATTTTGGCTGGAGCAGCAGTTGGCACAGCCGACGGAGGGAACAGACCTTTTCCATCGGTCAGGGTCTCCTCGGGCTCCTGGAAGGGGTGCTGAGCCAGAAATGCCTGGGCAGACTCCAAGACAGAGTAGATAAACGGCCCACGGGACTTGACATCCTCCATGAATGCCTGCAGGGATACAGAGAGGGAGACGGAAAAATGTAAAACTATCTCCAAACTTAAGGGCTTTTTCCTCAAAGGACGATGAGGAAGACATGGTCGCAGGACCTGCATCTGCTCTCAGAGCATTCTAATACTTAATAATATATTATTATTATTAGAAAATATTATTTCAGTTATTTGATAAATGACATTAATCACCAATCATTGTGACCTCTGGGCTCTTAAACTGCTTTTTTGAAGTTGTAATGTCAAACTTTTTCTGGCTTAGTAAAGAGTAGAGATAGATTGGATATTGGTCCAATGGTATTAGGCATCAGAGACAATGAGCAGATGGTTCATCTGTTCAGTTCAGGTCTATGTTGTTCTGTGTCACAATCAGCAGGGCTGACTGTGTGTAGAGTGAAGGGTGGACCCAAATGCAGACGGAAACAAAATGTGAAACATGACTTGAATAACAGAAAACGAGCCGTTTATTGAGGCTGGCTAAATAACTGTAAACAAAAGGCAAAATGCAAGGCTAACAAACTAAACTGGGTGAGCTAAATGAACTAAAACAACAGAAACATGGACTTGACATGAGGAAACTTGACGCAACTTCTTGGCTTGCAAACAAAGCAGACGATCTGACAATGACACACTGAAAACAGAGGACTTAAATACACAGGAGGTGATTAGGGGAAGTGGGAACACATGGAGGAACAGCTGACTGACATGAGCCTAATGACAGGACAGGGGAAGTGAAACTAAATACAATGAACAAAGAACACACGACTCCTTCAAAATAAAACAGGAAACACTGAAACTAGACATGACAACACAAGCTTAGCAGACCTAACACGTGATGAACGATACAAGAACATAGAAACCAAGGAAACAATAAATAATAACTGCCTTTCCTTAACTAAAGCTAAATAGGAATGACACATAAACTAATCACAAATCTAAAATGAGACAAATACAAAATGAACTCAGAGCGCTGGTCAGACCCAGCCTGTGACAGTTCTGTGTTTACTTTGCCATGTGACAGTAGCTGCTGTCAGCAGAGCTAGCATCAAGGAAGCAAACAGCAGGCGGTTTAGAGGTATATCAGTTTTCTATCTTTGCAAATGGTTTTAACTTAAACTTTAAACTGTGATCAGAGTGAATTGACATGACTCAAAAACATCCAGCGATGACAATTTTTGTTGATTTACTTTCACTTTCATCATGTTCACTCATAGATTTTACCCGAGGAGCTAGAAGGTCACTGGTTTAGTGTAACAGTTGTTGGTAAGCTTTTACCACACTTACAGTAATACTGTGTTGTTGTCAGTGCCATTAATTATCATTTCACTAGTGCGAGGAGGAAAAGGGAGAATCTACTGTGGCTGTAAATGACAGCAGTTTGTACCCTAATGTCTCTCACTTTGATCTGAAATACAACCAGTGTAGTCAGTCTAGTTGCTCCTCGTGCTCCTTCTTTCTCGTGTTGCTGTCAGCTACAATTGCGTCTCTTACAACTGCAGTCTTCTTCTCATTGTCAACCACTTCTATGTCTGGTTCACTGGCCAACAGCTGCTTGTCTGTCTGGACCTTGAAGTCCCACAGGACCTTCGCCCTGTTGTACGCAATCACTTTCATGGTCTCCCATTGGGAATTGGGGACTTCTAACACACATGCACCACAAATGTTCCTGTACACTATCTCAGTCACTTGGTTGTGCCTTCCAGTGTGTGGAAAAAGTATGGAAAACATAGAAAACTAGTTGAGGTACACAGCACTAGCCTTAAGTAACTATAATCTACTAGCAGTGTTGGGAAGGTTACTTTTAAAATGTATTCCACTACAGAATACAGAATACATGCCCCAAAATGTATTCTGTAACGTATTCCGTTACGTTACTCAATGAGAGTAACGTATTCTAAATACTTTGGATTACTTAATATATTATCATGCTGTTTACAACTACATGAATGTACTATTGCTGTGATTTATTACTGTTACTGAAGGTCCGCGGCTCCGAACCGTAGTACGTAGTAAAGGGACCTCTGGCTAATACGGTGGGTTCTGTGTCGGGCTCGTAGCCAAAAACTAGCTTTACTTTGTTGTCTGGGTCAACTTTGCTAGCAGAGACAGAGAGAGGCGTTGAAAGGCTGCTCCAACAGAACTTATTGTTTTTGGAGGAAAACACGAACACGGTGTACAGTCGAGTCTTAATAGCTTACTTACAACTGGGCTCGTCAGGCTCTCTTCTTGGCTGCAGTGGTTATTATTATATTTACATGCTTCCAGCTCCCGTTTTTGCTCGATGACAGCTCGTACTTTTCCTTTTTCTCCCTCCCTCGCTCACAGACACATAACGTGTATGGCAGTCCATTCTCCCTGCAGCACGGACTACACTGCCTATGATGCTACATTCTTTAGAGCTATACCTGTAGCATTCTGCCTATTAGCTTAGCACAACAACAACAACAAAAAGGCCTCTCTCACCCAGGAAACACGCAGAGAGAGAGCGTCACCCTGTAACCATGGCAACCGTAACGCTGCCGCCTGGAACAACAGAACGTAGCTGTCAAACAAAACCCAAACAGTCCTGACCCGCCACAATATGAAACAGGGAAGTACCGCCGTGTAATCCATTTATTTCAACAAAGTAACTGTATTCTAAATACCACCTTTTTAAACGGTAACTGTAACGGAATACAGTTACTCATATTTTGTATTTTAAATACGTAATGGCGGTACGTGTATTCCGTTACTCCCCAACACTGTCTACTAGTAATACCAAACCAAGGATTTTTTGAATGCAAGTCAAACAACTTTTATATGCCATAAAAATCATTCAAACCACAAAATAGAAAGAAGTTTACATAGTAATAATCACCAGCTGACAAGTCTAACCGAGCCTAACATCAAAATATGAGCAAAACAGACTCTTATTTATTTATTTTAAATCAAATTCATTTGGATTTACTTAAGATACTCAATAATAGGGCAACTTAGAGCAAAGTTATTTAAACATATCTGAAATCTGGATGTTGCAGATAAAACTTTATGAAAGTTTCTCTCTGTGAAACCACCAGTGGAACGAGTAAAAATGTAGCAAGAAACCCTCTGAGTATACTGGTTAGAGCAAGGGTGTGTTTGACGGCTATGAATTTTTTACTCGGGGAGAATAAATATTTTATTTTTTCTTTCAGAGATTGCATAACCTTCCTTAAAGATTACAACACGCCACACAGATTGATTAGCTAACCTATTTAAGAAACACTAAATGGCGTACATAAAATTAACTTGCCCAAATGCATTAACACAATCACTAAACACACATAAATACACACACATACACATTCCAGTGAAGTTGCACGGCTCTCTGCTTGTGATGAGAGCCCAGGGCGCACAGGACTCTACTGGGTGCACTGGTCATCTGCCCTTCAAGCACAGAAGAGCCAATTAGCTCAAGAGCTCAGCTCCACTGGGTCACATTCAACAGTACTCACTATGCAAATTGCAGACAAGGAGTCCAGTGTGTAAGAAAGCACAAACACATATACACACCTTCACTAATACCGAGGAGATAGCCAGAGCCTTCCTGGGGCCTCAAAGAAAGCCAACGTGTCAACCTTCTCCATTCTTCTGCACTAATCTTTGTTCTGTTTAAAACATAGCGCAGATGTGAGAATTAATGCCAGGGAGATTTCCTCTCTTCAGAGTAATTTATTTAGGTGAAGCCAATGTTCTCAATCCTCTTACGGTATAAAGAGATTACATTTTCAGCTAAAAATCTACATTACTAGCTGGAATTAGCAGTGCTGTGAGCCACTGCAGTGACAGTGTTTCAGTGTCTATGAAAATCCCCAGGACCAGAGCCCGGCAGGCCTGATAACAGGCAGCGAGTAGAGTGAAACAGAGAGCCCCAAATGAAACACCAGCAAACACCGGCCGCCACCATGCAAACATGCAAAAGTGTGGCACGACAGGGAGCTGCAGCAAGAGATAAGATTCCCAGTGCAACAGTCTTGAAGAAAACCTGCTTTCTGTCTTTTTCCTCTTCCTCTCTCACACTCTTTCTCCAAGCCCAAATTCCCTCCTTAACCTTTCATTCTCGCCTCGCCTCCTTCCTTTCCTTTACCCACTTTTCATCCTCTCTAGCTCTCTATTCTTTCCGTCGTCTCTTTAGCTGCTTTGCTGCCCAAAGAGGAGCTGAGCCATGGATTCCCTGAGCCAGCTGTCATGTTAAAACTTTAATTCCAGCTAAATTTCACACTCAGAGGCTTCATCTTTGGTTGAAGGAACATTAAGAGCGAAGCCTTCAGATCAGATTAAGATACATAATGCATGGCGGAGAAAAAGTCAGGGGGAGGAAATGACTTCATTGACTCGGTCTAAACATTTTGACTCCCTTTACTCATCCCGGATGCTCCTTTTCTATGTGCTTCTGCACAGAAGTAGATGAATTTTCATTTCATTTTCCTTTTGCAGCTGCTGCAGACACACAAAATCCTTTCCAATGCCAAATTGCTCAGTCGCCCCAACACCGAAGCACGCACAGCCATACGCTATTTCCCCCAATACGTATCTTACCCTTCTGCCACTGCCCCAAATATACACGCAGCAAATATGCTCCCAAGCCAGGGCTCATGCAGATGTAGAGACACACATACACAAGTGTAATACAGTGAGAACTCCACTCACACACAACAACATCAGAATAAATCCACTTAAGATCAATAATTCACATTTCTTAAAACGCTTTAATTCTCTATAGAAAACCGAAATGCAATTTCCCTCTCTGCTTTGTCGGAAAAGTTTTAGAGCGACCAGACGCTCGGGAAGCGGAGGCATCACAGATTATAAAGGCATGCTGTGCTGAAAATGGGACATTCGAGGAGAGAGGAGAGGAGCAGAAAGGAGAGGAGAGGAAGGGAAAAATTGTACATTACATCCTAGTAAGGATGTACTAAAAATAGATTATAGTAAATGTTGTATTTTACAATGTTGTAATATATTGTAATTGTAATGTATGTCTTATAAGAGATGGATCTCCCATGTCCAGTGTTGGGAAGGTTACTTTTAAAATGTATTCCATTACAGAATACAGAATACATGCCCTAAAATGTATTCTGTAACGTATTCCGTTACGTTACTCAATGAGAGTAACATATTCTGAATACTTTGGATTACTTAATTTATTATCATGCTGTTTACAACTACATGAATGTACTATTGCTGTGATTTATTACTATTACTGAAGGTCCGCGGCTCCGAACCGTAGTAAAGGGACCTCTGGCTAATACGGTGAGTTCTGTGTCGGGCTCGTAGCCGAAAACTAGCTTTACTTTGTTGTCTGGGTCAACTTTGCTAGCAGAGACAGAGAGAGGCGTTGAAAGGCTGCTCCAACAGAACTTATTGTTTTTGGAGGAAAACACGAACACGGTGTACAGTCGAGTCTTAATAGCTTACTTACAACTGGGCTTGTCAGGCACTCTTCTTGGCTGCAGTGGTTATTATTATATTTACATGCTTCCAGCTCCCGTTTTTGCTCGATGACAGCTCATACTTTTCCTTTTTCTCCCTCCCTCGCTCACAGACACATAACGTGTATGGCAGTCCATTCTCCCTGCAGCACGGACTACACTGCCTATGATGCTACATTCTTTAGCGCTATACCTGTAGCATTCTGCCTGTTAGCTTAGCACAACAAAAAGGCCTCTCTCACCCAGGAAACACGCAGAGAGAGAGCGTCACCCTGTAACCATGGCAACCGTAACGCTGCCGCCTGGAACAACAGAACGTAGCTGTCAAACAAAACCCAAACAGTCCTGACCCGCCACAATATGAAACAGGGAAGTACCGCCGTGTAATCCATTTATTTCAACAAAGTAACTGTATTCTAAATACCACCTTTTTAAACGGTAACTGTAACGGAATACAGTTACTCATATTTTGTATTTTAAATACGTAACGGCGGTACATGTATTCCGTTACTCCCCAACACTGCCCATGTCTCATGATTTATTCATGAGACATGAACCCAACATGACCCTTTTAGCTTTTTCTCATGTAACACAATTATAAGAATTAATTAGAAATCACATAAAAATGCAATTTGTTTGAGAAAATGCAAAAGTTTTATTTTCCTTATGGGTATAAACCCCCATTTAAGTGGTAATTAAAGAAAGAGAAAAAAAGGCAGTTGGGGTTATTAAAAATCTGTCGAGGGGTAGGAGAAAATACACATAAGAGTGACTAAGAAAAGGGACAGGAAGAAAAGAGAATGAAGAGAAAGCGGGGGAGAGCATAGCACAGATAAATGTGGAGTTTAAAGGTGTCTTTTGTTTTGGTTTTTATTGTTATCGCCGGCCTGCTAATTGGGAGTCTGATTTCACAGTGTGCCAGTTGAGATGGGAGTTGAAGTGGTGTGAAGCGGGAGCCACAAACCTATAACTGTCAAGTGGCCTCCTCAGACACACTGCACAAACTGGCAGCATGGAAAATTGGAAAAAGGGTGGAATGGGAAACTATGCTGTAGTTACAGAACCAATTACAAGTTTGTGCGAGCTGAGGCTACTGTAGGTGTCTACGTGTATGTGTGCACGGGGCTACATCGCTACCACTTCACGAGATATATCACTGCCGAGTAAGGGCTAAGGTGATTTAGTGGGAAATGAAAAAAATATCCAGGAGATCATAGCTGATGTTTTTCCAAATACTTGCTATCACAAAGAAATCCGAAGAGAGTAAAAATGAATGGTTTTATACCCTCCACACATACTCCTTAAAGTATATTATAAAGCCTTGAATATTTGATTGCATTATTTGAGTTAAATAATAATCAAAATCATTTTCTAATGGATAACACACACACACACACACACAGAAAGGGAGGGAGAAAGAAAGGGAGAGCTGCCTGCTAGGCAATTCCTGTCTGTACCAACTTTATGAGTTTCCACTAACACACTGCACACAGGCCTATAAGACATGTCAAGTTAAAAAGATTTCAGTTGAAAGATTTCCCTCCCTTAAAGACATCCTGGGATTTCTGTGGTTGTGCCACCAGCGGGTATCATTAACACACAGGAAATCCGTTTTTTCTTTTGATCTCATCGATAAAAATTCACTGACAAAATATTGAAACTTGCACTCATTACGCTGGCTTGTTACATCGAACAAGTCTGATATAATAGAGCTTGGAAACTGGATGCATGTAGGGATGGGTATCGAAAACCGGTTCTTGTTGAGAACCGGTTCCCACTGTTTCAATTCCTTGGAATTGTTTGCCAGTTTTGCAAACGCTTCCCTTATCGATTCCAGTCGCCCCGAATGACGTCACCACGTTGCGGTGCGTCATTTACCTGGCAGGAAACACGGCGCCTAAGCAGCTCAAACGCTAAAAAGTTTGGTTATACTTTACGAGAACAGATGACAACAGGGCAACTTGCAATACTTGCAAAGTAGATATTTCATTTAAGGGAGGAAACACTACGAATATGCAAAAGCATTTGCTCACAAAACACGCGATGACCTTAAATCGGTGGTTCTTAACCTTGTTGGAGGTACCAAACCCCACCAGTTTCATATGCACAGTCACTGAACCCCTCTTTAGTGAAAAATAAAATATGATGTTTTTCAAATTCAAGACATAGATATGTTTTTTACTGGTGCACAAAATGAGCCGTGCATGTCACGGCGGAGGCTCTGCTGAACCCCTGAGATCGACTCACTGAACCCCTAGGGTTCGATCGAACCCAGGTTAAGAACCACTGCCTTAAATGAATGTCGTGTTTTTAATTCCGCTCCGGACTCGTGAATCTCAACCCAGCAGCAGCGGTAACGTTTGCACGTCCTCTCCCGTTAATGCGGGAGGTAAATAATCAACAACAGTGCATATTATGTTAGCGCGATCTGCCTTATTACAAAACCTGCCATTACTGTGCATTTAGGTGACCATGATGAGACAGACAGAGTCTGGCTCAGATGCTGGCAGTTGTCGCTGCAGTCTACCGATAGCGTCTCCTTTCAGGCAGGATAGACGAATGTCATTTTATTGTTTTACATTTACAATTTTTTTTCCTGGGGACCCTGTGACACTCCATTGAAGAGCCGTAGGCTGTGGATCTTTTACGATCTCGCTGTTGGGTTTGTAAGGCCATGTCACTTACTCTTGTTCAAAGAGAAGATAAAAAACAAAGTTCTAAGCTAATCGACCTTAGTGTTCTCCTTTTTAAAAAAGAATCGATAAAGAATCAAAAATGGAATCGGAATCGTGAAAATCTTATTAATACCCATCCCTAGATGCATGTATGGTAAGTATGGCAACAATGTAGTCTAAACACCGTGCACAGAAATTCAACTTATTATACTTGATTCGTTTGTAAAAGTCCAAATCAGCTGTTAAGACATTATGGTGGAGTACCTTTTTATGCTGACACCATCAAACATGAAATGCATACGCACTCAAAGACATACCACATATGTGTTATGTTAGCTGATGATTTTCAGTTGTTGCAGGTGTGATAACGTGCAGCAACTTTTAATAATCTCTGTTTTAGATCAGTGATGTTGTGATGGCTTGTCCTGCGAATACCCAAAGTCAAGTGGGTCCATCACCCTCTGCAACCCTGAGCTGAAAGAGATTTAATGCATGTGAAATTTCTCTTCCTTTTGATGTATTTTCTAAATAATGTATTTAATCGCCACTTATATGTTGGAAGGTCGTCTTTGATCAGCATCACAGTTAAAACTTTGTTGGTTAAGAGAAAAACACTTAGTGGTAAATCTAATGCACTATAATTACAAACCCAGCTTTCCAATTATAGGTAATTAAGTAACATAAATGACAGCGTGACAACCTGACAGAAACATAAATGTAGATGTATGATGCTGTGTTTTAAATAACTGCATATACATCTAAGGGTGATAACCTGAGTGCATGTTTTGTACAGGGTGAGGCAAGGATATACGCTGGCCAGAAATATTACTGCACGTGTTAACTGTTGCTGTGTGAAACAGACACACACAGGGCAGTGAGCGCCAGCAAGTTTATGGAAAACTGAGAAAGTTTACATTTTTAGAGTTTTCAGTCGCTGGATGACTGCTCATTAAACTCACACACAAATTTCGGCAGATTTACCTCAGTACTGCGGGAAAATCTAACGATAGCACAAATTTCTTGGACGTAATTGAATTCTCAATGTATGAATCGGACTTCCCATTTTGAATGCTGTTATCAGATCTGAACACTGATTGATTAAAACAGCAGTTCTCCTAGTTTTGCTGCAAAGTTCTATGGTGGACTAACTTTGACAACATCTCATCATAACCTAACCTATAACCAACCTAACTTCTTCCTTGAAAAAGACCGCTAAGTGGGTGTGCAGGGCCTTAAAAGAAAAATGATCCAATGATCCAATCCAATTAGATTAAAGCACCTCATTCCCATGTGTCTTTAGATGGTGATGAAGATGGATAAGAGACTTAAGAAACATGGCTAGTGAGATCTCAGCCACAGTTCTTTGGAAGTGGTCCTTTTTTCACTCCTCTGTAAGAATAGACTCTTTTAAAGGGAGAGATCATTGTACATTGCTGGATAACTTCCTATATCATTTTTAATTTCCCTTCTGAGGAGGAAATAGTATATAATATTTATATCTATATCTATCTATATATCTATCTATCTATCTATCTATATATATATATATATATACATATATAGATATATATATGTGTGTGTGTGTGTATGTATATATATATATATATATATATATATATATACACACATACATACATACATACATACATATATATATATATATATATATATATATATATATATATATATATATATATATATATATATATATATATATATGTATATATATATATATACATACATACATTCATACATACATACATACATACATATATATATACATACATACATACATACATACATACATACACACACACACACACACATATATGAACAAAAATAGCTGGACAGATACTGTACATGATCTAGGAAGATGTAAAGCTATACACAATAAATTAAGCTTATATGTAGATAATCATACTGCACTCTAATTAGCTTAACTCCCGTCACAAGAGCTCCTGAGTCCTGCAGAATCAGTTTTCAGCCAATAGCCAAAGTTAAATATGAGCATCTTTACATTCAGTACAAGTATGAAAACATTCACTGGTCTAAACTGACTTGTTCAATTGATCACTTATAATTCTGTTAGCTCCTGGGTTTTTTTGGTCCTCTTTCCACACAAGACCTTGAAAGATTTATAGGCCAGTTCAAATCACTGAACCGTGAGAGAATTATCTGAGAGGACGACATGTTATCAATGTTCCCTAAAGCCTTAAACTTTGTTACTGACAAAAAGAAAACTTAAATTAGCTACCAATTCCATCAGCTTTAAACTGGTAATGCTTGTTTGTTGCTTGTATTCAACAAACACATCACCATTAAGTGGTACACATAACCCACAAAGAATGAGGCCTAATCCTTAGGTGGCTCAGTGTTAATGAATCTGTTTATTTGCCCAAAAGTCTCTAAAATCGTTTAAAATCGTGGTTTTAAAGTGCAGCGCTTTGTCCCGCTACAATTAATCCCCTGAATCCTAGCCGTGGATGTAATTTGTGATCTGGAATTGTGACTTAAAGATGGACAAACACACAAATCACAAAACCTCTAAATAGCTTGAGCTCTATTGTTCGATCTATGTAATTAATTAACCATCTTAGTTTGATTTTTAAGCAACAACATCAAAATTGTAAAGGTTCCAACTTTAAAAAATATTATAATTAGGTACTTTTACTTGTTTCACATACATATGTGTGGATGTCAGGAATCATATCATTTGTGTGTTAAAAAAAACATAGTAGTTGCAGCTGTGGTTCAGTCTAGTTGAAAGAGATCAGGCTCATTCCTTAGATGAACCTGGTTAGTTGGAGCAGTTTGTTTAAGCTGTTCCTGAGCAGTGTTGGTCAAGTTACTTGAAAAAAGTAATCAGTAACTAATTACTGATTACTTCCCCAAAAAAGTAATCCCATTACTTTACTGATTGCTTATTTTCAAAAGTAATTAATTACTTAGTTACTTAGTTAGTTTTTAAAAACACGATTTACACCCTGAATAGGTGATAAAGTGATAGATCTTTCAGCCCAATTCTACTTTTTCTGCATAATCCATCATACAAAATGTAATCAAATGGAAAAGTCTCTTTTTTTAACTTGTTTTATTTGTTTTAATCTTTTAACTTTATGCACCAAGCAAAAATTTATTATATGCAACATTCTCTGACTGGAAGAAATTTGTTTAACATTTAAACCTATTTTCTGCACATTCCAGCACATAAAATAAAACATTTTTTGTGTTTACACTCAGTCTTTCAAATAGATGCAAGTAAAACACGGCAGAAAATAAATAAAGTCACAGACTAGCGGTCCTGTTGCTCTATTTTCACCTGTAAAGCAGGAGTCGGGTAGGCGGAGGTTTACCCTGGTGCAGGTGTGCCGCAGCGGTCAGTGGAAGAATCCGCGAGTTTCTCTGTGAGTTTCCCATTACGTCGTAGCTACTCGGTGCTTGTTTAGGGGTTTTTTTCCGCTGTAAAAATAAGTTTTCTTCCCACGCACAACGGACACTAATGTTTTTGTCACTTTTTATGGAATCAAACTCAAAGTAAGGTCAGTACTTCCACGCTTTAAACCCTGCACGCTCATACTCTCTCTGCACTCGATATATGATCCATTGTTGATCTGCACACAGCTGTTGTCACGAACGTCGCACTCGCTTACGTCACTGTCATGAGACATTCTCGCAAAAAAATCACGGTTTTAGTAACGCAGTAACGCAGCGTTCCTACGGGAAAGTAACGGTAATCTAATTACAGTTTTTGCAATAGTAATCCCTTACTTTACTCGTTACTTGAAAAAAGTAATCAGATTACGCGTTACTGCCCATCTCTGTTCCTGAGTGAACTCAAAAAAGAGCTGGTACAGCTTGCATTTGATTGGAGGGTTTCAAAGTTTGAATTTCTTTCATTATTATTTCACTTAGTTAGTAAACCAGTTTCTGTGTGTATTCACCAGCTGTCTCTTGGAGATGCGAGCATCCTGCAGTGTACTCCATCAATGCCTCCATCAATAGTATCAACGGCAGCTAAACTTGGAGAAAGTTTCAGTTATCTAGTATTGATTCAAACTGGACAATAGATGCATGTTTGATCGATATCTCGGATATCTGCAAAAGCTGGCAGAATAGAGGCTTGTTATCTGCAAACTCCAAGCATGCTTATCCTTGTGCTTTTATTACTGCTCTGCTGAAGATTCAAATCCAGAATATTCCCCTGATTCAAATCTGGACTATTTTAGCTTTTATCAAGTAAAAGAAAAAAGTGCAAACACTGCCTCAAAAACCACACTTCACACAGGTAGATGGGCTGCATTTATTTAGGTGTTTTCTAGACTTTATACTGATCAAAGTGATTGATCCATACTGATGACACAACAGGGGCATTTGGGGGGTTTAGTGTTCTACATGAGGAAACCTCAGCATGGAGACCTTTTGGTTAATGAACTATCAGCGCATGACCCCGAGCATGCTCCCAGTATAATTTCATATTGTCTAATACGGACATAGATATATGGCTTTTAAAATTGAGAAGAAAATCCTTTAATATAGCAAGAATCTTATCCCCTCTATCACATATAATCAAAGAATCCATTTATGCGTTTTAGTTTGTTGTATTTTATATACATATATGGTTTTCTTTGGCTAATTTTTCAGTATGAATAAGCTGTGTATCTAATTTTCCTTTTGAGAATAACCACATCTTGTAAAATGGGTACTGAAAAGGTATTATCCACATTACCTGATGGAACTCCCTCTGGTGCTGGACAGCTCCCACATCACCTCCTATGGGCAGCTGCTCCGACAGCTCCTCGTCCTTGGCCGTCAGCCATTCTATGATCTCCTGCAGGGAGAGCTGCAGCTTCCCGCTGTTGTCGGAGAAAGCCTCTAGCCGCACCCTGCCAGCACACACAGCAACACATTGCTTTAGCAAACAGTAGGATTGTCCAACTCACCACCCAAATGCTGCAGATGACAGTTGGTCACTGCAGCCTGTTTTGCACAATAGCAACATGTTTACATGTTTTCTTAGATAACTTCTAAACCACTCATTAGCAGCGTCACTTGAATTTGCAATTCAGTCATGACTCTTATTATCACCTGCATGCCATGTTATTTTTCCAGTAGTCAACCAGGTATTTTTCCATTTGAAGTCCAACCTTAAGAGTCTAAAGGTAAGTAGCACACTGTCCAAGGTGAAATGAAAATATATTTCATGAGAAATTTGCTTTTTCAAGGATAAAGAAAATTGTAGCTTTTTTGCAGCAGTGATATGAATTAATCCTTAAAAGATTTTCAAACACTTCCAACAGATGGCCCAATTTATGCTGATTATTTTGTTGTTCCCACCAGATGGAATACATTATTAGGACAATACTGCAGGAAGTACTTTTTATAGCTACGAGAATGGTGAGCAAAGGGCAAGTAATAAAGGAAGACATCCTACAGCAAGATAACAACCCACTAACATTTGAATAAAAGAACTAAATGGTAGGTCTTAAATGGCAGTCAATCCGGTTTGGTGTGAAGCGGACAGGTTAAAAAAGGTCAAAGAGTTTTCCCACAAATGTGTTGCTCTATGTTTCATTTTTATTCGAGAACGAGAGTCAAAACTGTTAACATACCTTTAAACTATCTTGAATTATTCATAATCTAAAGATCTAACACGGGCATCTTTTTTTTTAACAGCTTGGGTTTATCAATTCTGAAGTAAGCTTCAGATGGTGTGGTCTAATGTCTGGTTATCTAAGCTAGAGAGAGGTAGCATGTGATAATTTAAAAGACAACTTAGACACAGAGGTAGCAACAATATGCCAAGGTGTGAAGCATCTTGCCTGCAAAAGTACTGCAAGGAGGAAAGACTGCTACCAGGAAAACATGGACATAAAAATGCAGAGTTAAAATACTTTAGCACCTTTTAAGTGTTTATCAGCAAGAAAGAGAAAGAGACTTTAAACATATTGGTAGACACATATGATCGAGTATAGAGTAGCGCTATATGTAACACTGTACTTCCAACGTGAACACAAAAAAAATCTGTATAAATGAATGCCTTAATTTAAGTACAATGTGTCAGGATCTGGAGACTCGACTGGAAAATTCCATCAGGCACCTGAGTTCCTTGGTCTCCGCCCCTGGGCGGAGCCATCATCCCTGCTGCAGTCCTGCACACCTGAGACTGATTCAGGGCAATCAGGTTGAGGATTTAAGGCCCCCTCAGACTCTCCTTCACCGCCAGTTCGTCAACGACCTCACGTTGGTATTGACTCTACGGCTTTTTACGCTCTTGCCACTTTTTCCTTGTTAACTTTGGTTTCATGCGCTTCAGATTCCCTGGACCTTCTTTGCTATCACCCTCAACCTCAGCTCTCCGTGGATCATCTTCATATTCAAGAAAAAATACAAGGACCCTCACCTGCCTGCCCTCCAGCCTCACTCACCACCTTGGACACAGCGGAACTCAGGTCTGCCAGCCTCTCCACTACTCCCCTGGACTATCGCTGCCTCTCCCTCAAAGCGAGGTTCACGCCGGTCACCAGTAAGCGCTATCAGTCAGTTTCACCTCTGCTTGGATACCCTGCACCTGCCGCCTTCTTAACCCTGTTCTCTTTTCTTCCCAGACGCAACCGCTCTGTTCCCGTCGCAACCTGCTAGACCCCCGTTCACCCCCACTGTCACACGGTTACATCATTAGCGACACCCTGCCACATATTCACTTGTTGACTAAATAATAAACACTGCAAAACGTTGAGCCGTCTCTGTTGTGGTTATCTGCAATCGAGTCCGATCTAGCTATCGGCCCGTGGCCATTGTGACACAATGACAGCATCACTGGATCCATGGACAGGGCGATGGTGAAATGACAGTACAATGCTACATTTTCTTTATTATATTTGCTAAATATAAATACTTTTTTTTTTTTTTTTTTTTTGCAGTCTTTCAACTAGGGATGCAACGATACCAATTTTTCCAAACCGATACGATACCGATACTTGGATCTGAGTACTTGCCGATACAGAGTACAAAAACCGATACTTCTACCACACACACACAAATGCAATGAATTGGAAGACAGATTTTATTTTATTCTCTGCTGATAAAAAATAAAATCTTAATAAAAATGACCACAAAAAAAAATTTCAAGTGAAAAATAAGCACTTCTGTTAAATTATTGCAGAGTCTCAACATTGTAATTTAACAAAATATCGCTGAACTATTGGCACTGTCTCGAGCTTTCAGAATAATAAATAAACACTTCTGTTTGGAATAAAATAAATACAAATTAGGTTTGAGAATAAAATAAACTTTTAAATTGTTGCAGAGTGTCCATATTGTAAACAAACAAACAAAATAACGAAAGTATTCGGCATTGACGAACAAACTCCTCATCTGCCCGTGGATCATCAGTCCACTGTGCCGTTAAACCAAGGACTGACATCGCTCACACACTGCTTGTCTTTACCTCTTCAGAAAGTTTTGGCACCATTATCTCCCTGATGTGTGGGCAGCTGGGAATTTCATATCGAGGCTCGAGTATGCTGAGAAGACGGTGCAATCCTATGTTTTCCATGGCTGGCATTGGCTGGTCATCCAGAGCGATAAAATGAGTCAGAGTCTCTGTTATTTTAACTGCCCGTGGATTTTCTCTTGACATTTTTCATCGCTTTTCCAAAACCTGAGTTAAAGTTGGCTGTTCCGGTCCACACTGCTGACATTTTGTTTAGCCTAGCTACAGCAGCCTCCAGTTTCTCTTTTTTATCTGGAGCCGCCAGTCTCACTCGCCTAACCCTGTGCCTGTTTAGCACGGGATGTCCCCCTAGTGGCCAATCTAAAAAACTACAACATAAATGACAAGCCACCCTCTGATTAATGAAATAAGTTGGTATCGGTTCATGGTATCGGTTAACTTTTACGAGTATGAGTACACACACATTTTACAGTATCGGCCCCGATACCCGATACCAGTATCGGTATCGGTGCATCCCTACTTTCAACCTATGAAGCACGGGGATATTTTAAATTTATGTGTTACAAAAAGTTGATAGCAACACTTTTTCAGTCTTTTGCGTCAGTAAAAGTTGGAACAAGGATAGAAGCTACGTTTTTGGTCTACTTTTGTCTGAAATCAGAGAAGATTTACTGTGTCAAAAATGACTTAAGATTTTTATGGTAAATCTGAAAATTCTGTAACTGCTGCAAAATGAGATGCAACACTGGACTATTCTATTTCTTTTAATCAAAGATGCATGCGATGTCTTTTATGTAGAATGCCACATGGTAGCGGTGCAAGGTGAGAGGCACAGAGTTGTAGATGACAGTATTTTCCAGGCTTGCTGAAGTGAACTAGGTTCACGTGACAGAAGGAAGTTATCTGTTCGCCACCTGCCAGCAGCATAAGAGATATCTGAGGGAAGTACTGCTTTTGTAGCACAGTTGGCGCCGGCAGTGTGGGGGCAATGTGAAAGCTTCCTCGTGTTTCAATTACACACCAGAAGCCAGCACTCAAATATCATTATTCCTGCACATCACAATTTGCCAGCACTGTCACATCAAAGATGATGAGTGGGAGCGAAAGCAAGAGTGAAAAAGACGTGTTACTGCTCACATCTGTAAATGAGAGAGGACTTTGCAAAAACCTAACTTGATTCAGATGACAGTTTATGTGAAATCAAAGCAAAAATCGTTAAGATTTTAGCTGCAATCAAATAGAAAACCGCCAGAGATGAAATTCTGCAAGACACAAGGTTAGTTAATTACATGCTGCTAAATGGAGTTTAAGCAAATACTTATCTATAATCGTTCAACCTGAACCAACAGCATCGCCGATTCCATATTACTGACTGAAAAAAGGACTGTAACACACTATTATCCAAATTGAATTCAGCATAAATGGGCTCTGACACATAAGGGATTAGGTGTCAGGTCAGCGATGGCAGTTTCAGAAAGCGCATGTGGGGAAAGCTTCAAGACTTTAAGGAGAAAAGGACAGAAAGGTGAAATGAAGCTTGTAAGTGCACGTTTCAGAACTGATAGGCCTCTTTGTTCAACCCTGTGTCAGAAAACCTGTGTGAACCAGACCATGATGTCCCCTAGCCTCTCGTTGCCCCTCCAGCTGTACTCGCTGTGGTGATTGAATCAGAGAGGAGCTGTTTTTCCACGGCCCCTGCAGAAGAGGCTGTCAGTCCATAACAGGCGTGAGGACACACACACAACCATACCAAACATACACACATACAATCACTCAGCATGAATGGAATGAGTTTTCTGTTTCAAGAGCAAACCAGGGCCTAAGTAAGGTCATCCATCAAAAGATGACCCTGACATTTTTGCAGAGAAGCTTCAAAATGCTTCGAACTACGCTGCAGACATTCACACAAGCAATCCGAACAGGCACGAAGAAACAAGCACATACGCAGCTCGGAGCGCATTCGCTGATCACTGCTTTCCATTACACACACCGAGGGTGAAACAAATAGAGCGCTGCGCTGGAATGTAATCGCTGTCACATGGTGAGGGCTGCCAAGAACAGCTCCTACCCTGCTAAGCTACAGGGAGGCCAGGCTTAAGGTTTGCCAGTATGTGAGGCTGACTGAAGTTATTTTATCTCAACTGGAAACATCGTGATATTCATTTAGGTGTTTTTATGGGTCAGCCTCTGCTGCACTGGATAAGGAGATGCCAGGAGATGCCTGTGTGTGTCCAAAAAGAGGGAAGAAAGGACCAAAAGAGGAAAAGGTTTGGTGGGTGAGCTCTTCTTACTTTATTCAAACTTATTCAGTCTAGGTTTTGATAGACGATACGGCATCTTTGTGGTGATATGCGGTGTTTAGTATTTACTCATTTGTTTTCTTTTGTTTGTAATTTGTCTGACCACTGCATGTGGGGAAAGCTTTTGTTGAGATGTCTACTCCTGGGAAGATTGCGGCATTTTATCAACACACACCTGAATGGCTGAGACCAGCAAACTGCCTAAAACGTCTGCTTTTGCAGAAGTGGTCACATTTTTTCCCTTAGTAGCATCTGGCTGCCAGCAGTAGTACCCTCTAAATTAGGGATGCACTGATACCACTTTTTTGGAAACGAGTACGAGTACTTGCATTTCAGTACTCGCCGATACCGAGTACTTAATAAAAACATGATTTAAATTTACAGGTAACAGCTTTAGTCCTATAATGTAACAAAAAAAACAACAACAAGGGACTAGTTTGGAATTAAGAACATTTATTTAAAATGAAAAGCATGTTGTATGCAACATATTACAGAATAAATAATTATAAAAAACGAAATTTAATTTTAAATTTGTTCGTCTGTTTCTCTGTTTAGAAGTCTCACTAGCACAGTCACAGCTGGGATGACATCAGAGGCTAGTGCGTCGTAGCTGCTCACTTTTTTAGTTAGTTCCTCAAAGGGGGCGAGGATGGCAACAGTCGTCTCCATAAGAGCCCGTTGGTGAGCGGTGAGATAGTCAGGGAGTTCGTGCTCGGACACGCCCAGCACTCGCTTTTGCTCAATGAGGGACTGGAGCATGTAATACGTGCTGTTCCAGCGCGTCTGTACGTCCTGCTGCAGTCTCTTTATTGGCTGGTTGAGCTGTCCCTGAATGTCCTCGAGGCGGGAGTAGGCTAAGGCGGAGTGTTTAAAATGCCCAACTATTTTCCGTCCCACTGCTGTAGCATCAGCTATGCTCCTCTGTGCTAATAAGCGTGGGTAAATAAGCGTGGGTAAACTCTTTGTACTCGTTGTCGTGTTGGGATTTTGGTGCTTGATTAAATTACTTGTGTTAAATGCGCTACCTTTAGAGCCTCTGGACAATTTCACTGAGCACAATTTGCAGTCCGCCTTTGTTTTCACGTCTTTGTTCACTTTGAAATAGTTCCACACGGCTGACTTGTCTCGCCTGCCCTTCTCTCAGCTCTGAGATGCAGCCGGGGCCTGGGGGCGGGCACTCGGGGCCTGGGGGCGGGCACTCGGCGCCTGTGATTAACCCCTTACATGCCGCTCAAACATAGACAGGTCTCAGACCGTGGTATCGGTCCTCGGTATCGGGGGACTTTTAACAAGTACGAGTACTTTAGAAAATGTGGTATCGAGGCCGATACCCGATACCAGTATCGGTATCGAGGCCGATACCCGATACCAGTATTGGTATCGGTGCATCCCTACTCTAAATAAAGGAAGCAGTAGGCGTGCACCTAGTTTCCTAAAGGATTGCGCAGAGAAAACGTTTTTTCACATTGAAGAACAAAGGGAGAAAATGAACCAAAAACAAAAACATGCTGCGGGTCTGTTCGTGTTTGTGCTGTGCTTGTATCTGTGCCTGTCTCAAGCTGCTCAAAAATAGCCAACAGGCTTGATGGCAATGCCAGAAATAATCGATACAAATGGGCTAATGGCGATGCTTGAGTGCATGGCAGACTGCTTCCTGTGTCTGCCCTTGACACGGCACACGCTCAACGTACAGAGTCATCTGCTGGCATCACAAACAACAGTCTAATGATTGAAAGGCAGCCAGTTGCACGAGCACACACGATGAGATAGTCTGGTCTGAATTGAGACCGGTACTCAAAATACCAGATATTGTCATAGCGAAGAATGCAGACCTTTTCATTTCCTGGATTAGTGTCATGCGAGGGATTCATAAGAGATAAAATATGCCACCCAACATTAGAGAGACTGATCTTTGTTGTGAATATGAATAAACAGATTCTTGCTATAGCAGCTGAGGTAACAATCAACATCCCCGCGTCCTTGAAAACGACACTGATTCATTATCAGCTCATCGCTGTGGCGGCTCTGGAGAAGAATGCCAATCACAATGTCCTGGGTGTAAATATTAGATTGCGTTGCTCCTTGGTTAACCTTTCAGTGTAAGTCAGTGTTCTACCAGGTGAAATAATGTGTTACATGAAAATTAATGGTGTGCGTCAATATTTCTTGAGATTTAGCATCGAAAGTAAATAATATGGTCAAACAAAACTCCAATTCCCTAATCAGTGAGAAAGAGAGAAACAGAGTGCTTGGTTCGATGATTAATTCATGCATAGGAGGATATGCTCAGTGTTTCTCCTGATTTAGAAGAGAGTAGCGTGCTAGCGCGTTGCCTCGGGGCCCAGAGAAGCTTTGAGCACAGCCCCCTCATCTCATTCTTTCTCAATTGCAAAGACATTGCAAGAGAGCTGCCAATGTGATGAGCCCTGTTGACACAACCGCTGCATTTTGTTCAATTATGTATAAAGAATTATTTTTTTCCCCCAAATCTCCTTTTGGTTTTGAATTCTGCTTTATACTCAATTTGATTGTTTTTACCTTCATACAATAAAGGATTAACCTTCTTTTTGTTTTCAACCCACTCTCATAATTAAACGTTGCAGATAATCAGCACATTAGAAAGCTTTCCACCAACGAACCAAGTCGTATTTTGGGTACTTTCAGTTTGCTGCCAAAAATGTGAAAAAATGTGTCTTTGCATGTTTCAAACGGTAAATGGCCTGTATTTGTGTAGCGCTTTACCCAACCAGTCATCCACCCATTCACACACACTGGTGATGGCAGCTACATTGTAGCCCCAGCCACCCTGGGGCGCACTGACAGAGGCGAGGCTGCCGGACACTGGCGCCACCGGGCCCTCTGACCACCACCAGTAGGCAGTGTTGGGGAGTAACGGAATACATGTACCGCCGTTACGTATTTAAAATACAAAATATGAGTAACTGTATTCCGTTACAGTTACCGCTTAAAAAGGTGGTATTTAGAATACAGTTACTTTGTTGAAATAAATGGATTACACGGCGGTACTTCCCTGTTTCATATTGTGGCGGGTCAGGACTGTTTGGGTTTTGTTTGACAGCTACGTTCTGTTGTTCCAGGCGGCAGCATAACGGTTGCCATGGTTACAGGGTGACGCTCTCTCTCTGCGTGTTTCCTGGGTGAGAGAGCGTCTGTTGTTGTTGTGCTAAGCTAATAGGCAGAATGCTACAGGTATAGCTCTAAAGAATGTAGCATCATAGGCAGTGTAGTCCGTGCTGCAGGGAGAATGGACTGCCATACACGTTATGTGTCTGTGAGCGAGGGAGGGAGAAAAAGGAAAAGTACGAGTTGTCATCGAGCAAAAACGGGAGCTGGAAGCATGTAAATATAATAATAACCACTGCAGCCAAGAAGAGAGCCTGACGAGCCCAGTTGTAAGTAAGCTATTAAGACTCGACTGTACACCGTGTTCATGTTTTCCTCTGAAACAATAAGTTCTGTTGGAGCAGCCTTTCAACGCCTCTCTCTGTCTCTCGCTAGCAAAGTTGACCCAGACAACAAAGTAAAGCTAGTTTTCGGCTACGAGCCGACACAGAACCCACCGTATTAGCCAGAGGTCCCTTTACTACGGTTCGGAGCCGCGGACCTTCAGTAACAGTAATAAATCACAGCAATAGTACATTCATGTAGTTGTAAACAGCATGATAATATATTAAGTAATCCAAAGTATTCAGAATACGTTACTCTCATTGAGTAACGTAACGGAATACGTTACAGAATACATTTTGGGGCATGTATTCTGTAATCTGTAATGGAATACATTTTAAAAGTAACCTTCCCAACACTGCCAGTAGGCAACGGGTGAAGTGTCTTGCTCAAGGACACAACGACCGAGACTGTCTGAGCCGGGGCTCGAACCGTCAACATTTTCCGATTACAAGACAAATTCCCAATGAGCCACTCCCATACATCTAACTACACAAAACCTTTGGCTGGTAAGTGGCTCAATCTGTCTTAGCATTAGCAAAATAGAAATTTATGACCTGATCAAGAAAAATGAGAAGGATCACTAAAATGACCAATCAGAACTTGTGATTTGTCTGTTTTTTGCTTGTTTGTTTTTCCAATCTTCATGTCTTTGTGGAATGAAAAGCCAAAACACAACTATAAGAAATTAATAAAAAATTAAATGTTCAGATAAAAGACATTGCAACATTTGGATAAGTATAATTCAAGAAGCAGCAATAAATGGCTGCGGCTCTTTCATATCATTAGTACAGAACTGGACTTGAACACAACTCTAATGGTCCATTGCTAACATTTAAAATTCATTTTCCTCCTGTTGGAGCAGAAACTACTTTCTTGCTGTTCAACTACTTTTGGCCTCCAATTGCAGTCTCTAATTGTCTTTCCTCAGAAAAGTGCACATATTTTAAAAATATTAGGCTATGTTTTTAGACTAAATCTTGTAGCATGTTTTGTTGCCGACATTTGCAATAAAATGCAACCTGTCTCAAATAAGTAAATGTACAGTGAGCATAGTTATGCCAGTGTGGGTTTTTTTAAAAACATATATTTTTTTAAATATATCCTGCCAGAGTCAAAATTGTTAGCCTGCTAATGCTAATAGTCAATTCTATATTCTTTTTGCTAACAGTTATCTGCTGACTGCTGGAGGTTTTCTTTTAAAATCTTCACATAAGCTTCTTTCTTCATCCTTCTTTGCACTTTAATGAGATTCCCAGTTCTAGTTGCACTGAAGCATCCCACAGCATAATACTCCCACCGCCATGTTTCACTGTTGAGACGGTCTTCTTTGGGTTATGTGCCTCTCCCTTCTTTCTTCAACCATAAGCAGCATCTCTGTGAGCTTTAGTTTAGTCTCATCTAACTACAGAACTCACTTCCAGTATGCATGATCTTTCTCCAGTCTATCTTGAATTGTCTGTTCTGCAAAAGTTTGTCATTTTTCTTGGTCTGTAACCTCACTATCTATTACTGTGCACGATTCTAGTGATTGTCTTCTTTGAGACCACAGTTTCCAACTTGGCTAAGGCATCCACGAGTGTCTTGGCAGTTGTTCTGGGGTCTTTAGACACATCTCTCACTGGTTTTTCACTCCGGAGTCTTTGAAATCTTTTGCTTTCTTTCTCTGCCAGGCTTCTATGTTCTGTACTTTGTGACTCTCTGTGAATTTCTTGATGTTTTCACTCCAGTTCTTGACACTTATAAATGTTGCAATAACTTTGTATATTCATCTCCTCCTTTGTGAGCATCAGCATTCATTTTCCTCAAGCCTAAACTGATGTATTTTCATATGAGGCCTGGTTCCGTGGGTTTGCAGTTTGTTTTTGGACAGCAGCTATTATCCTCCACCTGTTGAGGTGGAGCTAGAGGTCGTCTCTCCTCTTGGGATCTCCTGCAAATCATCAGATGCAATTAACTGCCGTTAGTCTCATGTGCACTTACATGAGGACGGTGCTTATTTCCTGCTGCCTTGGATCACAATTCACTGTTTTCCAGAAGTGCTCCTAGATCACCTGCCTGCCTGCCCACCGTCAGCCTCTTCTTGGACCAAGGGTTCTTCCACTACCTCCTCCCTTGTCCAACTAGCTTGGATTCCAAGTAAGGCTTTTTCCATTTTGTTCCCAGGATTTTCAGCCCTGCCTAACCGCCTTCTCCTCTCTCGCAGATTCACCCTACCCTTTTCTACCAGTCTCTGCTCCTCTGATCCGTCTCTTGCCCTTTTGTCCAGGTACACCTTAGTTACCAGTGTTCGCCGTAGGTTTTGTCATGTAAATGATTTGACTGAATAAAGTGATTTCAACTACTTCTTGCCTTTTTCCTGTTTTGCCTGGATCCTGCACTTGAGTCCTAAAAGCCATAGCTTACTAAATCTGACAATTATTTTATTTTCAGCACGATGCTTTTTCAAGTGATGGCTCAAATCCTTGAAGTTTTTAGACTGTGCATAAATTGGAAGATAACCCTAAGTTTTATCTTGATTTTACTAGCTTCAAACTAAATGAAGTTAAAGTATATTTTTGGAGAGCAGTGGTTTCTGCTGAATAGGGGCGAATAATATTAACGCTGTTATAACAATGTTATTCTATGAAAATACAATGTACAATTTGTGCTTTTAAAAAAATGAGCATGTTTACAAATTATTTGTTGAAAACCTGTCATGGCTGAGCAGCTGATATATTTGCAGTGTGGACCCAAAAAGCAGACAAGGGAGAGATGGCAGTGAAGTTTAAACAAAATAGGAGCCATTTATTTGGCTGTAAAAACATGAAAACAAAAGAAAAGCAAGGCAAACAGGAGCAAGAACTAAAACCTAAACTGGAAATAACTATGAACAACTATGACAACTACGACAAGAGAAACATGAACATGGACCTGAACATGAACAGAATTACGAGAGACCTGACGTGACGTAGAGGGAGAAAAACAGACAAAGAACAAAGGGAGACAGATGACTTAAATACACAGGAGGGTAATGAGGGAAGTGAGAACACCTGGGGAAAACAGCTGACACAAATGAACCTGAACGCCACAGGGGAAGTACAACTAAACACACTGAACAGGAAACACCAGACTCTTCACAATAAAACAGGAACAAGAAAAGAGACGTAGACAAGACAACATGAGCTTGACAAATACAACATGCGACATGCAGACATGAAATACTTGGGGAGACTTAAAAGACACAAGGAGACATAGAAGAAACATAACTGAACCAAACTCAACTAAAATAATAACAGAAGAACTTCACATGATTTCAATTTAACAATCGAAAACACAAAATAAACTCAAAATGCTGGATCACAGACGCAGCCCGCTGACAATGTCTTGCTGTGTTAAAAAACCCTTTGGAAAAATGTGGATAAAAACCTATTCCATATAGAGACACACTAGTTGTAATTTTATGTAAACAAATAAGAACTAGTGTGTCTCCATATATTTTCTGAACTATATAGAGACACACATGTGCACATATCCCAGTGTAATCCATAGACCAAAATCTTTGGAGCTGGATTACCATGCTGGCATAAGTTTCTCACACTGCAAAGCATTTTAAAATCACAACAGTAGGTAATTTAAAGTTGTGACTTTCAATATCAATATTATATGGTGTCATAAAAGTACACTGCTACAGCATGTTCATGTTTACCAGCTTTTCCCAAGCTTCTCCCTCCTCTTTCCCTTTTTGATTTTGTGCTCTGTAGGGGTCGATCGTGTCATGTGTGATGCATTCAGAGACTCCCCCTGTGGCGGAGGAGTTTTACTGATTCCTAGCCTAAAGGATTTCTTCCAAGAGCAATCTTACTGATATTTGTGGGGAACAGACGTGACGAATGACATGAGCAGAGCACCTACTGAAGCCATTTTCCACAATTGGAAATACTGTATGCATTTGAATATATAAAAAACATAACAGCCATGGGGAACACATTCCTCACAGCGGCATGAGTTAATAGAGGAAACTGTGCATGCTTCGAGCTCTGAGTGACAAAACAAACATTAATAAAAAAAAGTCCTTATCTAAATCTCAACTTGAGGAATATTTAGACATATAAAGCAATCTATTTGGTTACTTCAACAGAGAAGATACTTTCTTTTCCTTCTTTACCTTTAAGAACAGAAACTAAACCATCTTAATCAGTGACTCACTGCTGTAATTATCTACATTCAGAATGTCCTATATGAATCATGCACATTTCCACATCATAATTATAATACAATATGTCAATATAGTCTCAGAGGGTTCTGCTAGATGCCTTCAATATGTACAGTAGACAAAGATATGGTATTATAAATGTATCTTGCTATAATGGTTCGCATATTACAGAGAGCAATTTGACATTGCACTGGTATGTAAAGATGTGAATGAAAACCGGGCGGAATTTCAATGCAAATGCAAATGCACAGACATGGATATACAGACAAGGGTTGAGTGGGTACATATGAATACAAATAAGGAAACAGTTTGCTTTTTCCCCCCAGCAGACACCCAGGATGCATCATTAGCACAGTGCGGAGTAGGGAAGGTGTAAAAGGTGTTAGGAGAAGCTGAGACACTTGAAAGAAATAAAAGACGACAAATAAGAAGCACAAGAGATCACTGCTGAAATGGTCATACAACCCCACTCCTCTTTAACACCTGAGTGTATATGTTCAGTGTCAAGACAATAAGGAAAACCAGTGATTTATATTCCAGATTTATTGTGTGCATATTAGTGTGAGCCTGCAGAGCAGATGTTTTACCCCAGAAACATTATTTCGCTTTACTGAGTGTGTAAGTTAATGTGTTTATGTTCATTCATCCAGACATGGATCAGCATACTTATCACTATTTTATGCTTATGAGACTCTGCAGAATTTTTTTTTCTTTCTGTTTTTAATCTGTTAAATTTTAACAATAAGCCACATGGAGAGGTGCTGGGACTCCAGAGTGGATCCATCCTTTGTTGGTTAGTTGCATTGCCTAAATATCACTACTTCCCCTTTCATTCATTATAGATAGCTTGTTGCGGAAGAGCAAGCAGAACAAGAAGCTGACAGAAGTGCGAAACTGGTAACATATTTTAGTAAAGTAGCAAATTATGGAACTTTCACTACTCAGAGATTTAAACAACTACAGCTGCTTTAAAAACATTCTAAGAGTAGGACTGAAGAGGGGGTAGTCATCAGCCATTCATCACACTGCCTCACTAAAGCACTGTGCAGTCAGTGTATTGCTGGTGTCTCTGCTGAACCAGACTAATAATGTTTGGGAAGCTGCAGAGCCGTATCAGAAAAGCTGGTATGACATAGCCACTTAATTAAACACCTCCTTCAGCAAATAATAATAATCATTACAACCATTTTTACTAATATTGTCCTGCTGCAGGGACACTAGAAGAATTGGTGTTTGTGTTTTTACCTTTCGTTATGAGAAACTGCGTGTTTATTAAGGTTTTGTTTGTTTTTCAGTGTTTTAGGAAGGCAGATAAAAAAAGTAGGTCTTCTTTAAAACTGCCCAATACGTGGAACATTACAACTGTCATAAAAACTCACTGGCTACTTCATCAGGTACACCTATTCAACTATTTGTAGGCAAATATCTTTAGCCAATCACATGGCAGGAACTCAATATATTTTGTCACAAACACATGGTATCTGCTAAAGTTCAGCATCAGGATGGGAAAGAAAGGTTATATAAGTGACTTTGGCATGGCATGGTTGTACACAGAGTGGTTGGTATGAGTACTTCAGAAACTACTAATTTACCATCTCAAATTGGTTTCTTGAACATGACAGTGACTTCACTGTACTCAACTGGCCTCTACTAATTTCTATATTTCCATATTTCTAAAGAGTGTAGAAGATACATGCTCTGTCACTTGCCTCTCTTTGCAGTTTCCAGACCTTTTAAATGAAGATAAAGAGTCAAAACTGGTGTGAACTTTTAACCCTTTAAGACCTACCATAGAACCAAGTCCGCCAGAGCTTATATTATATTTTTACATGTTGTAGAGCCATTTTTGGGAGCATTTCAAGTTGCTATACATCAATACAACCATTATAGCCCATATTTTAATAATATGTATGCATTAAGTGCATAGTAATTACATAAATTTCAAAAAAGTGCAATAAACTACAAAAGAAATTGAAAATCGTTTTTGCTTTTTTAACATATATTTCTAGTTAGAGAAATTTAAGAGGCTTATCCCTCAAAACTGTAAATACAAAAAAGTTGCACAAAATAGTTTCCCACCACAGGGAATTTATTTTGAGTGTCTTCATAGTTTTATTTTTGAAATACACCAATTTTAATATAGTGCAGGAAAAACGAAAATAAACATTATAGTGCAAATTTGCAAAAAAGCAGCATATGCATCAAAATAAACTATTTCCAGCAGTGCAATATGAGTCCTAAGCATCCCAGAAACGACACAGGAAGTCATAAAGTCAAAGATAACTTATAGATAAAAACACCAGTATAGGCTCATGAGGCTGACGTCTATCCCAAAGTAGGAATTGTTATGAACAGCTGATCGGATTGGCAAAGCGTGTTTCTGGAATATTATGTTTTTGTTGCTGCAAGCGCTTTTTATGCAGTTTTTGCAAAGCTATATGCATAAGATGTAAGTACAACTCCTCCGGTTTCATATGCAAAAAAATTATTGCGCTAGCTTACGTGGTTGCAGAGCTACCGGGATTTAAAAATAGTTACGCAAAACAGAGCGTGCCCGCTCCGACCGGCTTTAAAGGGTTAAAGCAAATATGTTTACTATTATACTTTAATACATCAAAGCAGTACGTTAGACAACTAAATTTTAAACTAAACAACGCACTTGCAAGGATAGCTCATGGTTTCTAGTTGTTACAGTAAAGCAACACCTGGTACTACTGAGTCCTAATTCATCACAGTACTCAATGCAGTCTAAGATGACAAAAGAAAGAAAAATTAGATCACACAGTGAAACTTACTGAACTAACAGCTTTTTATTTATCACTAAGCAAGGTAATGACAAACTAAATGAATGCATGCTGTTTAATCCTTTAGAAGGTAAAATATGAGGTAATTAGTTGTATTAAACAAATGATTGTGCGCAACAACAAAGCTTAAACCAGATCCATAAGGAAGAAGAAAAGACACTACAGAGAGGTGATATGATTTAAAATACAAGCCACACTTGTTGTGTTTTGGTGACACATAGAATCAACTGACTTTCTCATTGTTCTTACAGTGGACAAGATCAAGTATTTGGTAAGTTCAATGTTACAGAAAGAGTGATAGCACCCACAACAATTGTGGTCAGTGACAGTAAAACATGTATCCAACATTTAAAATGATTCTCATATGCATCTGCTCATGTTTAGTTATACTTGAATTTTTAAAGTAAATGTTTAAATGGACCGGTTCCTATATAGCACTTTTTCTACTCTATTCAAGTGCTTTATACAACATTTCTCATTTATCCACTCATATACAACCAATTTTTCTATGCTTTCTATCTAACATTCACACTCCGATGAGCTCATTTGACAGCAGCTTGGGGTTCAGTATCTTACCCAAGGATACTTTGACATGCAGACTGCAGAAACCGGGGATTGAACCACCAACCTTCCAATTAGTAGATATCCTGTGCTACCTCCTGAGCCACAGACACCCAAAAGATCATACAGATGAAAACGCTCCCTTCACTGGTAAATTAAAACATAGTTCTGCAGTTGAGTGTCAAATATCTAGATTTTCACTGCTTAGATGGGAAGTCCCCAAAAAAGCTTGCAGTCATTATACTACAGTGGATGGGATTCATCAGGTGATATGAATAACTGACAATACATTTGTTACAAGCAAACTTTGGGAAAGATGTGACCAAAACGTTACTGTTTTGTGGAATTTAAGAGTGAATAGACATATGTCATATTATTGCTTTGACTACATCATAATTTATTTCTTCCCTCCTCTAAAAAGCCAAACTCTTATTTCTGATATTAATAACTTCTTCCATTTGTACTCCAGTAGGAAACAGTAACTACTTTATAAGAACCTAAATTCTTAGCTATATTTATAATTAGTATCCAACTGCTATAATTACAACAATTTTTTTTTTTTGGTGTAATAGAAAAATCTTTAGCTCGCTGATTCACATTTGACCCCAAAGCAGCTCTTACTATGGGAGAATGAATGCAACCAGGGCTCATGTAAAAATAAATAAATACACATCCAAATCCCTCATTGTCGTCTAACTCCCAAAGACGGTGTTTCTCCCAATTTGTGGATTTGATTTGCTTCATATAAACCATTCAGCTTACCTCTGTACAGGGTGAGCACAAAGCCTCATTATTTTTACAGCTAGTCAAACACTGCAGCAGTCCAAAATGTCCAACGTTGTCTCTAATCTGCACAAACCGCTTCTGATTTGTTCTGCATCAAATGACTGGTGAGAAGATATAGTTCCGTGCTCCACTCACTCGTGCTTAAATTTGAAGCTGTTTACAGCTTGGGATTAATGTTTGTACACACACACACACACACACACACACACTATGTAGTAACTTGCCATATTATTCATGGGGATCCCAATTCCCCAATGATTTGTTTTATCATTAAAGTGTATCAAAGTTTGTTTTTTCAGCCTCACCACCAGATACGCTTTGAGCAGCATAATATGCGTGACATCAATGGCAGTCTCTCAAGGAAAGAGAGGGAAGGAGTGTGTTAGGACTCTTTAAATTATTATAGAATTGATTTAGTAATTGATTAAGACACGGAAAAGGCTTACAAATAGTAAAATTAAAACCCCTGAAAATCTGGGCCACATTTACAGCAGTTGGCCTCGCGGCTTAAACCTCATCCATCAGTATTACAAGGACACAGTGAGTCTGAGCAAATATATACAAAGCACTTTAAAACAATGCAGCCTTTTCTTGAAATAAACTCCTAGATCTCAATATGATTCTCAGGCAGCAGTAAAAACAAAATTCACTCCTTCGAGTGACTAAATGATTGATGGCTAAAATTCCCAAAAGAGTGCCACATACATCAGCCCCTGTCACTAGCAACTATAGAAGAATCGGTTTTCACCCAGCCTTGAACAATTTAATTATCATTAACATGTAATTGGAGCTAAATAAGCCCTGCGGGGATCATACTGTAGCTTTTCCTGTGGGTGATGTAGGAAAAGTGGGGCACAAATAACCAAAGGCGTCTCTAGAATTGCTAGTAAGCATAGGATGATGTGGAGGTGGAGGATAGTGCAAGAAAAAAAATAGCACCAGCAGATCAAGGTGAGATCTGCAAGAGGAAAATGTACAAAAATTCAAAGTAAATGGAAATAAAAGATATCTTGAATTAAGAGGACACTGATAGATGCGATAGATGTGAATAGAGATAGAGGTGTTGTCATAATAACAAAAATGGAGACAAAAACAGACTCAGAGGTCTCCCTTTGCCCTCAGACAGACGCTGAGCGTGGGTGGTTGGCTCTCTGCAGTTATCTGAGCCATGCGGCAAATAAATTCATAGCATGCCACTGAGCTACCCACACGAACCCCTGTGGGCATTCCCTGCAGTGAATAACAGTGGGCATGTCCCTACGTGGCACAGCCTGAACCTTAACAATGCTTGTTATTGTCATCAATATGGTTAACACTAATCAACTAAACTATGGCAGAAAGTCTGTTTGGAGGAAGCAAAGTTATACCTGCAAATGAACTGTGATGATTCAGCAACAGCCTATTTTTGTCTGACTACAACAGTATGCAGAAATAGGATGTGGTAGCTCCAGCCTCACTGGAAAAACGCCACGATTGAAACTGTCCTCCCACACTAAAATGACCAACTAGTTTGTTCACGAAAACAGGTGTTATTTAATTGTTATTACACTTTTCAATTCAGCTCAATAGAGAGGGCGTAGTAAAAGTAAAACTCCCTTTTACCGGGAAGAAACCGTAACCAGGCTCGGGGAGGCGCAGTCATCTGCCACAAGTAGAATGAGGTGAGGGCAGGAAAACAAGACAAAAGACACATTGTGGAAGAGAGCCAGAGACTGATAAGAACTTAAGATTTAATGCAGAGTGGTGTATAAACACAGAGAGTGAAGAAAGGTGAGTGAAGAAAGAACACTCAGTCCATTATGGGAAGCCTCCAGCAGCCTGTGTCTATTGCAGTGTAACAAAGGGAGGGTCCAGGGTCACCTGATCCGGCCTTAACTATATGCTGTATCAAAAAGGAACACTTTAAACCTTTAATGTTAAGTAGAGAGGGTGTCTGTCTCCCAAATCCAAACTGGGAGCTGGTTCTACAGAAGGGGTTATGTGGTATAGTTTAGAGATGGCACGATACCACTTTTTTATTTCCGATACCGATACCGATATCATAAATTTGGATATCTGCAGATACCGATATGAATCCGATTTAGTGTGTTTTTTAATCAATAAAACGTTTTTTAATATCTTGCTGCATTTTGTATAAGTTTATACTCAAGTTTAAATAAATAACAACACTAAAGCTATTCTGTTATACCTGTATGTAAAAAATACACTGCGCCCAAAATATTTCATAGTTCAGCAACACTGATCAATCTAATAAACTTAAACCTGCTCCATCCTCCCTATTCTGGTGTTTTAAAGAGTACTTAGCAGGAATATTAAGCAACCTAACTAATAGGGTTGCAAACTCCCAGCAAAAAAAAAAATAGGGAACTACCCCCACCCTCCAGCTCATGATGCTTAACCGATGTAATCAATTTTAATTTGAGGAAAATGCACAGAAATAAATTATTTTTCAAGAATAATTAAATAGATTCAACATCTTTCTTCAACAGAATTGCAGACTGCACAGATGGTATCTTCCCAAAGGAAAAAGTACTATAGCTTACTAGGGTTTATTAGACTTAACAGTTACTATATACAGTAATGGACTTATATATATATTTTACATCAGATTAAAACTTTGGGTGTAAGAGTCAGATAATTATTTATTAAAAGCTCGACATTTTAAATGAGAATAAGAAAGAAAAGTATGTCTTTGTGCCCCCTTTTCCCTGTTCATGCTGTATCGGCCCCCCTGGCTAAACTTTGCTAGATCCGCCCCTGCACAGTTACCAGCCGTCAGCTGCGTAGAAAAAGATCCTGGTGTAGAAAGTAATATTAAATAACTTCTAACAACAGCTTATCAAGCTTAAACGTGCTGCTGTTGTTCAGCCGCTGGTTTCCTCTTTCTGGTGCAAAGTGGGCCAAAAACAAAGAAGAGAGACAGACTCGCGACAGAAAAGCCGATCAGCTGATCATTGATCAGTTTCACGTTTGAAGTAGGAGCAGGAGGGGGAGGGGGAGAGAGGCAGTCGCTCCATATATCGGTTGTTAAGCTTAACGCGGGAATGCTTTACAAACATTCAGAGATGAACTTACACACTTGCTTTACTTCTCTCTGGGAAAACTTCCTCGGAGATGAAATACTGGTTTGGTAGCGAAGCTCCACACAGCCGCTCTATCACGTGATGCATACTGCTGCAACGTGCTACGGTTATGAGCCGAGTTACGCCGTGTAGCAAGTTTTGTGAGGTGCTTTTTTTATATTTAATGGATCGGATTACATTTTTTATTTCTCGCCGATATCCAATCCAGGAATTTGGGTCAGTATCGGACCGATACCGATACGTAATATCCGATCGGTCCATCTCTAGTATAGTTAAGATGCTTCTAGAAGCCATGTTAAATAGTTCTATTTAAACCAGTGACCTTTGCACAAACAAATAAATCAGGCAAACATAAAATGGGCAGAACATTTAAATGTTAAGCTTGCTTTGTTTTCCAAAACTGTTAAATCCATGAACTGAATCTTTTTCACTCTTTACAAAAATCTTGATAAGGGAAAAAGGCTGATGTGCCACCTAATGACATTTAAATTGATAAATGCCACGACTGAGAAGGTTCTTAGTGCCGTGTCACATTACACTTTATTTTGTTCCTGTTCTGAAAGGATCATTAGAAATTGTCACTGTTCATGGCTAAGATTGATAAGCCCGTTATCTTTTCTCATAAGGTCAGCAGTTCAACATCCAATCTTGATTTAACCAGCAATTCAGTTTCTTTGACTCTCCAACTTCTCCGACCTTAATCCGATAATCGAGTGGATTTCAGGTCTGAATTTATCCAAACAATTAGTGAAAACATACGTGAACAGAAAGGGCTGTGAGATGAACCTCAAACCTAATCAAAAGGGAGAGCCTTCAGTTTTCAGGCCCCTCTTCTGTGGAACCAGCTTCCAGTTTGGATTCAGGAGACAGACACTATCTCTACTTTTAAGATTAGGCTTCAAACTTTCCTTTTTGCTAAAGCATATAGTTAGGGCTGGACCAGGTGACCCTGAATCCTCCCTTAGTTATGCTGCAATAGACGTAGGCTGCCGGGGGATTCCCATGATGCATTGAGTTTTTCCTTTCCAGTCACCTTTCTCACTCACTATGTATTAACAGACCTCTCTGTATTGAATCATATCTGTTATTAACCTCTGTCTCTCTTCCACAGCATGTCTTTATCCTGTCTTCCTTCTCTCACCCCAACCAATCACAGCAGATGGCCCCGCCCCTCCCTGAGCCTGGTTCTGCCGGAGGTTTCTTCCTGTTAAAAGGGAGTTTTTCCTTCCCACTGTCGCCAAAGTGCTTGCTCATAGGGGGTCATATGATTGTTGGGGTTTTCTCTGTATCTATGAAGCGCCTTGAGGCAACTTTTGTTGTGATTTGGCGCTATATAAATAAAATTGAATTGAATTGAATTGAAGTTGGGTGTTGTTTTGTGCCACCTCTATTTCAACAGCCTTTTAAGGTAAACTGTGTACACTCTATTAAATGGAAACACTCCACTCAATGGTAGGAACAAAAACTAATAAGATTGTTTACTTGGAGGACTTGTTGCCTTGGTCAGATTGCCAGCAATCTTGCAGTGGGGCAGACTAAGAGGTTTTAAATAGACAAAAAGCAACCATTCAAAGTATACAGCTATTCTAGCAACCCATTTTATCGTCTGTAAATAGTCTGAACCAAGTTTAATGGGACTAAATAGAACTGCACTCACTAACAGCTATAAACAGGATAGTGGCATAGAGTAAAAGCCAAAAGCCGGTCAGATCCATCCTCTGAGAACCCTGATAAAGTATAAGATATAAGGAGAGCCAGTCAATTACACACATGCCCATTATTACCATTTCTCTCAAAGTGCTGTAGAAGCACCATCACAAACAGACATAATAGCTTCAGAAACACACACGGATTAGTTGGATTAATTTTCACTTTGAAATGGATCGTTCAACTATAAAGACAGATGGAATGTGACAGCTGCACAAGCCTAGCATTTCTCTCTCTCACAGTTTTAAAAGATGCTTCATTCGGCAATATCATAGCTCAATAAAAGGCAAAATAAGCTCCCTTTTCTCGATTTTTCAAATTTATTAAAAGGCATCCAGTCGAATGGACACAAACTGAGAAATGAAAAAGGAAGCAAAGATAATTCTCTGATTGTCCACTTAATAAATTACAAAAGAGCTATAAGAATAACTGATCCCTTTATAAACCAGTCGGAGAAAAATGGCATAAATTCACTGAAACCTCCTACACTCTCATACTGTATTTTCTTATATAATAGTTACAGATGGCTGAATGGTCTCACCAATATGGTTGGAGTAATAAATGTCTCTTTTATATATGTATTCATAATCAGTTAGCAGTGATTATGATAGACACAGTGCAATACAATGCTGTGGTCCACTTGTTTGGGGCTATTATCTCAGTGCTGCATAAGACATTAAGCCACAACTTGATATAAGCAATAAAAACAGCATGTCTACATCTTTTGCCAAAGGCATCAAAGTGCTATTTTGTAGTCAATAGCACATGCTACACAGCTGGTGAGGGTGAGTGCGAGTGGAGTGGCTCATGGTGTAATGATTTCGCCAATTTTCTATGTAAGATGCCAAAAAAGTGATCAAACCCCTAACCTTCTGTTATCAGCACTGAGTCCAATTAGCTGAGTGACACTGTGTCACGCTGATAAATCCACAGTGCCACTGCCGTCTGTTAGAGAATGCATTTTGTTACAATGTTTACTCCTTATCTTAATTTGTTCAATTCTCTGAGCTTACAGGGCAATCAGCAAATTTTGAAAAGCCGCTTTTCCCCGTCTACTCGGGAGTTTGTGGCGTCGCTGTAAGGGTGTCTGTGTTGGTCAGGTGTTGACTTTGATCTAACAGAAATATCTCAAAATGTATTAAATGGTTTGACGAGAATGAACTGAAGTCATCTACTGTCTATCAAGTAGCTCTACCGTCACTTCAAATACCTGGATAGCAATGCCATTTTCAATTTCTATAAGCAGCGAATTTACTTTTCTGTGTCACAAAGTTCAGGGACTCAAACACAGAAGAAAAGGTTAGTTAATGCACACAAATCCAAACCTAAAATACCATGAACACAGAAGGAGCTGCAAAGGAAAGCAAAACAGAAAACCAGGAGCACCGGAGATGCACACAGGCAAGCAAAAAGGATGGACTGAAAAGAAGACGAGGAGAGCAGCTGGACGAAACTGAACACAAAACTAAACAGGCAATGCTAATGAGAGTGAGGGAAAACAGACGAAGAAAGGAAGACAAGGAAAAGAACATACCCGAAAGGAAAAGCAATAAAAAGAAGGCAAAGGAGGCAAAGTGAAGCACAAAACATCCAGTGATTCACAAGACATAACCCCCCTTCCAAAAGAAAAGGTTGTAACCGCAAGCTGTTATCAACAAGTTGGCCAACATCGATGCTGTGTGTGAAATATAAAAATAGAATAATATGTGTACTGGCAGTATCATCTTTAGAGATGGATGAAAGAAAAGAGTTGTCTACCACCCTCAAAGTTTTAAAAAGATGTATTTTAATCAAAATCATAATCATTTCATAATCCTTACCACACAGTGAGTGGAAATGATTTAAGCTGAAACCTGATCTGTGATGAGATTCAAATCCCAGCATCCTGTTCAAAAGCCAGCTGTGTTTGTACAAACACAGTCTCGAGTAATACAGACTCTGTCATTCCTTTTAACTGGAAATGCGCCTATATGCCATTTTAGGCATGTTTAAATGCAGTGTTGGGAAGGTTACTTTTAAAATGTATTCCATTACAGAATACAGAATACATGCCCCAAAATGTATTCTGTAACGTATTCCGTTACATTACTCGATGACAGTAATGTATTCTGAATACTTTGGATTACTTAATATATTATCATGCTGTTTACAACTACATGAATGTACTATTGCTGTGATTTATTACTGTAACTGAAGGTCCGCGGCTCCGAACCGTAGTAAAGGGACCTCTGGCTAATACGGTGGGTTCTGTGTCGGGCTTGTAGCCGAAAACTAGCTTTACTTTGTTGTCTGGGTCAACTTTGCTAGCGAGAGACAGAGAGAGGCGTTGAAAGGCTGCTCCAACAGAGCTTATTGTTTCGGAGGAAAACACGAACACGGTGTACAGTCGAGTCTTAATAGCTTACTTACAGCTGGGCTCGTCAGACACTCTTCTTGGCTGCAGTGGTTATTATTATATTTACATGCTTCCAGCTCCCGTTTTTGCTCGATGACAGCTCGTACTTTTCCTTTTTCTCCCTCCCTCGCTCACAGACACATAACGAGTATGGCAGTCCATTCTCCCTGCAGCACGGACTACACTGCCTATGATGCTACATTCTTTAGAGCTAATACCTGTAGCATTCTGCCTGTTAGCTTAGCTGCTAAGCTAACAGCCAGAATGCTAAGCCTTAGCACAACAACAACAAAAAGGCCTCTCTCACCCAGGAAACACGCAGAGAGAGCGTCACCCTGTAACCATGGCAACCGTAACGCTGCTGCCTGGAACAACAGAACGTAGCTGTCAAACAAAACCCAAACAGTCCTGACCCGCGACAATATGAAACAGGAAAATACCACTGTGTAATCCATTTATTTCAACAACGTAACTGTATTCTAAATACCACCTTTTTAAACGGTAACTGTAACGGAATACAGTTACTCATATTTTGTATTTTAAATACGTAACGGCGGTACATGTATTCCGTTACTCCCCAACACTGTTTAAATGTATGTTCTCCAATGGAAGGAAGGAAAGGCCAGTATGGTTACTTTGGAAAACCTGTTAACCTTCCACCTGCTTACTTCAACTGCAAAGGTGCACATTTGTCACTGAGAGCACTTAACTCAAAGCACTACAGTGCTTAATTACAGCCTCACTGAGCTGTTAGCCAGACTTCAGAAAATAATACTGCAGTACAACAGGTAAAGTTTCAATTAGTTCAGTCTAGGTACAGAATACTATAAAGGATAATGCAGGAGACTTTAAACAAAAGAAGGAAGCTCCCGTGACTTTATTAGAACAAAGCCTCAACCACCTGTCAATCAGTGCCAGACAGGCCATTATAAAGCCAGTTGTCTGCTCTTGTCCAGCCGCTGGCACCGAACGCAGTCAGGCGTTTCATCTGGACAGCACTCCCCCTCAAGGTTAGACAGCTCTTCGGCAAAGCTCTACCTCATTCATTCATTCATTCTTTCCCTCTTGCCACTCCCATTTCCCTACATAGCATCTCTCTCGTGTGAAGATTTAATACCCGTTCTCTATCTCTCTCCTCCTCCCCGCATCGACATCGTCCTGTATTCCTCTCTTCCTCTCTCAGCCTGATGAAGTCAGAGTGTTGCTCGGATATAAACAGCCACTGCAGGCCATCCATAGTGATCTCATTACACAGGACTGCAGGGGAAACTGTCCTACCCAATTTAACAACTATCCTTCCTTAGCCTCCCCCTCCCCCTTCTTAGATACATCAGGGTCAAGTAAGCAATTAAGGGGCCAATTGTCTAAACAGGATGCCAGTTGAATTGAAGAAATAAAAATGATACAGCAAGCCTGGACAGTTTCCAATTAAGCATCAAAGAATAACATGAACATAATTGTTTTTCACTGGCACATCTCTCAAGTACAACTTGTGCAATGGCAGCATTAACCTATATTATATGAATAATTAATAAGCTGACTGGAAAGAGAACTGAAATGTATTATTGTGTGACAGCACATTATCAGACAATGCTTTTAATTACCTGAACACAGTGAATAGCAACATGAAGAATCATTAGGTGGAAAATGGGAAACAAGCAAAGAACAGTGTAAATGGCTATCACATTAGCTCCGGTGCTACTGTGTGACGGGCTGCATGTGGACTTGTTGTTTTCCCCACAGGGATATAACCACAAAATGACAACAGGCATAAATAAGGGTGCAACTTTAAAACTCTGGCTTCTTTAACCCTTTAAGACCTACCATAGAACCAAGTCCGCCAGAGGTTATATTATATTTTTACATGTTGTAGAGCCATTTTTGGGAGCATTTCAAGTTGATATGCATCAATACAACCATTATAGCCTAAATGTTAATAATATGTCTCCATTAAGTGCATAGTAATTACATAAATTGCAAAAAAGTGCAATAAACTACAAAAAAATTGAAAATCGTTTTGGTTTTTTTAACATAAATTTCTAGTTAGAGAAATTTAAGAGGCTTATCCCTCAAAACTGTAAATACAAAAAAGTTGCACAAAATAGTTTCCCACCACAGGAAATTTATTTTGAGTGTCTTCATAGTTTATTTTTGAAATACACCAATTTCTATACACTGCAGGAAAAACGAAAATAAATATTATAATGCAAATTTGCAAAAAAGCAGCATATGCATCAAAATAAACTATTTCCAGCAGTGCAATATGAGTCCTAAGCATCCCAGAAACGACACAGAAAGTCATAAAGTCAAAGATAACTTTTAAAAACACCAGTATAGGCTCATGAGGCCCTGATGGTAAAAAACTACATTTCCGCGAAATGACGTCACTTCCGGTTTCGGGCAGGTAATGGCGGACATGCGATAGTTCGTGCTGATGGATGTAGGAAGTTTTATGAACAGCTGATCGGATCGGCAAAGCGTGTTTCTGGAATATTATGTTTGTGTTGCTGCAAGCGCTTTTTATGCCGTTTTTGCAAAGCTACATGTGGAAGGAAACCGTGACCGAGGACAAGCTGATGGCATAAGATGTAAGTACAACTCCTCCGGTTTCATATGCAAAAAAGATTATTGCGCTAGCTCACGTGGTTGCAGTGCTACCGGGATTTAAAATAGTTACGCAAAACGGAGCGTGCCCGCTCTGACTGGTTTTAAAGGGTTAATAGATGCTGCACAAACAAATTCTATGTATAGATGTTGTAAAGCCAAAAGCCACTCCAACATTACATTATTACTTCATTGTGCATCTCTAAAGTGCTTATAAAGAGGAGAGGAATAAGCTTTGCCTTTTTCGTTCTTTCCATCGGTGCTTCAAAAGAAATAACTGGCTTTAGAAACATTAAGTTAAACTGAGTGAATCTCAGCATGCCAAGATGTGTTTGGACTGTGATGACGGTGAAACGGTTCCATAAAAAAAAAAGCTGATTGGATGCAGCTTACAATCATCTGCGCCTTGAAAAAAACATGTTTATATCTTTTGAGAAAAACTAGCAGATACAGAAGGGCAATCAGCAATTTTGTTACCATAGAGCTGAGAATGTCAACTGCGAGCAATCAAGACGGGTTCATTTCACCTAAAAAGTCTGCAGTCAGCCTCTGTTCCCAGGTACATACGGCATGCTTCTTCGAGACAAACATCCATACAGATGGTTCTAGGCTTTTCCAAATGGCTTTGACCTCTGTGAAAACCAGCGTGAGTGCCAACTTACCGGATATTGTGCGATTTGCGTTTGATCTCATTCCAGCAGAGGTTCATTTCTCCTGTTTGATTCGGGCCACCCCCTCTCAGTCTCCTACACTCGGTGCCCTCCTCCTGCCCTTCACCGTCCACTGTGGACTGGCATGGCACACAGTGGCATCCCGGCCACGAAGGCCGCCCCGCAGCTAAAAACACACACACAGCAGGACACACACAGGTGAGTATTACAGTTTGGACAAATTTGAATTGATTGCTGATAGATGGGGTTCTGCTCTTGAGGTAAAAAAAAAAAACCCTCAACTTTTGTTGTGACACAACATTAGTTGAGAAAGAAACAAAAGATAAAAGATTCGGTGCTACAGTGATGGCTTTCCAATGTGTTAAATTCTTTCTTCACAATATTAAACTGATATGTTTTGGTGTCTGACAAGCCCGGATCTGTTTCACAAACATGAAAGCCATATATACAGACACAGCAACCTATAAAAACATGTTTTTAAAGCTATAAACCCATTTTTTGACGGTCTTAAAAAATAAAATCTATCGGAATAAAATCACAGAGTTTTGTCACTTTTAAGACAGGACACATTAATTCTTAACATGAAAGTGAATAATGAATCGAAGGCAAAAAATGTCGACTGTTGAGAGCAGATTTGTCAAACTATCTGCCGAGCAGCAATTGCATGCTAATCAATCACGACCACATAAAATCTAGAACTTGGGGGGTGGGGGGGGGCATCATCGTTAAAAGCAGTAAGGACTATGTAACCATTAATAAACAATATCCCAAAATGTGAAGCACGACACACAAAAAAGCATGGTCAACAAATCGGGGCCATGTGTAATAACCCTGTCCGGTCTGTGACACAGAAAACCTGATTCATGAGACACCAGCAGTTTTATCCCATTATTCCAATCCATTAAACTCAGGAAACAAACGTAGACAAAAAGCCTCTTTTTCACAGACTTTTAGAGTGAGGGGGTATTCAAGGCTAGATATGAAGAGGTGCAATCCTCTTGATGGAGCTAGAGGGAGAAAATATCAAGGAGTTAGTCCACACACACAAGCACACACGGCCTATCATACGCACAAATACGCACACAGAGTAATAAGTGGCATTCGGAGCGGGACAAGCTTTTCCAGGTTCGCAGGTCATGATAAATCTCGTGTTCGGTCACTGGGCTGTCTGAGGCTTCCTGTCTCTTGTGTTCATTTCACAACCTTTACCTTTGCAGCAGCTGGGCATCTGAGCTTACACCCTCAGCCTTTATAACGCACACAGAAATACACGCTCACACACCATGACCGGCAGCTTCCCCTGTGTTGGTCAGAAGGCTCTTATCAGATTGTTTTGAAACTGGTTGATCATATCTCCCCCACTGGAGAACCCAACCTTTAACACTCACTGGAGCAGTCGGCCATCCATCTAAAGCAGCAAAGGGACAAAAATACTGCACTCAGTACTCACACAAATATGCACCTATCAAAATAAGTCTTAAACCACTAAAGGTTCAGTGGTCAACTCAAACAGATTAAGCTATCACCATGTCTACTTTTGAAACTAGCTGGGACTGTAAAGACTGTAAAAACAACACATAAAAGACTTCAGACGACACACGCTGACCTGCCAGGTCCAATCTTTGGTCTTGTATTCATTTATTTATATTGAGCTTTAGTTCTTGTGTTTGACAAATTTAAAAAAAATAAATTGATCATTTATTGTTATTTTTTAATTATTATTTTTATTTATTATTATTTATTTATTTTATTATTATTGTTATTATTTTTAATTATTATTTTTATTTATTATTGTTTATTTATTTTATTATTATTATTATTATTTTTAATTATTATTTTTATTTATTATTATTTATTTATTTTATTTAATTATTATTATTATTATTTTTAATTATTTTTTTGTTGTTACTGTTTGCTTGTTTCATTTTCCCTTTTGGGGGAAAAGTTTGTCAGACAAGCAAAGACATTTGAAATAATGGAGTTGATAATCCCATTACTTTCTGATATTTTATGGATGATTCATGAAATTTCAAAGGTTATTCATCTCACTTTATAGGAAAAGGTCAATGCATGCTTTTATTCTAAATATAAGTGTACAAAGTAGAGACAAAGTTATCAAGAAATGAAGCTCAGAACCTCCCGTGATGTTGATGTTAAAATGGGTCTAATCGAAAGCTTGGAAAGAAGGATTGCCGTGTCAATACAAAGTTCTTCTGGGTGATCACCTTTATCCTGTGATGAGGCATCTCTATCCTGATGGGAATGGTCTCTTTGAGCATCCCCAGGTCTCAAAGTGTTCTCTGAATGGTCTGATGAGTGTGAAAATGGTGTGAATCATATGCTAAGGCCTTCACAGTCACCAACTCTCAACACAACAGAACACCTGTGACAGATGCTCTCTTACACTACCATCAAAACACCAAATTAGGGAATTTCTTTTGAAGGAATGGTGTTTCATCCCTCTACTACATTGCAGAGACTCAGAGAATCAATAAATCTGTCCCATGTCATATATTCACTGCACGGTGACCCTTTTCTAAAGATTATTCTGCAGAGATGCAAGTGAGAACACAAAAGTCCAATCCAGTCGTCTCTAACATTAACCTGCCAGCTCCAGAGTACGAGGTCGATGTAATGTTTGATTGCATCGGTGTCAGAAAAACCAAGGTTATAGTCTTGTGAGTGGCTGCCTCCTGTCTCCTGCCTCCTGCACACTTTAGCCAGGCTACTCCCTCGCACTGTGAGAAAGGATAACCTCAGACAGTGTTGTGAAATTATTCTCCTGCTCTTTTGTGTGAAAGCAGCTTATGTTTAAACAGCTTATATTAAATAGTTGTCCTCATTCAAGGACAGCTGTTTAAGATTTATAATCGTTATTAATATTCAAAAGAATTAAGATATTTAAAAAGAGAAAAACGATTTGTTAGTCCTTATCGTCGCTTCCTTTTGAGCGTCTACCCAGGCGCAATTTGAAAGCGAAACATGGGGCCCCATGTGCCACAAAGACCAGTGCCTTGTGGTTTAGGTGGCGGTCAGCGGTGGAGCCCCTGGTGGTTGCATCCCGGGTTGCAGAGCATTTCTCTTTCAAGCTTAATTGAGCCCAGTATGAACCAGGAAGGAACTTTTGCTGCACTTTCAACATTTCAGTGAATGACTCCCCAGTGAGACAGAAGAATAGACTTGCTTTCAGCCCACTCATCTCCTTTCCTTGTCCTTACACTCCTCTGCCTGCATATTTATTCTCCTTTCTATCCTCTGCAGATATTTTCTTCTCTCTACCTTTCCAGTCTGTTCGGCAGGCCATCCAACTTCAGATTGGCTGCAGGTTTTTTTTTCCTATTTCATATGAATCATAATAACCATCTCATCCTCACTACTGTCTCCTGTTATCTCTCCACTTCCTCCCCTTCCTTTTCTTTCCTCAGACAGCTCCCGTTAGTGTAGGTGAAACTTGTGTGAATCAGCACTACCCGGCACATCTCTCTCACTCCCTCCTGGCTCAGTGTCTCTTTCCCTTTGCTGGTAATCAGGGGTCACGTGTGACTTTGCATATAGTGTTTGCACTGCAAAGACCCCCACTAGGATCTCCAGCACACCTTTTAAAAATGAGAACACATAATAAAGCCTTTCTATTCTACAAAACAGATTTGATTCGCTTAGCCATTTGTGAATAAAAATGAATGCAAATGAGTAAACAGAAGACATTGCAGAAGAGAAACATGGTTGTTTGTTTGCCTTGGAAAGCTGCCTTGTCAAAATGTGAAATGGAGTTGAACAATGACGGCCATCAACCACGCCACTGCAGACATCAAGGGAATACCCCAAGGGTGAAAGATAGCTCTGAGAGAGGTTTGGTTCAGGAGTGAAGCACAAACTGAGTGACAGACGGGGACCTCGGTTCTCTCTTCTGCAGCTTTTTCTCATGCAGCTGCCAGGATTTCATATAAAGACACAAGGTCATGCATCATTGCACCTGGAATATTCTATTTACAAAATGTATTACATATTATTTTTATTAGTTGATCGTTTTTTTTCTGCAGCAAATTAAATTATAAATGATAACAAAAGATAAGCGATGTCTACACAAGTCATTTAATGCAAATATCTATGTTATCTCAGTCTCATAGGCGCACATTTGCATTAGGCAGGCATGTATCAGCCCACAGTGCAAGACATTAGGTGGTTCTGTCTCTCGCTTTAAACTTCAAAAACATGAGTCAAGCTTTAAACATGCATTATTTATGGCCTTGATTGGATGTGGCGTTGCTCAGTCAAGCATATGTACTGCATGTTTTCCTAAGATGCTGAAAAACCAGCTGAGATTTCACTGACATGCCACAGAGTGACACAAACAATATTCGTCTTGCTGCTATGGCTACAACACTCATATCTCTCTTTTTTCATTTTCGTGACCGTTTCCAACAGCAATCACATCTCAACACTTTTAAAAACTGCCCCAATTATGTTAACAGTACAGACAGCATATCAGCCTTTTGTTCTTTTTCTCTGACCACTCAAGCCGAGGCAACCTGTTATAACATTTTCCAGACAATATGTGAATGCAAAATCAAAGGAGCTGAAGATGATAAAAGATAGCACGCAAAGCTTTGCTGGATTTCACAAAGCAAAGGAGAAAAGACAGTTCAACTGTGCAGATAAAGCTTGAGAGGATCAAAGCCACTGTGCTGCTACACCACGTCTACATGTTGATATTAATCTGAAGGAATCAAGACTTAGTTCAGATATCCCAGAGAAGCAATAAGATAACAAGGATTTACTTTCATTACTGGAGCTTTGCCAATTAATGCAGTTCTTTAACAATGTGCAGCGCCTACCTGAATAATACGACTTCCTGCGTGGTTCTAAATGAAGGCTCAGATTCACGTTGTTAAACCCGCCGCCACGGGTAACCGAGCATTGACATTATTTACCCAGTCTGTCGGTTGGCATGGCGGAGAGTGCAGAGATAAGTTTGGGATGCAGATAAGGATGAAAGAAAGATCCAGGAAGAGAAGTGGAAGTAGGAAAAACAAGGAGAGAGGCGCAGGCATGGGGAGAGATGTGTGAACTAATAAGCAGAAACTTTGGTCCTGGTCAAAGACGTCTCTGTCCTTGCACATTCCTTCTTACACCTACATAGCCCCCACTGCTCACCACCAACAGGAAGAAAAGGCCATCTGCCTGATGTCCTTCGACCCACACACGCTCTGATCACTGCACAAAAACATGCACTAATAGTTAGGGGAACAGTTTGTAGTCAGAGAAACATTTCAATAAAATTCCAACAGCTGAGACTCGCATTTCTTCGTTTGTAATAAAGATCAAGGGTCGAAGGAACTAAAACAGGGACTTTTGCGGCACAACGAAAAGGAAAAATACAAGAAGAAATATTAGCACATACAGAGAACGAAGATGAAGAGCAAGTAAAGGTAAATATTTCATAAAACTTTTTCATAAATTTTTAATTCTGAAGCTTTTGATGTTGATTTTCTTTGTTTGGATCCTTAGCCAAGGTAGCGCCTTGGCTTCGGAGCAAGCAACATCTCAACAACTAGGCTGAGAGTCGCCAGCATAATAACTTTTTTTTTTCAAGTTTCAATTAAGCATTAACGTTGCTTTGCTGTTAATAGTTTATGTTTTGCATAATAGGCCTAGACAAATATTGCATAGATTGCCATAAAGTGTGGTCATGTTTCTCTTGTTCACACTGATGACCTGACTTTTCATTTAGCACATCATCAAGTCACTCTCGTACCATTAACATGGTTTATGACGTAACATCAGCCAAACTAACAACAGCCTAATTTTACTATCAGCCTCTGCTGTAATTTAAATTTACTGCATATGAGAAAATGTTAGACATTAAACATAAATATGACACAATCTAAAAATCAGCACTTTAGCATGCAAGCAATTAGCTCAAAGCACCAGTACGTTTGAGTGCAGCCTCGCAGAGCTACTAGCAGAGCTGTAGACGAGGACTGTCAAAGGTATGGAAATGGGTCGGCCAAATGGTCAAACCTGGCAAACAGGATAGCCAGTATTGGGAAGGTTACTTTTACTACTCAATGAGAGTAACGTATTCTGAATACTTTGGATTACTTAATATATTATCATGCTGTTTACAACTACATGAATGTACTATTGCTGTGATTTATTACTGTTACTGAAGGTCTGCGGCTCCGAACCGTAGTAAAGGGACCTCTGGCTAATACGGTGGGTTCTGTGTCGGGCTCGTAGCCGAAAACTAGCTTTACTTTGTTGTCTGGGTCAACTTTGCTAGCGAGAGACAGAGAGAGGCGTTGAAAGGCTGCTCCAACGGAACTTATTGTTTTTGGAGGAAAACACGAACACGGTGTACAGTCGAGTCTTAATAGCTTACTTACAGCTGGGCTCGTCAGGCTCTCTTCTTGGCTGCAGTGGTTATTATTATATTTACATGCTTCCAGCTCCCGTTTTTGCTCGATGACAGCTTGTAGCTGCCTATTAGCTTAGCACAACAACAACAACACCCTGTAACCATGGCAACCGTAACGCTGCCGCCTGGAACCAGTGTTGCCAACTTAGCGACTTTGTCGCCATATTTAGCGAGTTTTCAGACCCCCAAAAAGACGTGAAAGCGCATATCGCTTTTACTCTCAACAAGCAGCGGGTGCTGTAACGCAGTCAGTTCTTCTTTTACTCTTATGCTGTTTTGTGGATCACAAGGTTTAAAACTAATTATAAACACACACACACAAAGTAACTCCACCAGAGTGCCTATTTCGGGTCACTTTTGCTGGTCGAAGCCCGGATAAAGGAGCAAGGTTGGAATTGTGACATTACAAAAAACAATAATTGCTAAAAGAAATTTAATTTGTAGTTCTAAATAAATTCTAAATGCATTTAGGACGTTTTTTACTCACTTTATGTCTCTTCCACGATGTTATTTATCTCTCCAACAACATAGGTTATAATTACATTAGCATGACCAATTATGCAAATTAGGCGATGACGTCATTTAGCGACTTCTAGCAACTTTTAGGACAACCAATAGCGATTTTCCTTACTGAGGAGTTGGCAACACTGCCTGGAACAACAGAACGTAGCTGTCAAACAAAACCCAAACAGTCCTGACCCGCCACAATATGAAACAGGGAAGTACCGCCGTGTAATCCATTTATTTCAACAAAGTAACTGTATTCTAAATACCACCTTTTTAAACGGTAACTGTAACGGAATACAGTTACTCATATTTTGTATTTTAAATACGTAACGGCGGTACATGTATTCCGTTACTCCCCAACACTGTGGATAGCTTTGTATTGTGTGTAAGGTGGTAAATCCGGGAAGCTACAGTATGCAAATGTGCTTCTTTGATTCACAGCAGTAGCGTTTCTTTGATATTAGAATGACTAAATCCATAAAACTGAGGCTGTTTTGTAAAAGGCTGTACACACTAAAACAAGCCTGACACCCCTGCAATAGAATATAAGTCTTGCTGAACATTACTGTCACCAGTTTACTTCATTAATTTAACATGGAAGTCTCAAGGTATTTTATCTCTTGTAATAAAGAAATCTGTCTGAAATATTGGTGTAGTACAGTCAAACCTGCAGTGCTGAATATTTGTTACCTCTTTCTAGGCGTGACAGTTCATGCACGAGCACTACTGACACATCAGGATTAAGAGATGTTACTTTATAAGGTAGCTGGATTCTTGTGAGATTTCAATCACAGTGCATGCCTATAGGTTTTAAGCTACGTGCTTGTGATAAAATCACAGTTCCTCTGGATGAATCAGTGTTATCTGCAAAGAGCAAATTTTGCTGCAGCCATGAGCATGTATTGAGCGGGGCATTATTTTCTGTACATAAATGTTTTTTGTCTCTAAATTTTCCTTAAAGTGACCACAAGAATCATCTATTGACATGCTAACTGTAGCGTTTAAACTACCATAGAGTGTGGCTTGATGCATGTTCAGTCATCCAGGTAAGTGGTGCTAGTTTCAGTCAACCTGCAGTCAGCTGAGACTGAAGAAGTGACTTGGATGAGTGACTTCTTCAGTCAGTCAGAGACGAAACGTTTCTCCCACCGAACACGTTACGTCAAGATGAACAGAATCAACCTTTTGGGATACCATAGAGTGTGCTTTGTTTTTCCTTTTCTGTACTTGGGCCCTGATAAGACCATGGATCACCCCCCAAAATTATTTGAAAATCTATGTGTTTTCCCAAATTGTTTATGAAAACAGCTTCCCATGTGGTTCTGTGCAAAAAAGAAAAAAAGATCATCACCTCTTTTTTTCCTCAGGGAAAAGCAAGATGAGTTTTAATCTGTTTGCCCTCACCATCTATTACTTCGTGCTTAGACTGCAAGCCTTCCTCTAAGAACTGAGTTTCTTTTTATCTTGAGTATCAGAGACATTTCTTGGATACCTCCACTATACTCTTATTTGCTGTAGCATACCCTGTTTCCCGTGCTCAGCTTTTCATCTATCGCAAAGCAGAGACCTGACTTCTGCACTATAGAAGACACAACAAAGGCAGTGTATATTTGAGGATTTATGCAGCATAAAACACTTTTTTATCTTCCATATAAAGTCAGCTGGGTACTTTATCGCTCCAGCTGCTTTGGATTTTCTAGCTGGGATGTCAGCTGTGCTGCTAAAGTTGATAACCATTGCCTTGGTCTTGAAGTTGTGCAAAATTTGTTTCCTTTTCCGATTGCTTCTGCTTAAGCATTTATAAAAGCTTGAAAAGGTCCAATATTTCATGGAAAAAAGCAGTGAGGATAGAAGGTAGAAAACATCTGAAAACCAACCAGTCTGCAATTTAAACCTCTCCAGACTCATGCAGTGAGACTAAGGTCTAACCAGAGCACCATTAAGGTTTCGTTCTTAGAAATGAGAAATTATTCATATTAAAATATACCTCAGCTGTGACAGATGGGTTGTACTGAAGTGGAACTAGTTTTGTACTGTAGTTGTGAACATATCCTTCTGTCAGCCGACTAAAGCCAACAACGATTTCCAACGCTTTCACACCCACAATTACGACACTTAACGGAAGTGATAAAGCCATTATGCACTATCCAAAAGACCTGGCAAAAGCTGATACAGACACCCAGAACTCTGTGGCTGTGGCTTCACTAAATGAGCCGAGCACTGATTTAACTTCAACAAATAAATGCCAAGCCAACAATAACTCAGAGTATCAGTGTCTTGCTGCGAAATAGCATGCAAGTACGAGTGGATGCAAGACTACATGTGCATTTCTGTGAGTGTGTGCGCAGATGCATGTTGATGTGTGTCTTGACTTGTTTCAGTTGCAGGCTCTTGGCTTTGCGCCTGATGGGGGTTAGTGGAGGTTGGACCACTGCCTCCCTGCTGCTCTGCCCCGCTGTCCCACAGCCCCTCAACAGCTACCAGTTAGAAGAAAGCAGAGGACACACACACACACGCACACACACACACAAACCTTCCAGCTCTCAGTCCCTCTCTGCTGGTGAAGCAGGAGGGGCGAGTTGAGCTTCTCCTCACAGCTGCTCGTCACACACTGCTGGAGACTCTGGAGGAGCTCCAGTGACACAGCAAACACAGTCACAGATTCACTATTGCATTTTGTCTACATCCACACACACACAGAAGACTTCCTACTACATTAACTATACCCTTCACGTTCGTGCTGATCACAGGCCTGAGTAAAATTACCACCTTTCCCCCATGATACATCATCACAATCTTTCCAGGCTTGACTCTTTTTTGTCCGCAGACATGTGGCACAGTGATTTGTGATTGGAAGCAAACCAGAAGAACAGCAGGAGCAAAAAAGACTTTCACTTGCCCTCCTCCTCCGCCTTCCTGCTTTGGCCCATCATGACTACACATTGTCATGCTAGCAGCGTTTTGCCCTCTAACCAGATATTTCATTACCCTTCGTACTTTATTATCTTTTCAATGATAAAGTAATTTCCCCCTGGAGCAAACATGCCATCAACACACTTAATTATATTTACATGGTGCCATTGCTTTTTTTTTGTCCTTTCAAGATGGATTTGAAGCAAGAGTTTGGCAGTGAAAAATACTAGGGGCTCAGCTGACATTAACATCATTATTACTGAAGGCGGAAGAGGGAAAGTATCATTCGAGCACTTTACAAGATGCTTATTTTGTCGCCTCTAACATCAGGTGATGATGATTTTCATTTATTTGTATGTGGTGACTGAAGTGCTCCTAGAGTCACTTTGATATTGGATTTTTAGTGGATGGTAGTCTAAGAGGTGATCTAGGTGTTGCTAGCATAAGATTCAAAACGAGCACCTGTTTTCCAAGAAATCAACATTTCTCCATTTCAAAGTTTGAAATTAAAATTGAATAAGTTTCTTTTGTTCTATTGTCAGTAAAATACAAGGTATTGTCACAATCCTGGGTCTTATGACCCAGTGTTTTGAGTTTTAGTTCTTTTGATGTTTATAGTGTATGCTTAAGCTTATTAGGTTTCCTATGTTCATTTGTTATTAGATTCCCCTTGTGTCTTCCAACCCCTGTTAAGTCTCCCCTGCTCTTCATGTGTTTCATGTCTGTGTCTTACGTTGTCAAGTTCTGGTTGTCATGTCTGCGTCTCATTATGTTTCCTATTTTATTTTGAAGAGATCTTGTGTTTTTATATTATGGATTATGTTTTGAGTCCTTCGTTGTACTGTTTCTTGTTTCCCTAGATTTCAGTTATGGTTATCATAGGTTTAGTTCTTTGGCTTTGTAATATGGCTTCCCTGTGTTCAATGTTGTGTCTACTGTGACCTTTTTGTACCATGTTTCTGGTCCCTATGTTCTTTCTTCTCAGTTGCTGTTAAGTTTGCATGTTTAGAGTTCAGTCAGTGTGTTTCCTGTTTTACTTTGAAGGTCCATGTCTCATGTGAGTGTTTCTAGTTTTGCTTCCCTTGTCTCGTCCAGCCTGATTACTCCCAGCTGTGCTCTCCTTCTGTGTCTCATTCCCTCGTTATACCTCTGTGTATTTAAGCCCTGTGTTTCTCTTTGTCAGTGTTGTAGTCTCCCTCATGGCTGTGTTTCAGTTTACCCATGTCCCAGTTTAGTTTTCCATGCCATTCTGCAATAAAGCAGCTTTTTGAGTTTTATTCCTGCGTCGTGAGTTTTGCGTTTGGGTCCTTCTCTTGCCTGCACACAGCCGAAACATGACAGGTATACAAATATAAAAATCAAGCACAAGCTAGGGAAGCATAGTGGTGCAGTGGTTTGTCCTGTTTCCTCACAGCAAGAGGGTCCTAAGTTTGAATCCAACAGCCAGCCGGGGTCTTTCTCTGTGGAGTTTGCATGTTTTCCCCATGGGTGACTGCATACTTCTGCCTTTCATCCTGTGACGGCTGAGATAGACTCCAAAACTGCCTGAACTGGATAAATGGAAGAAAATAGATTGATGGATGGATCTAAGCGCTATGAATTATTGCTTTTGGTTTTAGCACCACAGTAAGGTTCATTGTGCAGCAGGCTCATCAACACAGAAGCCATATTAGGAAAACTAGTGTGGACAAATTCCCACCAATTAGTATTTGTTGTGATTTGTGTTTCTGGCCCTGTTGTCTAAAAAGACATTAACCTTATGTTCTGTTTTAGATATTCATATGCAGTCTTTCTGGTAATTCCACAGTTAAGGCTTGAATTTAATAAGTGTTTATACATTTACCACGATGGTCTCTATGAGCTAGAATTAGAAACTTCACTTGAATCACCTCTGAAAACACATACAGTGGATATATAAACTTGCCTTTATGTCATGTTGTATATCAGCGGTCCCCAACCTGTTTTGCGCCACGGACCGGTTTATGCCCGACAATATTTTCACGGACCGGCCTTTAAGGTGTCGCGGATAAATACAACAAAATAAAACGAGTACTGGTACCGAAAAAAAGAAAATTTATTCATAACACATGTGAAAAGACCCAGGAAAACCGAGTTAACGACAAAAACGATAACAAAATAACGCTGAAAGCCGATAAAAACCCTGAAAACCATACATTTCACACCTGAGCCTCAACTCTCGCGGCCCGGTACCAAACGACTCACGGACCAGAACCGGTCCGAGGCCCGGGGGTTGGGGACTGCTGTTGTATATTATACTCTTTTGTTGTCTGTTTATCATTGTTCAGCTGTCTTGTTTGTTGTTTCTATTATAGTTAATTTTATTGTAGCTGTTTTTTTGTCTTATGTTGGAAATTATTATGTTTACTGTCAACTTGTGTTTTGCTTTCTCCACTTTATCTTAATTTATTCCTATTTATTCTTTTTCTCTCTTATTGCTTTTCTCTTTCAGTTTACCTTCTGAGCATGCAAGATTTATTATAAGTTATAACAAAGTCATTTTTTTATTGTTACTATTATTGTATTTTCCAGTTCAGTCTGTTTGTTGTTAGGTGCTCATAAGCATGTGTTTATCAAAGCTTTCTGCTGAAAATAGTTGAGTTTGTCTAGAAACCATACTGTGAGCCATTAAACAGAAGAATGCACTGAGAGGCATTATACATCTGCAGAATCCACTGATGATGATTCTCTGTAGGTTCAACAAGGAGCAAAGGCTTTCACATTACAAGCAGACAATACTCTTAGAAGTCTGCATGTAAGGAGCCTAGAACTTTTGACTTTTCATCAAAGCAGATCTTTTTCTTACTGATGATTTAACAAAGAGAGTTTCATGCTAATGATTAGAAAGACTACCGGCAAAAAACAAAAACAAGCAAACAAACAAACAAACAAACCTTCAAAACCTCCGTGACTCTATTTTATCTTCTTTCAAGATGTTACCGCACATTTCAGAATTTGATTTGTTTTGGAAACGTACTAAAATAATTGACATATCGTTATGCTTTTGAGTCCTCTTTTGAAAACGAGACATCTCAATAGCAAACAAAACTTATTGGAAGTGATTGAGTTATTTTCGCCGTGTGCACAGAGTGACCTCGACTTCAAACAGCTACACCAGCGAGAAATAGATCAGAAGCAAATGTCCACTTTACTCAGCTCCTTTCCTGATTCCACTGGTCCAGACGGCATTCTTAATGAGCACACTGTGAAGGCCTTTGTTTTTTTATACAATCATTGTTGCTTCTCCTGCTCTTTTTTCCAAGAAAATTATATTTAAAGCTGTGCAACCTTTAATGAAACCTGAAAAACCATATGCAATTTCACATACGGTTCATTTCACTCCAATCTGTGCGCACATTTCATGCAAATATCCAACTTGAGATTCATCTGTTCAATTATGTTTATGATGGAGTGCAATAATGTTAAGATTTAAGCCTTGGGTCTATTGTAAAGATGGGGGTGACAGCTGAGATATTTCATCCTCTATCAAACAAAGACTTTAGTTCCTTTTTCAGAAAATGACGAGCAGTTATAAATCAAAGTTAGCAATTAAAAACAGAGGTTTGAAATCATAGGTGAAGGATTTATAAAGTGGACTTGACTTCATTTTATGGATGTTAGAGCTCATTACTTAAGCAAAACCATAAATGGTGATTAACTTAAGAGGTTTGAATATTTTATCCTTGTAAATTACTTCAAGCGCACCTTTGGCAAACTAAAGTGATTACACTGTTACAGTGGCTAAAAGAGCAGAAGAACAGCTTTTAGACCAAGCAGACAGATGTAAAAACAAAACCCAGTTTAAATACAAAGCATTAGGATTAAATTAAGCTTTAGACCTGTCACACAATCCTAGAGAGGAGTCAGCAATCATCTAGCAACCACTGATCTCAAGGGAAAAATGTGTATTCCCCAACCAGTTGTAAGTGCGGTGAAATTAATTACTAAAACACCATTCACACAGGGCTAAAGACAATTCAGTGGTTTTTAACCCTTACTTGCAATTGTGCTGGTCTGTAGAAGATTGATTCAGTCACCAGTAAGCATGACGGTCATGGGAGCATTCAAAAACTCACCGAGCAGCAATGAAACTGTGAAAAGCGCAACCCAATCAGACACAGAGAATGTTTGCCTTCAAAGTAAAAGTTGGGCCATTATAGCTGCAACCAACACATTTCAAAAGGCAAAGATTTTACTTTGAAGGCAAACCTCCCGGTTCAATACAGTACAGAGAGTAAATGGCGAGTGCTTGCAGACAAGTCTGTGTTCTCCATGCAAACTAAGGGACAATTTTTCAGGGATGCTGGTGCAGCCAGTGGATATCCAGGCTTAGATCTCCATGTTTGTTCACAAGTCATTGTTCACAAATAATTACTTTAAAACAAGACAAAAGACTACATCAGGGTGGCAGTTATGATTCTATTGCTCTCCACCTGTACTTTTTATGTTAAAGCAACCGACTGCGCTCAAACATGATTGGCCATGCGGACTATAAAAAACAGAAACTGCATATGCGTCCATACTACAACATCTACTCTGTTTATGGAGATTAATACTGTATGACAAGATCAGTGTTGGGGAGTAACGGAATACATGTACCACCGTTACGTATTTAAAATACAAAATATGAGTAACTGTATTCCGTTACAGTTACCGTTTAAAAAGGTGGTATTTAGAATACAGTTACTTTGTTGAAATAAATGGATTACACGGCGGTACTTCCCTGTTTCATATTGTGGCGGGTCAGGACTGTTTGGGTTTTGTTGGACAGCTACGTTCTGTTGTTCCAGGCGGCACAGTTACGGTTGCCATGGTTACAGGGTGCCGCTCTCTCTCTGCGTGTTTCCTGGGTGAGAGAGCGCCTGTTGTTGTTGTGCTAAGCTAATAGGCAGAATGCTACAGGTATAGCTCTAAAGAATGTAGCATCATAGGCAGTGTAGTCCGTGCTGCAGGGAGAATGGACTGCCATACCCGTTATGTGTCTGTGAGCGAGGGAGGGAGAAAAAGGAAAAGTACGAGCTGTCATCGAGCAAAAATGGGAGCTGGAAGCATGTAAATATAATAATAACCACTGCAGCCAAGAAGAGTGCCTGACGAGCCCAGTTGTAAGTAAGCTATTAAGACTCGACTGTACACCGTGTTCGTGTTTTCCTCCAAAAACAATAAGTTCCGTTGGAGCAGCCTTTCAACGCCTCTCTCTGTCTCTCGCTAGCAAAGTTGACCCAGACAACAAAGTAAAGCTAGTTTTCGGCTACGAGCCGACACAGAACCCACCGTATTAGCCAGAGGTCCCTTTACTACGGTTTGGCGCCGCGGACCTTCAGTAACAGTAATAAATCACAGCAATAGTACATTCATGTAGTTGTAAACAGCATGATAATATATTAAGTAATCCAAAGTATTCAGAATACGTTACTCTCATCGAGTAACATAACGTAATACATTACAGAATACATTTTGGGGCATGTATTCTGTAATCTGTAATGGAATACATTTTAAAAGTAACCTTCCCAACACTAGACAAGATGCATTGCAGGGAAACAAAGCAGCAAAGTTGAGTGTCCCTAAAGAGATTTAGAACATGTCAGCCAGTATTTTAGAAAAATCCTATCGTCAGCCAATTTATAATTATGTCAAAAAGCATTTAGCCGAAACATTAAATCATTCCATCACATTTTGTCCCCAGCTGTAAGTTAGGAGTTTTGTGCCCCAAAAAAAGTCAATAAATTAAGTTAGCGTTAGAAATAACCATTCTTTAACAAGTGCATCTGCTGTGTTTAGACTTAATCAAAGGGAATTACCACAACGCAGTTCTTGTACTGCCTTACAATTACTGTGTAAGCGAAGCTGATTAAAAGTCAACCCTGTCATTGCTTCCCACCATGCAGCGATGTGTGGAGAGGCAACGCCTGGTTCGAAAAGGAGGTAATTTAGCAAACCCCAAATGAAATCACCGCTAATTAAGATGAGTTTCTTCCACTGTGAGAGAAAATAATCTATTGCAAGAAAATCCATAGAAACAGAGGAAGCTGAAACATAAAGCAAAATGCTCGCATGTCGAGGTTTTCTGTTTTAAAAACATATATCACTGCTCCTTTACTGCTAATATAAAATACTGTACATACTGTTTATACAGAATATACGTCTTATCTCAGCTGCTATCTGGTAATTTCTCCTACATTTCTATTATGTCCTCCATCCATTTATTCTCTTTTCTTCTCGTACTTAGTGATGGCACAGCAGCAAACAACAGCTTAAAAATAAAGCAAAAGAAATGTCAAGGTTTCTGGATTTAACTGGAATTTTCTTAAACTGAGGCATCTAGTTAATAATTAGAATAACACAAAAAGCAGAAACATTCCAAACAAAATTACTATCAAATACAAATTTTAATTGTGTTTTCACAAGGTGGGTACCGCTGACCTTGACTAATCTGATTTTGCATTATTTCGGTCCCAAGTGATGCATTTGCACTCCTCATTTTACCAATAACGACTTTGTATGCGGTATAATACAAGCTGGGCTCCTGTTCAAATATGTCACTTAACAAAGAAATATTTCCTTTTATCTATTCTGACATGTTTCTCATTACACCCAGTAAGTGGATCGAGCTGAGAGGGTCTGAATATTGTATTTCTTTTTTCTGTGTTAGTGCCAAGACACTTAGGCCAACAGTTGTTTTATTCAGTTTGACTCATTCCCCGTGCTTCTCATCTTCTCCTCTGTTTGTTCAACAAAATCATTTCAAATGAAGTGCATTCATGCAAAGATCCAAAAAGCCAAATTCACGATAATCAAAGTTTTCAAAAATGCAGAAATAGAAATTCACTGTCACATTCAGTTTGAGACCTTTCCAGACGTTCTTCAATTGTTCTTTTATTATCATTATTTTGCATCACCATCAGCTCTTGACTCTATGGCCATTTTGGCATAAGTAAAATGCAGGGCAGTGCTTAGTAGGATTGTTCCAGAAAGCAGTGAAGTTTAGCACAAAGCACATTATAAATGGGAATTCCAAGAATCCGCTTATTCTGATTTTTTTTTTAATGTTTTGCTTTATATTTATATTTATTTACAAATCAAATGTAAGATGACCTTCGGAAGCAAGCAAAAAGTCAAGTGCAGATCTTCTCCTGACTAATATTTCAGTCTCAGTCAAAAGAAAAGAAAAACTCCCCACAGCACGAGTCCGCCGACAATAGATTGCCCTGTCATGAGTCCAGATGAGTGGTGGCCAATTAATTTTCCCAAAAGAGAAATGTGAGAAACTGGGACTGCTGAGGACGGCCACACAAATAACCTGATAAAGAGAGAAAATTCATACTGCACCAAAATGAGTTTGTTTATTGATGTGATGCTCCACAACAGTCCCAGTTTCTTGTGTGGGCCTGTGGGGGAAATTAATTCCCCACCCCGGCTATAAAGGGTTGTGTTTCTCATGGTCTGAGAGCTGTTCAGGTGCCTTTTGGCAAACTCCCGACCAGTCGTCATTAGAGATGGACCGATCCGATATTACGTATCGGTATCGGTCCGATACTGACCCAAATTACTGGATCGGATATCGGCGAGAAATAAAAAATGTAATCCGATCCATTAAATATCCAAAAAGCACCTCACAAAACTTGCTACGCGGCATAACTCGGCTCATAACCGTAGCACGTAGCAGCAGTGTGCATCACGTGATAGAGCGGCTGTGTGTTTTTGTAGCCTTGCTAGCAAACCAGCATTTCATCTATGAGGACGTTTTCCCAGAGAGAAGTAAAGCAAGTGTGTAAGTTCATCTCTGAATGTCTGTAAAGCATTCCCACGTTAAGCTTAACAACCATACCTGGAGCGACTGCCTCTCTCTTTCTCTCTCTCTCTCTCCTGCTGCTACTTCAATCGTGAAACTGCTTAATGATCAGCTGATCGCCTTTTCTGTCGCGAGTCCGTCTCTCTTCTTAGTTTTTGGCCCACTTCTCACCAGAAAGAGGAAACCAGCGGCTGAACAACAGCAGCACGTTTAAGCTTGATAAGCTGTTGTTAGAATTTATTTAATATTACTTTCTACACCAGCTGGTAATTGTGCAGGGGCGGATCTAGCAAAGTTTAGCCAGGGGGGCCGATAGGGCATGAACAGGGAAAAGGGGGCACAAAGACATACTTTTCTTTCTTATTCTCATTTAAAATGTCTAGTTTTTAATAAATAATTATCTGACTCTTACACCCAAAGTTTTAATCTTGTGTAAAATATATAGAAGTCCATTACTGTATATAGTAACTGTTAAGTCTAATATACCCTAGTAAGCTATAGTACTTTTTCCTTTGGGAAGATACCATCTGTGCAGTCTGCAATTCTGTTGAAGAAAGATGTTGAATCTATTTAATTATTCTTGAAAAATAATTTATTTTTGTGCATTTTCCTCCCTGCATCAAATTAAATTTGATTACATCGATTAAGCATCATGAGGTGGAGGGTGGTTCCCTATTTTTTTTTTTTTTTGCTGGGAGTTTGCAACCCTATTATTTAGGTTGCTTAAAATTTCTTCTAAGTACTCTTTAAAATACCAGAATAGGGAGGATGGAGCAGGTTTAACTTTATTAGATTGATCAGTGTTGCTGAACTATGACATATTTTGGACGCAGTGTATTTTTTACATACAGGTATAACAGAATAGCTTTAGTGTTGTTATTTATTTAAACTTGAGTATAAACTTATACAAAAAGCAGCAAGATATTAAAAAAACGTTTTGTTGATTAAAAAACACACTATATCGGATTCATATCGGTATCGGCAGATATCCAAATTTATGATATCGGTATCGGTATCGGACATAAAAAAGTGGTATCGTGCCATCTCTAGTCGTCATGTGCCTTTTAGTGAGGAATGACTCCTGTCTAGCCAGTCTATTATAAAAGCCTGATTAATGGAGAGCTGCACTAGTGGCTCTTCTTCTGTAAGGCTCCTTCATGACCAGAATTAAATTCTGAATCTCATTAATCCCGCTGGTACTTGGTAACCTGTTTGACTGAGTCTTCTGGCTTGATTTACTTTGATACACTCCTCTGATCCAGCACATCAAAGACCGAGGTACAATGTCAGTGTCATAACAAGGATTTAAACACTTAAAGTACCTAAATGGAACATTTCAATCTTCTTTTTTATATATTCACAAAACCGTGTTGCTATGACATTGTGGAGGATTGTGTGCAGACTACTGATTATTAGGAGGCATATACCTTTTACAGGCATGTGTTTTGTCTTGTATTCCAACATTAAAGAAAAAACCCAAAGATTAAGATGATCCCCTATAAACAAGAATTTTGTGGCAGTGTAAAAGAAGAACTTCATTTTTAATGGGAAGAGAAACCCACTAGAACCAGGCTCATAGAGGTTTAAACAATGTAAGTAAGTAAGTAAAATTTATTTCTATAGTGCTTTTCACAGATAAAAATCACAAAGTGCTTTACAACACAGGAAATGGGAATATAAAAACAATATAACAGTAAATAAAACAATGTAAAACAATAAAACTATAAAAACAGCATAAGAAGAAATTAATCAAATGCTTTTCTAAATAAAAATGTCTTCAGCTGTTTCTTAAAAGAATCAATGGAGTCCGTGCAGCGAAGAGACAGACACAACCGCGGTGCCGCCGTCTGAAAGGCCCGATCACCACGAGTTTTAAAACGAGTGCGCGGTACCACCAGCAGTCTCTGATCTAATGACCTTAAAGCCCGAGAAGATGTATGTGGTTTCAGCAGGTCAGATAAATATTGAGGAGCCTGACCATGTAGGGCCCTAAAGGTTAGAACTAAAATTTTAAAATGAAACCTAAAATTTACAGGCAACCAGTGAAGGGAGGCCAAGACTGGAGTGATATGCGATCTTCTCTTGGTGCCTGTTAAGAGACGTGCTGCAGCATTCTGCACAGTCTGAAGACGATTTAAGGCTGATTTGTTAAAACAAGTAAAAAGGCCGTTACAATAGTCTAAACGAGAAGAAATAAAAGCATGAATAATCATCTCAAGTTCAAGCCTTGATACCATTAGTCTGAGTTTAGAAATATTCCGTAAATGATAAAAACAGTTTCGGACCAGCTGCTTAGAGTGCTGCTCGAGCGACATCGAGCTGTCAAATACGACACCGAGGTTTCTAAGGTTTGTACCAGATCGGTGTGATGCTAATTGACCATGTACAGAATATGGGAATAATTAGATAAAAGTTAAGAAAAAACTTAAGCATGTAAGAAGAAGAAAGACATTTTTCTCTCTTGATTTCAAGCAGCTTTAAGGACAATCTGATAATAAGTCATTCTATCCTGAAAGTAACAAATTTATGAACTACTTTTTCAGCATTGCTCTGTGACAGGGTTTTTCTTAATTTAGCAAAAGCGTAGCTGAAAGCAGTCCTATACATTTATGCAAGTTGAAGGGATGGATGGTGTTTGGTCCTGGGTTCAATAACCGGACGACCGAGGCGTGGATTGTTTCTTTTTTCTGTTACTCCCGTGATTTGAAACTGTATGCAGGTGTGAATGTTAATTTATCACAGTCATCTGGTTAGACACAGTAGATAAATATAACTGAGTATCATGTGCATAGTAGTGGAAATGTATGCAGTTTTTCCTAATAATATTGCAAAAGGGAAGTATGTAAAAAATGACAGTGTCAGGGTTCTAGGCTTTTCAACCGGTGCTTTGTGAGTGAGTGATATGTTTTTTATTGATTAGCATTCAAATATCTCAGTGAAGACAGAACAAAGATTTACCACAAAGCAAGAAAGCATGAGACAAGGCTAATCAAAAGGTATTGGCTGAAGCATTTGCTTATTACGCCAACCCTTTTAACAAAAGATCTTTTAGCATGCAGCTCCTGTACACAGGGCTCGAAGCAAATAATAAAATTCAATTCAATTCAATTCAATTTTATTTATATAGCGCCAAATCACAACAAATGTCGCCTCAAGGCGCTTCATAGATACAGAGAAAAGCCCAACAATCATATGACCCCCTATGAGCAAGCACTTTGTCTTGTGGAGTTCTGGTTATTTTAGGTTGTTTAGTTTCTTACAATGGTTCTCTTTCTATCTTGTCCTCACCGTGTTGTCTCCATGTATCTCCTTGTGTCATGCGCTCCCTCTCTCCTGTATCTCTCGCTCTGTCTTAGTCATGTCCCCGTGTTTTGTCTCCCTTACCGGTTTCCATGTTCCTCTCTTTGTGTTTCATCCTTGTCTCCCCAGTCGGTCGTGTGTTCCCATGTTTGCTTATTTCCATCCTAGTGTCAAGTTCGCGTACTTCTTTATGTCTTATTTGTTCCCGCTGTGTTTCCCAGTGGTCTCCACCCCTCTATTCCTCCACTTGTGTATATGTGATCCCAGTTTTCCCTTGTCCCTCATCGGAGTCTCTGCTCATCAACTCTTGTGTTTCCCAGTTTTTTTTCAGTTTAGGTTATTTGTTGCATTTTAGTTTATTTTGTATCTTTATGTTCAGATTAAATAAACGGCTCGCTTCCTGTTCTCCTGTGTCGTCTGAATTGGAGCCTCTTTTCACCTCCCGCGATCTGCAGCCATAGATCTTGACAGTAGACTCTGACCAGAATGGAATACAGAGAATACACAGAGTTTCAGAACCAGCTGCTAATTTTAATGGGTGGTGGCTGATCCCTTTTCATGAGGGGGAGAAGGAGAAATTAAGGCAAAAGATCTGCAGTTTGGTTCATGCCTGGCCCCAGTATGCAAACTTATTGCAACCTGGCAAAAAGACTTCTCAGCTTTGAACCTCCATCCTCGCACAGGGAGCACGACACTGACGGCGTCTCAGCCTGTCGAGGCTGCCACAGATATTCCACTTGTTGCCAAGCTAACTCGAGATGAAGTTGAATTTTGTGTTTCTAAGTCTTCCCAGTTTAACCCTGAGCCTTGTGTTTTCTAGACTATTGACTCAGGAAAAATCCTTTTTTTCCCATATATGAAATCTGAGAGTGAGTTTGGTGATGTCAGCACCATCACTTGTTGGTCCCTCGGGCGGAGACAGCTGGTGTTCGGCCAGTACCTGAACCCCATCCAGGGCTCTTCACCAGCCCCAACTGCTAGTGGAGGCAGCTGAGCACCCTGTGCAGCCACAGGCACAGCATCCAGAGCAGGCTGGGAGACCTCTGACTACTGCTTCACCAGAGGTCTCCACCCCAACTGGTCCTGTTCCATTCCCAGCCAAAGGTCTGCACGCTGCTACATATTTACCTACAAATATATGAAGTTAGGTACACTACAATAATGGGTTAAAAAGTTAGATCAAGAAGGTAAGAAGTATAGTAACCAGTGCTACTTCTGTGCTAAATCCTAAAATCCTGACTGAAAATCTTTATACACACCATTCCTTTGAATGTTATATGAGTTGTTGAATGGTTAATATTTCTGAATACTGTTGAAATTGATCTTTCATTAAGAGGTAAACGTACTTGAAGCACTAAAGTACAAATATGTTTAGGTATGAATAGGGATGGTTCCTGAGATGTCATACACTTTGGATTCTAGCCAATCATTTAACCTTTCCAAGGATAGTAGGCGGCCCAGGTACGTACGTTCTTTTAGAGCAGAGCTACAGATTAAAAACGCCCAAGGCGAAGTGGTCAAAAGTCTGGCTGCAAACTCAGCAGCTGCAACAAGTGCTTTAAGGTGATATTGTGCAAAGGAGGTAACTCCTCAAATCTGATGAAACACCTGGCGCCGCATAGCGTTTTGTTAAAAGCCGAGAAATGCGCCGTATTTGATAGCTTGCTGCGAGACCTCACACCGAGCACATCTACTGCGGGTGTGGTGCCTGTTATCGGACCCGGAGTTAGCAACATCCTCCAAAAACCCGAAGAGGAGAGTCCTGGCCCCTAGCCCTGCCAGTGTAGCAGAAATGATGAGGATGATGATGCAGCAGCAGCCGTTCTTCTCTGAGTGAGTAGCTTAATGTTGTTCATGTGTAATTTACGTTGAGTAGGCTAACCACGTTATTACATTAATGCATGTAAGGTGAACTAGCAAACACCGTCATAGCTACATGCGGCTGTCTTCTTGTTTGATGGCAGATGCTCCCTTCACCCTGGCCCAAAAGGCTAAAATGACCAAAGAAAAAGTGGGAAACAGTTAAACATGAGAGGTTTTTGGACAAAGTTTGTGTTTTTTCCATTGTTAAAGCTGCTTCCAGCCAAGAGTGATACCATATATGCCCCATAGCTGCAGAAAAGGCTAACATTGTTATCTTTTTACAAAAAAACAGCTGAACATGAGAGGTTTTTGGACCAATTTTGTGTTCTCCAGTCTTTAAGCACCGGTTTGAGCACCGTTTAAGCACCGGCACCGTTTTAAAAGTACCGGTTTGGTACTGGTATCAGATAAAACCTAAACGATACCCATCCCTAGGTATTAAAGTCTGTGGTAACCAGGTTGCAGGTTACAAGCATGTGTGAATGTTTGCACTGTGCTTTTCTATCATTATTGAGGATTTAAATTGTCAAAACTGGCATTAAGCTTTTGTTCTAAAGAATTTATACAAAAAAAATTTTTTTTCACAAACTTATTTTCAGTTTCATGATCATCTTATTGAATCTGTGTTTATCTTAAATGTAGATATAAGGTATAAAAGATCGAGTTTCAAGCCAATTTGGGGTTTTTTATGCTAAAAAAAAGTCCTCTTTTTTGTATATATCAGGAGGTATAATTACTGAATATTAACAGCAACTGTGCCAATGTGAATAACTGTGCTAATGATGAACATCCGCAGTAATAAAGGCAGTAGAAAGCACATATCAACAGGGAATGAGGTTTAATGGATTCAGAACTCCACTGAGGCTAATTTGAATGCATGAATCTCATTATAACAGCAGGAAATGGCTTTTGACAGGTTCGGGTGTGACGTTTGGCTCTCTGCTCAACTGTCCACAGTCACTGGCCTGTCAACCTTGTCACTTCTTTTTTTTGCCAAGGGAGCTATGGAGACTGAAATCCTTTTGACAGCTCTCTGTCCATTAAAAAGGTGACAATGAATTCCACTGAATATCTGCAGTATAGACTGTAACAGTTCAGCTGAGAAAGAGCAGCCGAATACTTTGCCAAACAGAGGAGGAGACACCAAGCACACAGGAGACATTCAGATTTAACAAACATTACAACAGAAATAGAAAATGCAGCACTGATGTTTCGCCTGTGTGACACAACACTGAGACATAAACTCTGTAGCTGACTAACTATGTAATTGGGACAGGCGTGAATCCAGTATGAAAGCAGCTGTTTGCGTAAACAGGGCCGTGTCTGTTTTCTTCTCACTGAACACAAATAAACTTATTTTAAAAATGTGTTTCGAGAATCATTTACATGCTCCAAAACAGGACAGACTAAAAGGAAATCGGGATGCAGAATGAGCGACAAAGAAAGAGCCAAGAGCTTAACTTAAATGTGTAACTGAACATTTCAGTTCCTCAAAATCTAACCTAAATCGCAAGTCAGATGTGAGTAAAATCAATAACCAGGCACTGTATGGCGCTGATTAGAGGTAAGTAGGGTGGGAGAAAAGAAAAAGAGAGTGCAGTGTGTCTCCATTAGTTGAATCTAGGGTGGATTTCAATGGACTAACAAAGAGCTAATGATAGGAGAGGTTTTAAAATATTCAGGTAGCACTCATCTGCTGTGAAACTTTGAGACCTGTATTAACATACCCCCACTTTCTTTTTACGTTTCTGATGCCCTTAATTCAAGGTCTCCTCGTAAAGACCTTCTTTGATTATTTCAGCGATTCTACCCAGGAGACTGAATCCTGTTTTAGACGCACACAACATCTTCATTACACACCGGATAGGAATGCAAAAAAGGTTGGGAAAGAAAAGCACGAGTAGGCCAAACAAACACATTCCCAAACACTCTGTCCTGTCAGTGAGGGTCAGTAGGCGGCGAGCTGGATGGAAAGAACCGGACTGACCTTTAAGGCTAGCGATGATACAAAGGTAACACTGAATGAGCCCTTTGTCCTACGTTTTGTTATAATGATAAACAGCATATGCGACCAGTTTCTGCTACAACTAGGGGAGAGTAAAATCTCAAAGGTGTCAGATGTCAGGCTGGCAGACACACACACACACACACATTGCTAATGGAGCTTTTCCACCAAGATAAACATGTCATTAAGCTGCTTTTTTCACATGCTGATGGATGTTCGATCTCACTAATGGAGGAAATAGATTATATCTCGATCCTTTCTGTCCAATTAACACTAATTGGGTGGTTCGGTAAAAAAAATAGCATCTTGCGTAAAATTTTACAATATGTGTAATTGTTTTTCATTTTTAAATGAGTTATGAAACATTTTATTTGATTTTTCTGTAATATGTTAGCACTCACGTCTCTCTTAGCTCCTCCACATCCTGCCCCACATCACCCTAATGTGTGCCACCTGGGTTTATTTGTTCTTCCTGAGAGTTTTTGGTGTGTCTTTCCCACTCGCTGTATCAAACCATCTCTCTGTTGTGCCGCAGCAGTCTGTTATACTATGAAATTCTTTCAGAGGGAAAGATATCGCCGGCTTCACAAGTCTGTTACTCGTAGGTTCATTAATTAAGACACTCCCACAGTATTGACAGAATAAATACTCAGTACATCAGTATTCTGTATTGTGCAAGAAATGACGATACATCAAGCGGTTACATTTTCATAGCTGCTTTGATCATTTGAGATGACAAAACCCACTGTAGTCAAATTATTAAACATTCATCCATCTTCTTCTGCTTATCCAGTTCAGAGATGCAGAGAGCTGAGGTAGCTCCTAGACAGATCCCCAGTCTAACACAGGGCTAACAGAGAGAAAGACGACCGTTTATTTCCACATTCACACCTACGGCCAGTTTAGGAATCATCACTAATCCCATGCAGACTGTGAGAGGAAGCTGGAGTAGCCATAGACAAGCCATGCAGGCACAAAGACAACGTGGAAACTCAAATGAAAATCATTTTGAAACTTTTTATTCAGTTATGAAAACATAAGTACACAGTAATGTCCTGTGTTTTGCTTTTTCTGTTTTTCTTATTTTAATGAATAACTGATTTTTTCATTAATTATTATGGGATGGATTAATCCCCTTGGTGGGGGTATGCATCTATCCAGCCCTCCGTCTCTTATTCACAAGGGGTTAATGCCCTGTCTCAGCTGTCATTGGGTGAGAGGAGGGGGATGCACTCTGGAGATGTTGCCAGTCTGTCACCTGGTTACGCATAGAGACAGACGACCATTTACACTCACTTTCACACCTACAGTCAGTTTACAATCACCAATTAGTTTAGGGGCTAATTAATAACAGCTAATTAAAGCTGCTTTATCTGTTCATCTCTCACTTTGGAAATGCTTGTGGGTGGATTCTTCTACTATCTGATGCTACAGGTAATAATCTCTGGATTTAAAAAAAAATTGCAAATAGCTGGAAGTGAACTTTAATTTAGGATTTACCAGTTTTAGACATTATTGATAAGCAGTGTTGGGAAGGTTACTTTTAAAATGTATTCCATTACAGATTACAGAATACATGCCCCAAAATGTATTATAATTGCTGTGATTTATTACTGTTACTGAAGGTCCGCGGCTCCGAACCGTAGTAAAGGGACCTCTGGCTAATACAGTGGGTTCTGTGTCGGCTAGTAGCCGAAAACTAGCTTTACTTTGTTGTCTGGGTCAACTTTGCTAGCGAGAGACAGAGAGAGGCGTTGAAAGGCTGCTCCAACGGAACTTATTGTTTTTGGAGGAAAACACGAACACGGTGTACAGTCGAGTCTTAATAGCTTACTTACAACTGGGCTCGTCAGGCTCTCTTCTTGGCTGCAGTGGTTATTATTATATTTACATGCTTCCAGCTCCCGTTTTTGCTCGATGACAGCTCGTAGCTGCCTATTAGCTTAGCACAACAACAACAAAAAGGCCTCTCTCACCCAGGAAACACACAGAGAGAGAGCGTCACCCTGTAACCATGGCAACCGTAACGCTGCCGCCTGGAACAACAGAACGTAGCTGTCAAACAAAACCCAAACAGTCCTGACCCGCCACAATATGAAACAGGGAAGTACCGCCGTGTAATCCATTTATTTCAACAAAGTAACTGTATTCTAAATACCACCTTTTTAAACGGTAACTGTAACGGAATACAGTTACTCATATTTTGTATTTTAAATACGTAACGGCGGTACATGTATTCTGTTACTCCCCAACACTGTTGATAAGTCTTATTAATCGGACTCGTCACAGACTTTTCATCATTCGAATCATGCAGTCGTGGTCATGGAAAGGCATATGACCTCTAAACAAACTACACAGAGCTTTTAACTTCGTGACTAATGGATACTGCTGTCACATCAGTCATGAAATCCTAAAGTGTGACTGAAGATGCTGGTTTAGTATGTCATGGTCCGCGGCCCGGTGTCCGAGGAGCTGATGGGATGCCCACGCCCACGGGTGTGGCTGTTAACTCCACACCTGCATCCCATCTCAGGCGATTATCAGGTGGACTATTTGATCCAGCCCAGCCAGCTGCTCCACGCCAGTCCGTTAGTCGTCTCACAGCGGTAACGTACGCCCACGGGAAGGCGGTTGTGAAAACCCTCATTTACCTGAACAAACACTAATCTTTTCCTTTGCGCTCAGGTAACAGCTCGGCGTGTTTTTGAGCCACCTGCCCGTCTGGAGTTTGGATCGCCTCCAGTACCAATCACCTCTACTTTCCTGGAGCTCCCCCGCGGACCCTCACCCCTCCCTCCGGCTCCCACGGCCCCGCTTTGACTCCTCCCACAGTCCCGATTACTGCGTCCCTGCGTAACTCATCCCCCGGTCCCTTGGTTTTTCCAGTTTCTCGCGTGTTTTCCTTTGACCCTTCCGGGACACCTTTAGTTGAAATAAAGTTTATTTTCCGTACTCCTGTGCGTGTTGTCTCTGCTTCTGGGTCCAGCTTGTGTACTGAACTTCGGTTCATGACATAGTATCTGATTAATTTGTTTGTTTCTCACCTCTTTTCAAGACGCCACTTGGCCTCCATCCAATCGGGACACGGTTTTTGCCAAACTAGTCCTTTTTATGGTCAGGGTTGGGAAGAAGCCTATCCCAGCTACCACAGGGCGAGAGGCAGGGCACACCTTGTGCAGGTCACCAATCTATCACACTTCCCTAAATATAGCTAAGCTTATTTTCTCTATGTTAACTTATTACCATTTTCTTTGAATAACAGACTGAGCTGTTGTTGTAATTGTTCTGTCTTGGAGTGGGAAGAGTTAATGTCTATGTAGGCAGTAAATGCAGCTCTTCTTGAACATTGTGTAAGGCCATAATGGTGACTACAGCGACTGCACTGAAAGGGCCCACTGAAATGAATTTTATGCTTACATTCAGTAAGGAAGATAATCACACATCTTTCTGCTTCCTTGGTGTTTGGTGGTGAAAATATGCTTTAGATCATTTTCCCACACTGTCGAGCTCATTGCTGACATCGCATGTCTAGTCCATTCATCACCTTCTCTTTAGGCCAAACAGCCTCCACTTCACATTTTCTAAATCTCACTGTGCATCTGTCATTCTCCCTGGCGGATGCCTTTGTGCAACCCAACTCTTCGCCATCTCCGCCTCTCCCATGTTACTCAAGTTCCATCTATGGCTCCATCTTTATTTCCACCACCACTTATTGACTCTGGGTCGTCCTGCCCTAATGTTTTATCACCGACTGATTCCGTTCTGCCGCGATGTGCCGTCGGAGTCTATTCGTCATGTAGCTTAACTGAATTCTCCATATCAATAAATCATGTGCACTTCCTTCCTGATCTCTCCTTATTGACATGGAGTTTAGCCCAGTGTGCAATTGTTCCCTAAAAGTTGACTTTTTTAACCCTAGAAAAAATATTTTCATAGTTTTTTGTTTTGTTTTTGTTTGTTTGTTTTTTTGCAGCAGTGTTGGTCAAGTTACTTGAAAAAAGTAATCAGTAACTAATTACTGATTACTTCCCCCAAAAAGTAATCCCGTTACTTTACTGATTACGTATTTTCAAAAGTAATTAATTACTTAGTTACTTTTTAAAAACACGATTTACAACCTGAATAGGTGATAAAGCGATAGATCTTTCAGCCCAATTCTACTTTTTCTGCATAATCCATCATACAAAATGTAATCAAATGGAAAAGTCTCTTTTTAAAACTTGTTTTATTCGTTTTAATCTTTTAACTTTATGCATCAAGCAAAAATTTAATTATATGCACCATTCTCTGACTGGAAGAAATTTGTTTAACATTTAAACCTATTTTCTGCACATTCCAGCACATAAAATAAAATAGTTTTTTGTGTGTTTACACTCAGTCTTTCAAATAGATGCAAGTAAAACACAGCAGAAAATAAATAAAGTCAAAGACTAGCGGTCCCGTTGCTCTATTTTCACCTGTAAAGCAGGAGTGGGGTAGGCGGAGGTTTATCCTGGTGCAGGTGTGCAGCGGTCAGTGGAAGAATCCGCGAGTTTCTCTGTGAGTTTCCCATTACGTCGTAGCTACTCGGTGCTTGTTTGGAAGTTTAGGGGTTTTTTCGCTGTAAAAAGAAGTTTTCTTCCCACGCACAACGGACACTAATGTTTTTGACACTTTTTATGGAATCAAACTCAAAGTAAGGTCAGTACTTCCACGCTTTAAACGCTGCACGCTCATACTCTCTCTGCACTCGATATATGATCCATTGTTGATCTGCACACAGCTGTTGTCACAAACGTAGCACTCGCTTACGTCACTGTCATGAGACATTCTCGCAAAAAAAAAATCACGGTTTTAGTAACGCAGTAACGCAGCGTTCCTACGGGAAAGTAACGGTAATCTAATTACAGTTTTTGCAATAGTAATCCCTTACTTTACTCGTTACTTTACTTGTTACAAGTAACGTAGAACGGAGTACTGCCCATCTCTGCTTTGCAGTTTGGCCAACCAATCTGCACTGTAAGTGTGGTACAATAATCCACTGCTGTGAGGAAAAGGGAATAAAAAGAGACCGGGCTGGCGATCCTTTGAACAGCCTGTTATTTCTGCCTGTATCGCTCAGCCACAGTTGCATTTTGAAAGATTTTAAATCTTTAATAGATGTGTAAGAAAAGTGAATGAGGAAAGAGTAAACACATCTGAAAGAAATTTTTGAAGAGGTGTGTGCATGTGAACCTTAATTGTTGACGGCATATATCAGTCCGCACTAAAGTGGTGTACCTGCTCTTACAGTCACCTGTAGAGCCATTCATCTTGCTTGGCTGATTCTTCAAATTTACTTTGCTCTTGTTTCGATCCAGAGCTCTGTGGAAATCTGCATTCAGCAAACTATATTAAAAATCTGACATCTGACTAGATGATGATTTTATATGAAAACATTGTGATCAATCACTGGGGCTGATAAATAGAAAGCCACTGCTGACTTTGCGCTATCCTGCCTGGATGACTGAAGCAGCACTGAGGTGCCAGCTTTCATCTATACCTCCCACCAGTCTATAGCACACATGGCACAGGGACACATTTGATCTACAGCCTGACACTGCAGATCCAATCACTTGTCAAAATGTCTGTATAAATTTGCTGCTCTTCTCTGAGCAGCACACTTTGCCCTCTTAGTTTCAGCTCACCCTGAAATCAGAACACACAGAGAGCATTGGGGTCGACACTGACAAGATCTCATGAAATAATAATGCTCTGCTTCCACGTGCAACCTGAACAAAAAACTCACATGGGACATGGCGTCCACTGAGGTAGCTTCTCTTTATCCACTCCAGCTTTCTATGCAATATATAACAGTGGCAACTGATTCCATTAGGAGAAACGCTCCACATATGAGCATGCAGTTTCTGTTTGATTTTTGTATTCAAAACTCTCATTAAAGTTTCTCGTGTGACAGCTATTGGAGCAGATTAAGTGCTGCTGAGCTAAGAGAAATGTTAGGTTGATGACTTTTCTGAGTTGCTCTAATCGTTTCAGCAGCACAGGTGCATTTTTCAGCTTCAGTGTGCTTTTACTAGTTTCTCTGCCTGCAAGTCAACCTATAATCAATGAATAAATGTGCCAGGAATGTTGTATTTGTAAAACCTGCATTTTCATATTCCTTCAGCCTAATTTGAGCCTTATAAATATTTGAAGTGCCACACATACTGCAGCCAGAGACGATGGAAGTAAGACTTAGAGCTCACTATGCCTTTTTTTGTGCTCGAGTGAGGATTGAGCCCCAGTGGAAAGCAAGTCTTTCATCAAGTGTCTAACCAGACTCATAAACCATCCTGAAAGGCCTCCCTTAGGCACCTAGCTGGGTAAACAATACCATCACTCTGTCATGATCGTGAATTAAGATATTACCACACGCATGTAATTAACATTTGTATTCAGGCCCAGAACAATGTTTCATCTTGATTAAATAAATATTGAGCGACACCACCATGAGAAATGCTGTGTCATTTTTTCCCCTATTTTTCCCCCTGCAGAGAGTAGTAACTGGATTAAATTGAAGGGATTTTCAAAAGCAGAAAACAGGACATGGAAGGTATTTGTGGAGCACAAAAATTGCAAAACCCCATCAAAGCAAGTCCCCTCTCGAAAAAATCGCAGCAGTGGTCCTGCTTCAGATGTGAGCATTGTCCAACTGCGCCATGTCGAGCTTTTATGGACCAAACATCGGTGAAATGGAAGTGAAGAGCGACTCGGCGTGTAGACTGGCCTGAGGGAAACAGGTTTGAGCCATGAAGAAGTGAAAGAGATGTAGCGTGGCTATTGCACACTTTTATGAATCGACCTATGGATAAACCGGCCCCATCATGCCATTCAAAGAAAATGGGTAAAGATTCTCTTTTGCTAATATAGTAATGACAGAAGTGGTTATTTAAGTGCAGGGGCGGGGATATCGTTGCAACAGAATACAGCATATAGAATGAGCTTGTAGTCCTTATACAAACAAAACTTTGATGCTGCAATAGCTTCATGCCTGCCCCCAGCCAGTGTATACCCTCTCTCAAGTGAGAAAACATGGGAGCAAGGGAGTGAGAAGAGACTGGGGGAGAAAAGCTTTGAAGATCACAGTGCTGCCATCAAGTCGGTGTTTGGTACCCCATCCGCACCCTAGAAAAAGACGCTCCCTTTTTCCAGTAATCTGTGCAACTTCCTTTTTCTTCTCCCTCGTTACCTCCTGCTCTTTTACTCAACATCAGGAAAAAACTGGTGATGTTAGGAGGATGGTTGTGTTTTCTTGTCTCTCTCTTTTTCTTTTTATTCCCATTAGCCTGAAGTTGTCACAACTACCTGACACCCACACAACTGCTTGCTACCCAGAGAGGAAATAAAGATGGAAAAGTGATAGGACAATGAGTGACAGGTGATGAGGTACATAGGGGAGTCGATGAGAAAGCAGGGAGGAAAACAACAAGAAATGGATTTGAGATGGGGATTTGAGCAGGGAAACAGTTTAGCAGTAATCAAGGAGGGCAAGCCCCGACGGAGGATGCACATTCTCTGAAGAAACAGATGAACGCTTCCAGGGAAACAGCTCAGTTAGATAAAGACTCTTTTAAAGACAACAGATAAAGGTGGAGAGGAGGAGAGTGAAAAGAAAACCAGGCAATGCAAGGCACTTCAGATTCAACTAGCAAAATCTATGTTGCAACCTCAGTGCAACAGTTCTGAACATCTCCTCAAACATTGTACTGGTGACAGCAAGAATAAAGGAAACCTCAAACCACACCTGAGCCACACCTTCACCCCAGACACAACAACAGAGTGTTCTGGAGTCAATGCACTGGCTGTTTCCAGTCTCTTAATATTGCTTTTAGGGTCATTGTTCACATCAGTGAAGCATACCGCTTGACTGTGTGACTCACATTGCTCTCTATCTCCCTCTTGCTCTGACACAGACACTCGGTTTTGCAGTTATTGTCTGGGTGTTTCACAGAATTTATTACCACTACACCACACTATACCTTTGCAGAAGCACAGAGCGGCTCACTTGTAAGTTTTTCCCTTCTGTAGATAAGCAGCTACATACATACACAACCGCTCCCTTACAAAGTAAGTGATATCGTTATATTTGCCTTCAAGTAATTTAAAATTATAAATTATAAATTGCAGCTATGGTTGTGGACACAAATTTGTATGCACTCATCATGGCCATGAATGTCATAGTAATTTTGCTTTTAATAATTTCTTTGAACTGTTCTTTTTCCAGGGTTGAATAAATGTACAGCATCTTTAATTACTTTAAAAAAATAAGAATTGGGTGCACACGTTTAAATGTATTTTAATCCACATAGGGTCAACATTATACATATAGGCTGATATATATATACACATATAGGCTGATATATATATAGATTATATATATATATATATATATATATATAGATATAGATATATATATATAGATATCTATATCTATAGATATATATATATATATATATATATATAGAGAGAGAGAGAGAGAGAGAGAGAGAGAGAGAGATATATATATATATATATATATATCTATATCTCTATATATAGAGAGAGATAGATATATATATAGATAGATATCTATATATATATATATAGAGAGAGATAGATATCTATCTATCTATAGATATCTATATATCTATCTATATATCTATATATCTATATATATATATCTTTAATATTTATCTTTAATAAAATATATATATATATACACACATATATATATATATATATGCACTAAAATTTAATTAAATATCCTTTAGCAAGATGTGTTTGATAGTAATCAACAAGCTTCTGGCTGGATATTTAACCACTCTTCTTAGCAGAATCCGGATGTTAAGTCTGACGTCACTAGCCGTGTCTGGGCCTAAACTCCGCTGCAGGTCCATATATCAAACGATCACTATGGCATTACTGAGAGTTGAAAAACTGTCTAAAGTCTTTCATCTTTAATAAAATGATCAGCGTTCTGCTCTACCAGGTGTAACAATTGAGTTTAACATCCAGGCATCCATGAAAACGGAATTTATGACATTTAACGGAGTTAGAGGTTAGCAGGAAGTTAGCTCGCTAGCTTCCATCCAAATACAATATAGCATGTCCTAACTGCGGGGTTTTGTAAACAAATTCAAACGTACAGCTCTGTTATCACTTCCAACATAAATGAAGACAGAAAACTAAACAGCAGCGACGTTTGTAGGGTTACTGAAGTTTGGCTAGCTGGTATATAATGATGTGCTACGTGACCGCTTGCGACACAGCTATGTTAGCATAATATAAAGAAGGTAAATTTTTTTCCACTTGATAAACGTTAACGTGAGTGTTCTCGGTGGTCAGGAACAAATGTAATCGCATGGCAGGATGCTGTAAAAGGACCAAACTTCAGCCAGGAGAACAACTGAGATAATCCATCCACAATACGAGGTTAGTCATTCATATACTGCTGCATGGGCTGGGCTGTAGAACATCCTAAGGTTTTAAAAACTGAGCTTAAATAAATGATTAGCGGTAATAAAAGCCGACGGAGGTCAACAGTGATCACTGACTGTTTTAGGAGCTTTTTGAGATTAAATAGAAGAAAATACAAAACATTAAACATGTTAACAACACAAAAGCCATATTAAACGCAGACTACTTTAGGCCCGGAAGTAGGATTCGTCACATCATTACTTAACGACCGGATTGATAGAGTTCATTTAAATTGGTTGATTTCCTACATGGCTTTTAAGCATTCGATTTCAATTTTTAAATTTGTATTTATTTAGCGTCAAAGCACAACAGCAGTCACCTCATGCAGCTTTATAATGTAAATCAGAAAATCAATCATAGGACCCCCGTGAGCAAGCACAAGCAACAGTAGGAAGGAAAAACTCCCTTTCAACAGGAAGAAACCTCCATCAGAACCAGGATTGGGGTGGGCCGTCATCTGCTGCGGTGATTGGGGGTGAAAGGAAGCAAAGAAAATGAAAAGTAAAATAAGACTTCAACAAAAGACACACTGTGGAAGAGAGCCAGAGTTTATTAATATCTAACAATTATATGGAAAATGGTTTATAAACATAGAGAGTAAAGAGAGGTGAGTGAAAAAGAAATGCTTAGTCCCCAGCAGTCTCTACTGCAACAAAACTAAGCAAAAAAAGTAGATCAGGTTTCTGTCTCCTGAACTAAACTCGTCTCCTTTTTATGTCTTTGCTGAAATATTTGGATTTTCCAATTGTTCTGAGTTGTGGTCCACAGAGCGAGTGCTGTCAAACAAATCGTTTTTATGCTGGGAAAGAAAAACTACCAGTTGTAGTCGATCATGATCAGCGAGAAGTTAATAGGCTAGTCATTAAAGATGTACAATCATTTTATTGTGGAAAAGGAACACTTCAAAGAAATCATTAAAAGCCCCAAATTATCATGACATTCATGCCCATGCAGAGTGTAAGCAAACAAAACCTTGAATATAAATTCGCTTTTCTTTAACCCTTTAAAACATATTTGATCAATAGTTTTTTTAGACTGCTATATCATCAGTGTTCCCAAAACACAAATAACAAACAGTACATTTTTTTTTAAAATAAATTACAAAAAAAAAAGCCAGATATAGCAAATATGATACAAATTAAAACTAATAAATGAAAATTAAAATGTAATTTCATCAGAAGGTTCACAGTAATGGCTCTATTTTCAAAAGATTAGAATTTCCTGGCAATTATTTAATGGTTTAGACTTTAAAGGGTGAATAGGATAAAATCCCTCAGCTGCAATACTAAAATAGAAACCTTCATTTTTCTTAATTAAACCTGTGCTCTTCCTAATTTACCAAGTTAGAATATCTGATGTGAAAAAGGTACATGTACTCGTTTTCAGTCTAAATAATGATCTGAATAATGGCTTCATTCTTGTTTGTTATCCCTCTACGACCTTCTGCTCCATCTTCATTTCCCCCCTCATCAGTAAAAGGCAGAGGGCCTCTCAGCCTGACCCTGATATCTTCCTGTGAAAAGGATTTTTCTCTCTCGCTCTCTCAACTGTCACATCGTTGCCGCACAAATGGAATCGCTGAATTTCTCTCTACATAGTAAAGATTTCACCTTACACTATAAAGCGCCGCACATCGAGTATTGTAGTGAATTAACAGAATATAAATAGGATTCAATTGAACTGAACAGAGTTTAATTTAATTGCTGCAGCGAATGTTCAACATTGTCACACTGTCATGGACATCTGGGACAATGAGAGGCGTCTTTTATAACACCTTTGCCTTAGTGACGAGCCAACATGTCTGCTTTGTAAAAGGAGAAGACATAATACTAGAATAAAGGCTCATTTGTTTTAAAACACAACACTGTTCATTATGAAAGATGGCTTTAAGGACAGACTCTGATCCTTGTCTTCACTGTTTCTTGTCCCTACTGTGAGTGCAAGCTTTTTACCTCCTGTGCAGCTGCACAGCTATAACCACGTTAGATGCCGTTGTATGAAACCCCGTTCTTTGGAGAATACTGCACGAGCTACATTGCTCCCAAAAGATGCATTTACATGTGCTGAATGGCATTTGAGTAAAGCAAGCCTTTCCTAAATCTGCCATGTCCCAGAAGTCTGTTTTTGGGCTTCACTTCATTAAATGTAATAAGTGTGTAAGATCCAATTCACCTGAGCAATGTAGTTATGTTTCGAAACCTACATAAAAACATTAAAATTTTAAAGGAAAGCAAAACAGTTTCATTCTAAAAAGAAAAAGCAGCACTCAGGAGACGCTCCAACAGCAGACTGTAAATTAAATACATCTCCCCCGTGGTAGGTAAGCGTGTGTATGTTGGCTGGCAGGCTGGTTAAGACATTGGCCATTACTGGGGTTTCTGGTCACGCCATTCTGCCTGCCATTATTACACAAACCATCACTCAGGCCAACTGCGTACATTATTCATGCCCCGGGAGGTTTGTCAGAGGCTGTGACTGCAGGTGCTGTGACAGAGCTCTCGATCACAGGCACCCACGCCGTCTGCTCACCTGACCCCACCGTGACACAGCAACCCATGGTCCACCTCAGTTCAGCAGTGGAATCAGGTCCAGAGCTGGGAGTGATTGACCTACCTCCAGTTTAGCTTATTCTAAACAGAAAACAATCTGAGACGCACCTTTAGACCAACAACAGCCAACGCCACACATATCAGCTCATGCCAACTTCAGCACACTGCTGTATAAAAGATAGCCAGGGGAATTTTATTAACTTGTTTGTTCTATTTCACAGAGCCACATAACTCCTGCTGCCATCGCACGCACCAACACAGAACTTCTTAAAATGGCGTGAGCCTGTGAGCCAGGATGCGTTTTTCCACTCTGCTGCTCAGATGCTTCCTGTCATCCTTCACGGGGACGAGTAAAAATTCTAGTGGCACATCGTTCCACCGGCAAAGTGAAAAGTGGCCTGCAAAGCTATTTACCTAATTTTACTGCATTTGATAGATACATGTGATCTTTCACTGCCGCCCCGGCGCCCCGCATCCACCGCTCAGTCAGACATTAGAGGGAGTCAAGCTGAGCCGTCATCCGCCAAATGTGGTGTTATTTACGACTCTGCCTTTTTGATGATGTGAGTAAGGTCTGCCACATCTGAGCCATTTGTCCGCAGTGTGATGCCACTCAGATCCTTGACGCATTACCTTACAGGGTGGCAAATCCAAGGCTGCTCAGTGAAGTCAGAAAAAAACAACTATATCTTCTGTAATTATTCTTTTATGGCAATCTTTAAGTGCACTTTCAGTAAGATGACATTGAGCTACCCTTATGCTTTGTAAGTAGATAATCTGGATAGGGACACTTCCTTTGGCTTGGTACTCTCAGCTGAATTTTAGAGCTACCTTGTGTGTGACTGTAGGCGAAATGCAGTGGAAAAAATTTGTGTACAAGTGAAATTCAAATGTGGAGTTAATGAATGGTGAGAGTGCTGGAACTGAACGAGAGTAAAAATATTCTGTCAGTTTGAGGAGAAAATCTCATGCAAATTAATTAGTGATGAAACATGTGTCTCTTTCCTCCACCTGATACTCAGCTTTAGCAGAAACTCATCATCATCTTTTCCCATTCTTGCCACTCACTGTGTGTGGGAATTAGACAAGCACTTTAACATGTATATATATAATCAAATGAAGCCCTCAAATGATGTGAAAGCGCTATATTTATTAACTTATGAATATATTTAATTAAATATATTTTTAGTTGCATTTCATAACGCTCTTGCGAGAGATGAGATGTTTACTTTACAAACCAGATTAAGACTTTAACAACTGAAAAAAAAAAAAACATACAAAAAAAATTAACTACAGAATACAAAACTGTCTTTATTATGTAAAAAATGCTCCTTTTCCACTGGTGAAAATTAAAGAGAACTGGTGCTAATATAATTGTCTCATAAGCCTCAAAGGCTAACGTCTATTAAAAACCTTTAAAATATTACAATATTACTGATATGTTCATTATTAGGGATGGGTATCGTAAACCGGTTCTTGTTGAGAACCGGTTCCCAGTGTTTCAATTCCTTGGCATTGTTTGCCAGTTTTGCAAACGATTCCCTTATCGATTCCAGTCGCCCCGAATGACGTCACCACGTTGCGGAGCGTCATTTACCTGGCAGGAAACACGGCGCCTAAGCGGCTCAAACGCTCAAAAGTTTGGTTTTGCTTTACGAGAATGGATGACAACAGGGCAACTTGCAATACTTGCAAAGTAGATATTTCATTTAAGGGAGGAAACACTACGAATATGCAAAAGCATTTGGTCACAAAACACACGATGACCTTAAATGAATGTCGTGTTTTTAATTCCGCTCCGGACTCGTGAATCTCAACCCAGCAGCAGCGGTAACGTTTGCATGTCCTCTCCCATCAATGCGGCAGGTAAATAATCAACTAACAGTGCATATTATGTTAGCGCGATCTGCCTTATTACAAAACCTGCCATTACTGTGCATTTAGGTGACCATGATGAGACAGAGAGTCTGGCTCAGACGCTGGCAGTTCTCACTGCAGTCTACTGGTAGCGTCTCCTTTCAGGCCAGGATAGACGAATGTCAGCGAGCAGTGACTCAGTTTGTGGTCAAAGGCTTGAACCATTTGCCGCAGCAGATGATTTTCGGTAAGTGAATGTGTTTAATTGTAGGCAGGGACATTACTGGATATTCTTGTGTAATTGCTACAGAATAATTGATGTTATACTTTGTTATTGCTACAGAAGAATATTTATTTTATTATTTTACATTTACAATTTTTTTTCCTGGGGACCCTGTGACACCCCATTGAAGAGCCGTAGGCTGTGGATCTCTTAAGATCTCACTGTTGGGTTTGTAAGGCCATGTTACTCCTAAATTTCTATCTTGTTCAAAGAGAAGATATAAAACAAAGTTCTAAGCTATTAGACCTTAGTGTTCTCCTTTTTTAAAAAGAATCGATAAGAGAATCGATAAAGAATCGAATCGTTAAACAGAATCGAAAATGGAATCGGAATCGTGAAAATCTTATCAATACACATCCCTATTCATTATAGTTATTGTTATGTACTAAGGAAACTTCAGAAACTAACTGCCAAGTTCTTTTGAACTTCTAAAGAGGAACAATAGGAAGGTTCATAGTTGAAAACATCAAACAAAGTTAAGGGAAGCATACCGCCCGAGATCAAAGGATCTGCTGTAGATGAATAAAACTGCCCTGAACATCATTGGCACCCATCTATTGAGCATTAATGATACTGGTGAGAGGGCATTGTGTAGAGCCAAGAGGATGCTGAAAGATAATGCTAAAACCCTGCTCCAACCTGGCAAGCAACACACAAGTATCTGCTGTGTACTGCCACACTTCAAAGCTTTCCTCAGGCTGAGCTGAACTGAGACACTGAACTCATCATCCTCACTCCACTACAAATATTTTTTGTATTTAATATCATGATGTCCTTAAAAGCCTTGAACGTATGCGCTAAAATCCTGTATATATGGTATGAAACTTGAATATGTGGAATATGATGATATAATAATGAATGGAACTTTGGTCCATCGTTGCCTCCTGTTCAACGAGGTGACAGCCTTATTCTCCTCAGCTTTTGGAGATGCTTCTTCGTGTTCTGACACATGGTTGAACTGGAAAAGCTCAACCATGTGTTGAGAAAAAGAGCTGCTCATATGCCGGACTATGTAACGGGTCACTCTGCAAAGTGTGAAAATGAGAGTGAAGTTATGAATTGCTACATTTCTTAACAGCATGCACTTCTATTCCTGCTGAGGTGGCGCGATGCCAGCATTACTATACAGGAATGAAAATGTATAGAAAATTAGACAGATGGCTTCATAACGATGTAACGTGTAGCTACAGTAGCTTTTATGTGTTGTTTAACTGCGATCTGTAAACTGCAAACCAATCTAATGATATTAGGCATTCCAACCTATCCGTCGTCAGGCTGATGACGCTTAAAAAAGCCAAAATTGTGATGTTTTTAATAGTAACAGTAACATATATCTTACAAATCATTTAAAAATATACATGTTCTCTCTTTAAAGGACACAGATATGCAATCCTGTACTGATTTGTGTGACTTCTGTATGTCTGCTACACCTAAATCTTTAATGTTTTCTCAGGTTTATAGAATACCCACATGCATCCGATGATTGTGAATATCATGTTGAGGTTTGTTTAACCTGAGTGCATGTTGGACTCATTTATTAGTAAATGAAAAGAGAAAATACACATATATTCTATATGACTCTATATAGCAAAAATCACGAGGTCTTATAAATATGTCACTTCTCTATTACACTTGAGTTAAAAACAAATTATGTGTGCTCGTCGGCTCATGGAAATGCCCTTCCACAGCAGAGGGGCTGTAAAGTAATGAATGTATCGACTTCTGCGGCGTGCTCTTAGTGTCCATCTCCACCACTATAAGCAGGGATTAACTTCCTCCTAATGAAGGGCAATTCAGTGCTGTATTAGGACCAATAGATGCCAACATGAAGACCTTACGTCCCTCACCCTGACAATTACAGTGCTCCGGGATTAGCAGGAAAGTTGTGAATATGTCTGCAGAATCCTAAATGAAGGCTGTGCTGCACAGTTTGCACACAAACACGTGCAAGTATGAACCACCACCCGCAATCATATTACCTGACATCTACCAAAGTTGAAGCTACATTTTACAGGTGCACACGAGCAACAAATGCCGACACAAAAGATCAACGACTTCTTCCTCCGAGCTACCGTTTCGTAGCTCTGCTAATGGCTTATAACACATCAGAGTGACAGCATCACAAACACACAACACTCAGCTACTTCTCAGTTACCTCCACTCTGTCTCACACAGCTCACACAGCAATGGTCGTGCTTGTATGAAAGCCAAGATTCAATATGTGTTGCTTCCCCATCTGCTACATGGATAAATTATGGGATACCATAATTCATTCCTGTCAGTGTGACGACAGCATTGATAGGTCTTACAAAAGCAAATTTACCACATCGGCGAGCATTAAACTAAGCCAAGGATTCTGTCTGTTAAGTAAAAGGTTGTTTTAAATGCTTTATAGGATTGTCATGTTTAGCTCTGTAGTTCCCAGCTGAGGGCTAAGTCCATTCAAAAAGTCAAAAGAGAAACCTAAGGGGCTTGAGAAGATTAATGAGGTTCACTAGCCTCAACTAATGTTCCAAAGGATATATTAAAATATAGCATATCTGCACTCCAGAATAACACAGAGATTTTTTAAAAATCAAATCAAATGATTTTTGTTATTTAAGATTAAATTATACTTAAAACAATTTAAATGAGTTTAAGAAAAACTAGAACATGTTAAGGCTCGGGGTACTTTGTCACAATGCCATAATGTCTTCAACAATAACCAAATGAAATGGCCACAGCATCAGTTCAGAGTCAAGCGCAGCCCCAGTTGCAATAAACTCATCCACGTGTAGGGTACAGTAGTTAAGTTGCTTTAATGTAAGTTGATTTAATGTAAGTTGCTTTAATGTAAGTTGCTTCAATGTAAGTTGATTTAATGTAAGTTGCTTCAATGTAAGTTGCTTTAATGTAAGTTGCTTCAATGTAAGTTGACATAATGTAAGTTGATATAATGTAAGTTGCTTTAATGTAAGTTGATATAATGTAAGTTGCTTTAATGTAAGTTGCTTTAATGTAAGTTGATATAATGTAAGTTGCTTTAATGTAAGTTGCTTTAATGTAAGTTGATATAATGTAAGTTGATATAATGTAAGTTGCTTTAATGTAAGTTGATATAATGTAAGTTGCTTTAATGTAAGTTGCTTTAATGTAAGTTGATATAATGTAAGTTGATATAATGTAAGTTGCTTTAATGTAAGTTGATATAATGTAAGTTGCTTTAATGTAAGTTGCTTTAATGTAAGTTGATATAATGTAAGTTGCTTTAATGTAAGTTGATATAATGTAAGTTGATTTAATGTAAGTTGCTTTAATGTAAGTTGCTTTAATGTAAGTTGATTTGTACTTGATGCCTGATCTGTTCTGTAGAGGATACTCCACCTCTCCATGTATCATCATATGTGTTCTACATTTGCCAATGGAGGCCACAGAACAGTGAAACGGTGGAAAATATAAATTTTAGCAGATAAAATAACTTCTTTTTCATCTTCCTTTGACTGTGGTCCTAACTGAATTAAAGATTAGGCACCTAGAGTTTCTCTAAGCATTAAATATTCCAACATTTAAAACAGGGCGACAGGAAGCATCATAATCTATGTTTAAATCTGTTTTTCAGTCTGAACCCTTCCTTGTTGTTTACATCACCTGACACCTTGTTTAATCACATCTTTATAACAGCTGCTAAAAGGCATCGCCAGTTGAAAGTGAATAAAACCATTTGATGACTTTATACAGAAAGCCTCTTTGATGCAACAGCTGATAACCACAAGCATGAAAAGGCCTTTGTGACAACAACACATTCAACATCAAGAAAATACAGCTTTTTTCTGAAAGGGTTCAACTTAATTATTTTTTGTGTGTGTGAGTAAATGTAAATCTTAAAAAGTAACTGCTATAATAAGAGCATTTATATGCAGTGAACAAAAACTAGTTTTCCCCATATAATATAGTGGGGAAAAATGCTTAACTACAAGTGCATTAAATCTCTTCAGCCAGAACTTTATTTTCCAACACACTGTCTCTTTCTACTAAAGCTATACCTTTAGCTCAATACCACACAAACATGCTAGCCAACTAGTGAGGCAGTTTGCTTTAAAGCAGCCCCGACAGAAGACGGATGAAACAGCTCTACCTGCTTCGGCTGCTTTAAGATGTTATTACTTTCTGCAGTGCACTGTTCCCACACAATAATGGTGCTTATGCATAAATGATAATCACATTTCCTCACTATAGCCCTCAGTGACATCCATGTGACAGCCTCTGCGCTTATGTATAAATGATGTTCACATCTATGTAGGTGTTACTCACTAACCCATAACACGGCCTCTTATTCCTCACTTTTCTATAAATCCTTTTCTTCAACTATGTGCAGCATTACATGTATAATGCCTGCTCAAACTGACGTTAATTTCATACTTGTGTGCAATTCTTTACTCAAGGCTCAAGTCATAATATTGTAGTTTAAGAGTTAATTGACACAGCAGCCTGTGATTCTTAGGGAAATCCATCACACAGGAGGCAGATGAATTTTTAATTTCCTCTAGCACGATGGATTTTTGTTTTTGAAAAAAGGGGTCGTAAACATTGAACCTGGAATGGCAAACAAACGGCCTTTTCCTTTACACAATGTCCCTACCAGCGAGCTAGTCTGCATTCATAAAATCAGCATTTACAGTCATCTGTCTGCTGAGGTGAAAGTGTACACTAATGCTAATTGGCTTCAATATGGCATAAAACAAGGCTTTTATTTAACTCATGCACTCCTAATCATGCCGCCCTGTAATAACAATATCAGAAATCAAATTAACAGTGAGAACAGGTCTTGCTGTGGGCAGACAGGGTAAGTGGGGAGAAATGTCCTCGAACTGAGATGAAATGCAATTTGGACTGAAGACGAAGGCGAGGGGAAATATTCTGAGGGAATTGGAGCAAGCATATGTCTCCAACGAAGAAAACGTCGGGTCCTGTTAATCTTATCTGAATGGCTGCCTGCTGACGTGGATTTAATTTTACACAAGCGCATGTCTGCTAGCTTGTGTGAGTGCACACCAGGCAGACTGTACACACACACACACACACACACACACACACTTTCAGATCTAATTGCAGTTTAACTTAAAAGTGCTGAACTAAGCAATAAAAAAAGGGCTAAGACAAAAATACGAGTAAAAGCACAACATTCAGAACATTCACTCACTGGCCACTTTATTAGGTACGGTGCTCATTAATCGAATTTAATTAGCGACTCATAACAGAAACCCAACATATGTAGACATGTAGACACGAAGGTCAAGATGACCTGCCGAATTTTAAACTGAGTATCAGAAAGGGGTAGAAAGGTGGCACGGTTGTTGATGCGACTGAGTTGACTTCTCTGTGTCACGATGTGGGATGGACTCAAGCGCAGACGAGGCAGCTAAAATGCACTTCCGTTTATTGCTATACAACACCAGCTGCGAATATATACAAGTGAGAGGGCAGGGGGAATCCAGGGCACAGGGGAATCCGGAAAAGGAGCTCTTCACACACGAGGGACTTCACAAAACACAGCACACCAGCAACCTTGCACACCCAGGGCTTCAAGGGAAACGGAGCCCGCAATGAGCTCCGCCCCGGCAAGACACGGCAAGCGTGAGAGAGGTAGATGCAAACAAGAAACATATGTAGCCAAGCTGAGCCAGCCGGGCAGACACGGGGAACATGACACTGAGTTTTTCAGTCATCTATCTGCAGTTTTTCCCCAAGAGGGTCACGGACCCCCTATTGATCCTCTATCTCAGCGGTCCCCAACCCCCGGGCCTCGGACCGGTACCGGTCCGTGAGTCGTTTGGTACCGGGCCGCGAGAGTTGAGGTTCAGGTGTGAAATGTATAGTTTTCAGGGTTTTTATCGGTTTTCAGCGTTATTTTGTTATCGTTTTTATCGTTTACTCGGTTTTCCTGGGTCTTTTCACGTGTGTTATGAATAAATCTTCTTTTTTTTGGTACCGGTACTAGTTTTATTTTGTTGTATTTATCCGCGACACCTTAAAGGCCGGTCCATGAAAATATTGTCGGGCATAAACCGGTCCGTGGCGCAAAAAAGGTTGGAGACCGCTGCTCTATCTAATCACTCGGGCCAAGGTGTGAAAACGGTTGTGGGTCACAATCAGCCAAGGTTTCGCATGAGCCCCTTGTGAAACCTAGCCCCACCCTATCATGTGATTTACTGAGGTCAAATGGCCCAGGATGCCTGGGACACCAACTGTCTGCCATCTTTAATCCAGTTTTGAGATCCCTTCCCAGATGCTTTAACGCCCACTCGCATCCTGGGCCACACCTTGGCTCGTATGAGGTAGAGGATCAGTAGATGGTCCATGACCCTCTTGGGGACACTCCCATAGGGCTTAAAATGTGGGATTCTCCACCAATTGCTCTTATAACTGAGGCCCCAACCCAATAGTAGCAAGTTGTAGCTAACTGACTGGTGAGAGAATATTAACAAATTAGAACGTATGTTTGTATGTTAATCTGCTGATTTAGCCCCTTGTGGCAAAGGTCCATGTTTTAGGGGCTTTTAGTGTAGCCAGCAAATATCTGGATCTTGTTCCAGCCACTGATTATTGTTTACTAATGCACAAAACAGCTAAGGCACAGGCACAAGCATTCTCCACTGCAACCACTGAACATCCAAGGTATGGACATTGAGGCTGTGGACAGCTACAGGTACCTTGGTGTTCATCTGAACAACAGACTGGACTGGACTCATAACTCAAACGCCCTCTACAGGAAAGGGCAGAGCAGGCTGTACCTGCTGCGGAGACTCAGGTCGTTTGGAGTGGAGGGCCCACTCCTGAAGACCTGCTATGACTCTGTGGTGGCCTCAGCCATCTTCTATGGTGTGGTCTGCTGGGGCGGCAGCATCTCTGCTGGGGACAGGAAGAGACTGAACAGGCTGATCCGAAGGGCCAGCTCTGTTCCAGGATGCCCTCTGGACCCAGTGGAGGTGGTGAGTGACAGGAGAATAGTGGCTAAGCTGTCATCCCTGTTGGACAACATCTCCCACCCCATGCATGAGACTCTGACAGCACTGAGCAGCTCCTTCAGTGGGAGACTGCAGCACCCACGGTGTGGGACGGAGAGATTTCGCAGGTCTTTCCTCCCCACTGCTGTCAGACTCCACAACAAAGACTTTAACTGATCAAACATATCCACTAATGTGCAATAACACTAAGTGCAATAATCTTTTCTGGCATCGTATTTTTACTCAGTTATATAGCATTTGCATTCTATTTTTATCTTATTGTATATTTTATTCTATTTTATTCTACTGTATATAGTATTTTATTCTATTCTATTCTATACAGTTGTGTACTGTATTTATTCTTATTGTATTCTAATTTTTGCTTCATAACTTTTGCACTGTCCACTTCCTGCTGTGACAAAACAAATTTCCCACGTGTGGGACTAATAAAGGTTATCTTATCTTATTTAAAACACTAACAGCTGACGATTTTGAGATTGTCAAATTTTTAAACCTACACTGTTTACCTCTACCCAACCTAAACCTGCTCAAATATTAGTGGTCAATAGAACTTAGATTATAAGCAGAGTACAAACAGAAACCTGAAAGGTCTGGGTGCAGCTAATCTGGTCCCTTGTCTATAGATTTGGCATATTCATATGGTGCTATGTGTTTAATTAGTTTAATTAACAGTTTCCCTTTTAATTTAAATGGTACATTTCTACTATTCTCTAAACGAAGTGGGTAATCTTTGTTGTACTTTCTGTTTTACTGTTTTGTTCTCTCTCTCTGTGATTTTGATGTTGATGATGTGTTTTGTTAAATGCATTTTCATTCTGATCATTTTTGCTGTGGTTTCTTACATCTTGTTATTCTGTTTTGCCAAACTTGTTGTGGTGTGCACTCTGGGCCACCATAAGGTGCGTGTGTGTAAAGCATCTTCTTCACAGACAATGGCCCACACCTCACCACCCACCCACCCTTCCACCCAGTTTACACACAGCAATTCTTTGTTCCTGGAATGGGAATGCTGAGATGCAGTATACATAAACAGCATACCCTTCCCTCCCACATATTCCCATACCAGCATTAAGATGAATAACCACCCATTTACCCATTTACAATTCAGTACAACTTACAAGCACACACACGCACCAGAAGAACAAGTAAAGACAATTCTGTCGGGAAGCTATATCTGTTTCTCCGCCACCCTCATACGCATCTTTCTCAGAGGCGACAGGCAAAGAGTCAGGGAGAGATAGTACATGTTAAGTGAAATGGGAAATAAAGGAGTGAAGAGGAGGAGTGAGAGATGTGACAGCAAAGGGGAGACTAGTGAGAAAAGGGAGAGGATGATAGCGGAGTGCCACATTCACTCATCCTCAGACCTGCTCCTCTGCTCAGGAGCCATGCCTCTGGAGGACACCGCAGACGCCCGGCAGCCTCAGGCTCATCACAACATGCAGGACCTTAAGAAAGGGCTGGGAACAAGAAAATGAAAGAGGGCCGCAGAAGATTTGAATCAAAGCAAAGATAAGAAGATCAAACTGTGACAGGGGAGAAGAAGAGTGGAATTAAAGAGTGATGGAGAGTGAAAAGGTGGGAAAAAAGGAAAAGGGAACGGGATGCTCCCAGAAGCCAGTCTGGTGGGTCTTTGAGACTGTGACACACTCTGGGACATTCATGGTGGCAAATAGGCTAAGCTGCCTTGAACATAGATTAGCAGGGAGCCACAGCAACAGTGTGTGATGTTAACACTGAGCTCTGTAGTGCTGCTTCGAGTGTTTATCTGTGGTTACGCTGTTATTTTAAAACCCTTAAAGCACTAATGTGACCTCTTTAGCCCATTAAAGAGGAAGAATTCTATGCTTTTGGTTTATTATCTTGATATGAAACAGAAAATGTGGTAGTAGGTGGGAAAATATTGGAATTTCAGGTGTAAACCTACTTTGTTGTTTGGGATAGAGCAGTCTGGGTGCTCCCCCATTGGCTCATTTTTATGCACAATGTGACACAAGAGAGCAGAAACGTGGAGACAGGGTAATTTCAGTAGCTGACACATTGGGACAGAAGCTTATATGTATAGCTGACATATTTTTATTTTACTTCTTTTTTTAATCAAAGTAGCGGACCACACTCGCAGAATGCCAATCATGGACTCAGACTATAATGCAGCAGCCCGCAGATAAGAGAGGGGGGGAGAAAAAGCGAGCAAAATTTCCATCGCTGACAAAGTATAGCAGTAAACCCTTTCTCAAATGTCTTTTAGCAAGATAGCAGGCTGTAACTCTAAAACCCGTCTCTTATGTGCAGCAGCCAAAGCAAGGCGATATTCCCTCATGGCACACCAGTTGGATGACTGAGTGAACTATTTCCCTGCCAAGGCAGGGCAGTGGGCTGGCGCTACGTCCGCATAATCCTCATTGTGTATTTACAAACCACCTTCTGCCTTTTTTCTGTCTTTTATAACCTTGTCTAAGCTGGCCCCTTGTTCCCCGGCTTCCTCCTGTGACTCTCTGATGTGACAACTGGGCTGAAACTCCGTAATTTGGAGTTAGAGATAAGGGCAGGGAAAGGATGTAACTCCTGGTTAGACAGTGATTGAACTGGCTCTAGAGGGTGACTGCACGGCAGAAACCTAAGACCCATTTATTTAAGTCTGGAACGATGGGCCTTCAATAACTGAGCGTAGGTGGACACGGTTATCAAATGCATATAGTAGAGCTTTGTGGAAAGCAAGGAGGAAAATAAAAGGATGCATAGATTACATGTTTCTAGTGTGAGTCCAATTTATGTGCTAAACCTACAGGGACATAATTTCACTCAGGTAATTTACAGGTTTTCTGGAGTTGAGGAGAAGGCAACAAAATTGATAAAACTGTGATGAAAAAGGGGGAAATGGAAACAAAAAAGGAGATGAGAACAGATGCATTAAACTATTAACAAACTCCATGTCCATTCATCTTCTTTTTTAACTGCATTTAATTTGTGTATAATGGTTTAACGGCACCCACCTGGAGAATTAGCTCAGCCAGCTGTTCGTCTTGATGCACCCAACATTTGCATAACACCACACATTGGAAATGTGCATTCATTTGTCTTTTTTTTCACTATTTTCCCGAAGAATTCAGTAGAATATGTACAAATCTGAATTTAGAAAGTTAAAATAATGGGCAAAAATGGAAGTTTAGAGATGTATTATGCATAACAGTATTATGCTAACAGAGCAAGCTATAAACAGAGCACTAATATATTGTCCAAAGACAATGTGACGACTGTAGTAACAAACTATCTGTGACACATCTAGAAAACCAGTCTTCCGATTCTAGACTGGTTTCTGGTCTCTGTCTCTGAATACTGCCAAGCTTTTCATTGTTTTAGCAGCTAGTTTACAGTGAGTTTATTAGGGTTTTCTAGGTGCTGCAGCTGGAAGCATAGTTGGCCATAGTCTATGGCCACCACTGCATAATAACCTATAAAACATTTCAGTTTTCTATAATCACGGATAGGGATGCAACAATACCAATTTTTTCAAACCGATACGATACCGATACTTGGATCTGAGTACTTGCCGATACAGAGTACAAAAACCGATACTTCTACCACACACACACACACACACAGAGTGCAGAGTGTCCATATTGTAAACAAACAAACAAAATAACGAAAGTATTTGGCATTGACAAACGTCCATCTGCCCGTGGATCATCAGTCCACTGTGCCGTTAAACCAAGGACTGACATCGCGCACACACTGCTTGTCTTTACCTTTTTAGAAAGTTTTGGCACCATTATCTCCCTGATGTGTGGGCGGCTGGGAATTTCATATCGCAGCTCGAGTATGCTGAGAAGACGGTGCTATCCTATGTTTTCCACGACCGGCATTGGCTGGTCATCCAGAGCGATAAAATGAGTCAGGGCCTCTGTTATTTAAACTGCCCGTGGATTTTCTCTTGACATTTTTCATTGCTTTTCCAAAACCTGAGTTAAAGTTGGCTGTTCCGGTCCACACTGCTGACATTTTGTTTAGCCTAGCTACAGCAGCCTCCAGTTTCTCTTTTTTATCTGGAGCTGCCAGTCTCACTCGCCTAACCCTGTGCCTGTTTAGCACGGGATGTCCCCCTAGTGGCCAATCTAAAAAACTACAACAGAAATGACAAGCCACCCTCTGATTAATGAAATAAGTTAGTATCGGTTCATGGTATCGGTTAACTTGTATGAGTACACACACATTTTACAGTATCGCCCCGATACCCGATACCAGTATCGGTGCATCCCTAATCACGGACAAATACTGCTGTCATCTATCAAATTAATGGTTGCACAAAGCTCTTGGTTTAGTAATCTAACTTTGGTGTGGCGTGGCAGGCCATGAGCAATTTTACTAATTATTTAGTCACACGAGATTGAAATACGACAGAAACAGGGGACGTGACACAAATGGTTGCTAACTAGTTGCATTCTTGTTATATTCCTGTAGAAAAGCAAGGTTGTTTAGTGCCTCTGTCCTTTTTCAGTTAAATCACTGCCCTGCAGCAACAACTTCAGTATCTGTAGAAGAATTTCTGTTTTAAACCTATGAGGTACTGGCTGGACAGAAGGTTGTTAAATTGACAATGATTCAGACATCTGGCCTACATGAAATCAACAATTCAGACAACCACTCTTGACAACTGGCAAAATAGTGCTACCTTTTGCAAAATGCAGTGATTTATTCCAAGGCTTCTCCCTTCTTCTTTACAATTGTTACACTTTGGAAAGCTATTCAGTGTGCTGTATGGTTAATAACCCTGCTGTAGAGGGTTGCAAGGGACCTAAAGCCTGTGCCAGCTGCCGTTGGGCAATAGGCAATGTAACCCCTAGACAAAGTGCCAGTCCATCCCAGAGCTACTGTAACACAAGGACACAGCCTAACCTGTAGGCTCACGCTCACATTTACGGCCAATTCAGAATTACCAGTTAACCTACCTACTATGTAGGAAGAAGCCAGAGTATCCTGAAAAAACACAAGAAGAAGATGGAAAGTCCACACAAAAAGGCCCAGTTAACCATCGGGCTTAAACCCAGAACCTTCTTGCTGTGACAGTGCATCACCATGGCACCACATCAAACTAGTCAATAGGATTAAATTAAAAAAACAAATAAATAAATTATCAACCGCCTAAAGCTATCTCCTGTACCCTCTGGCATCTGTTTGTGCGGTTGAGAGCGAGTGTGTGTTTATTGCACGCTTGGATGGAGAAAATGCCTCTTTACATGAGAAATGCACACATGACCGACTCCAGAAGTAACAAACAAGCATAAAAAAAACAATTCCAAATAACAAGACTACATAATCTCAAATGTCTGTGCTTCTCATGCCAGAAAAATTCAAAAGGCAGCAGTAGTTTTATAGCATGCTTGATAGTTACCCAGCGGTGAAGACGTGATTGACGTGGCTGCAGGATCTGAGCCTCCCTGAAATCGAGCCAAGCCTTCCGTGGCTGCCCTGCTCTGGCGAAGGGGGAGAAGGGGGGAAGGCCTGGCTGTGGAGGAAGGACAGAAGCAGCAGCAGCAGCAGCAGCAGCAGCAGCAATCTCCTCACACGGGTGAAACCTACAATACATGAGACCGAGTCAGAAACTGCTCCCCAGTGGACAGAAGGAGATTTGATAAGAAGCTGAAAAAAGACACATCATTTAACAGATGTCTTTTGGAGTTTAATCCTTTATTGACATTGGGCCAAATGCCAAAGATCCCGTCCCTCCCTCAGTCTAACCAATCCCACCCCCCTCTCTCTCTTTTTTTTTAAACAAGCCCAATGACATTCAGACCTGGGAGCAAAGCAGAAACAGCAGGGGTTTTAAAACATGTCAACGCTGCACATAAAGCAAAGGTTGCACCCAACCGTTGAGCGAGATAGACAGAGCAAGGTGGTCGGATTGTAAGTCGGTAAACCTCTATGACTCCAGCGTGGTTGTTCGGTTGTTTATTATCGGCAGAGAGCACACTTGGGTCCGGAATATAGGACTACTGAGACACTGGGTGCTGGCCACTGGCAAGAAACAGGGAGCAAGGCGTTGCACACGGAATGCCAATAAGTATCCCCTCTCTTCCAAGAGATTTCATTTTCAACTCTGCCACAAAACGACCCTGCAAAGGAACTCTATCATGGCCTCCGGTTAGATAGGAGTGATAACATTAACTGTAGTATTTTCTCTAATTCTGAGCCTCATATAGTGACTAGCAATAAACACCACATTAGTTTGCTTTACCCGTTTGACTGAGTTCAGAGAGACATAGAAGCAGCTTTACCGAAAAAGAAAAAGAAAATAACAGGAACACATTTTGAGAAATTTTGTCAGCAAACAGGTTGCCTTAGAGGTGTGTCACATTTCCAATAAAACTAGCGAGGGTTCAGTGCAGAGGTTGGCAGAAGAAAGAGCGCACTCCCTAACAGTTCAAAACAGATATGAAAGTTTAATTCCAAGCTGGAAGCAAGCAGCAGGCAGAAAGGGAATGAGCTGAACTATTTTCAAAGAAGTAAGTGGCATTCATAATTCACATTATAGTTTTATATGAGGAAGCAGAATATTCCTTCAGACTGTTTCTGTGCCTGTAGTACATCTACAGCATTGATGGCTGCACTGTAGCCACTATGTGTTTGTGTAGGAAGGCGTGTTTGTTTATATTCGCTTGAGTGACAGAATATTTCATTGGTTTAATAGACTCAATATGCTAAATTTCTGCGCAGCATCCTGGAGGGTGTCAAAATGAAAGCTACATGAAATAAGTGCACCAACAACTGCTGGAGACAATGTGAGAGACAGTTTTCATTTTCCAATAAGACAGCCAGAATCCAGCACAAACGCTACATCAGACTCTGAATCTCAAGAAATTAACTATCTTTGTTTGCTAATAAAGAAATGCAATAACGTGGGGATATTAATACGATTAAACAGTGTCACGGATATCCATGTAGTTACAGCACAACCAGCTAGACAGAATAAACACAGCGTGGAATAAATAAAATGTTCGATACATGCATCCACGTGTGCACAAATAAACCCTGACAATACAACGTTTAAAACGATACCGAGCTATTACCGCAGTATTCCTCTCCTCAACTGTGAAACTGTTAAATGTTAATGAAATGTAAAGACAACAGCAAAAAGAGAGAAAGGTTAATCAGATCTGAAAATGTCAAATATCTCGAACTACAGAGACATAAGATACACACAGACATCCACATATTACGCAACTAAATCTACAAGGACATCTGTTTTTGCCACTGAGAAAAAGCCTGGATAACAACACCTGTGCCACTTTTAACTGAATAAAAAATGAAGCCATGAAACCGTAACAGCGTTAATGGCAAAAACAGACCCCTCACAACAAATAATCACTTTATTATAACATTAAACCATAAGAAATCACTGAGCCTTCTTAATACTGGAGATGGAAAACAGTGCGAATACTGCGCATGATCGATTTTGTAAGCGGAATAAGTAAAAGCAAGTTTTATTTTGCTTCATCCTTCCTATATAAAAATACAAAAACAAAACCAAACAATGAAAATAGAGAAACTCCATATAAAGAAATGCAGGGTTTCAAGCTCAGTGGGTTGCCTGATTTAGTTGACCCTCTGCCAGACCTATGCCTTGAGGCAATTTTCACATGTTTTTTTCTTTTTTGTTACCATCGAGTGGTAAACACTGGCACCTCACAGCAAGGAAAACAATCAGTCGGCTGGAGCTGGTAGAGTTTATCTGTTTTCTCCGGGTGCTTCAGTCCCCCCCCCCACAATCCAAAGGCATGCATATTAGTATCTGTTGTTTTTTCGTTAACCTTTCTGCTGCTCAGACGCCACAGAAGGTAGCGCTGCATATTTGATTTGGCAGATGCCATTCTAGGGATCTTTTGCTGGTAAGGCAAATGTGTAAACCACCACACAATGGAGCCTGTGGTTCTTAGGTTAACTGGTGATTTTAAATTGCACATAGATATGAGTGTGGGTGGTTGTCTCCCTCTCTGTATGCCCTACAATAGACATGCGATGCATCCAGGATGAATGCCACCCTCCCAACAGCCTTAGTGGATACATAGATAAGGAACTTTTATCTAAAAACTTAATTTACCTAATGCATCTCATTAGACATCTTATTCTTGTTATTGGTAAATACGCTTAATAAAAAAATCAAATGTCATGATTTAATACAATTATACCTCTTTAGCTGATAGCTTTTAGGGTAGGCTTGGTCATTCACCACAAGGTTTACCATGGTTCTGTGAGCTAATGCTAGTATGGCCTACAGCACTTTCTCTTCATGCTGGACATGGAAAATAAATTCCCTGATGCCATTCTCGCTTCTCACAGTGAGAGCGTAACCATAGTAGGCATTGTGCTGTGCAGAAGTGCCACTTTGACCCAGTGTTCTTTAAAACAAAAATATAAATGAGCGTTTATATTTTTTTAAACTCAGCTAACCTTTGTTGCTAAGCAAATACAGACACCGTGCTGTTACAAAAGCACTCTGGAAGATCGACACTATCAGCTACCCGTCACCGCAGTGTTGGGAAATTAGCAAAAGAAAATACTGTCATTGCCTTTTGTTTCAACATTCACCATGTTTGAATCACTATGTTTGATCATGTCCAGGTCAACCAATAATACATTTCTTGTTCATCCACGGTGTTGGGGAGTAACGGAATACATGTACCGCCGTTACGTATTAAAATACAAAATATGAGTAACTGTATTCCGTTACAGTTACCGTTTAAAAAGGTGGTATTTAGAATACAGTTACTTTGTTGAAATAAATGGATTACACGGCGGTACTTCCCTGTTTCATGTTGTGGCGGGTCAGGACTGTTTGGGTTTTGTTTGACAGCTACGTTCTGTTGTTCCAGGCGGCAGCGTTACGGTTGCCATGGTTACAGGGTGAGCTCTCTGCGTGTTTCCTGGGTGAGAGAGGCCTTTTTGTTGTTGTTGTGCTAAGCTAACAGGCAGAATGCTACAGGTATAGCTCTAAAGAATGTAGCATCATAGGCAGTGTAGTCCGTGCTGCAGGGAGAATGGACTGCCATACACGTTATGTGTCTGTGAGCGAGGGAGGGAGAAAAAGGAAAAGTACGAGTTGTCATCGAGCAGAAATGGGAGCTGGAAGCATGTAAATATAATAATAACCACTGCAGCCAAGAAGAGTGCCTGACGAGCCCAGTTGTAAGTAAGCTATTAAGACTCGACTGTACACCGTGTTCGTGTTTTCCTCCAAAAACAATAAGTTCTGTTGGAGCAGCCTTTCAACGCCTCTCTCTGTCTCTCGCTAGCAAAGTTGACCCAGACAACAAATTGAAGCTAGTTTTCAGCTATGAGCCCGACACAGAACCCACCGTATTAGCCAGAGGTCCCTTTACTACGGTTCGGAGCCGCGGACCTTCAGTAACAGTAATAAATCACAGCAATAGTACATTCATGTAGTTGTAAACAGCATGATAAGTAATTCAAAGTATTCAGAATACGTTACTCTCATTGAGTAAGTAACTGAATACGTTACAGAATACATTTTGGGGCATGTATTCTGTAATCTGTAATGAAATACATTTTAAAAGTAACCTTCCCAACACTGTTCATCCATGTGTTACTTTAAATCACCATCTGATTTTTCAACCAGCCACTTAATTTAACACAGCTGGAGACCAAATAATAGGGTATTTTTCTTAGAGTATGGAATGGAAACACTATCAACTTTAATATATAATCTGTAAAATATTTAATAGGACTCGGACGAGAACTAGGGCAGCAGATCATAACCCAGATCACAGCCTTTAGAGATCTTTTTTTTAAATCTATTGCTGTAACTAGACAGCTATTTACGATTGTGGATAAAAACCCCATGAGGCTGACTAACACTTTCATTCATAAAATGCGTGTCCTACAAACCCAATAAGAAGGCTGCTGGAAAGATATCGTGTACAAATTTAGACGGCAAAAGATATTTGCAGTATGTATTTATTCATGTATTTTTTGACAGACTTTTTCATCACCATGACCTGTATGTAATTACTAGTTTTCTCTCAACAGCACTTTGGTGCCAGCAGCTACATACTTTAAAAATATATTATTTTTTTTAATTTTTCCCGTCAATTGAGTCAATTTTCAAAGGGAACCTCTGCATATCTCTTTATTTCTTGCATATGCATGTGCTAATCTTTTTAGCAGGTTTGTACATTAACTTTATTTATTTTTAAAAAGTGTGGTATGTAAATAAGATCATTCGATGCATAAACAACAGAGAAATTTATGTGGAGCGACAGTCCTGAACAGTCCTGAGTCCTTTCTGAGCTATTGAGAGCAAATGCTTGGCTTGGGGCAGAAAGACTGTCCACAGCTTTTTCAGCCCACAGCAAAGTCCAGTATCCAATCATGAAAATACGGCAGCTTTTTCACTTGGCAGAGGTGGGTAAGTTGGTCTAGCAATAAAAACAAAATGTGAAAAAGTGCAATGGAAACAGACATTGCAAATTAATGTGGACATACATGAAGCATATGATTTATCTGTCACTCACACTCCCACTTCACTGGAGAAACACTGGCAGACAAAAACATCAGATCTGTGCAGCATACTGAGAAAACTGTTAGACTTCTTCTTTAGCGCCCCAGTTCGTAACATTTGCAGAAACAGAGATGTGTTTTGTCTTCAAACTGGAAAACACTCTGGTCCATATTGATAATGATAACATACTCTGTTGAATTGAAATCTGGTGCCTGTGGAGGCCATGTGAGCAGTGAACGTACTGTCACGTTATAGAAACAAGATTATTTGAACTTGAATCAGCACTATATAAATAAAATTGAATTAAATTGAATTAAACTGACATGGTTAGAAACAATATTCAGGTATATGACAAGTGTAGTGCTCCTTTCTGTAACTTTACTTGTGTTTTATTTCTGTTTTGAGAGAGCTATTTCGCAAAAATGCCCAGAAGACCACACGCCTACTACAACTAACTCTTCAATTTCTCCTCAGATTGCAATAGTTGGGCTCCCAGTGGACAAATAAACATTGATTTATTTTATCAATTCCTTCATTGTTGGCAAGACATGTTCTGCTATTGGAAATCCAGAAAATTCAGTGGCTCAGAGATGTTCTGTCATTTTTAAAAAATGGAAAAGATTACAGATATAGTTAGAAGTAGCATGAAGAGGTTCTTTGCAAAATGGCAATCTGCCCTATCTTATAATTCCATAAATAATAATGGATTGCATTTATATAGCGCTTTTCAGGGCCCTCAAAGCGCTTTACAATTCCACTATTCATTCACACACTGGTGGAGGCAGCTACAGTTGTAGCCACAGCTATCCTGGGGCAGACTGACAGAAGCGAGGCTGCCATATCGCGCCATCGGCCCCTCTGGCCATCACCAGTAGGCGGTAGGTAAAGTGTCTTGCCCAAGGACACAACAACCGAGACTGTCCGAGCCGGGGCTCGAACCGGCAACCTTCCGGTTACAAGACGAACTGCCAAGTCTTGAGCCACGATCATCCCAAAAAGCATCTGATCTTTGGTGGGTAGAACACTTAGTTCTCCTATAGAACCATAGAGGGGCTCAAAGTTACACTGTTAAGTAGGGATGCACCGATACCGATACTGTAAAATGTGTGTGTACTCATACTCGTAAAAGTTAACCGATACCATGAACCGATACTAACTTATTTCATTAATCAGAGGGTGGCTGGTCATTTCTGTTGTAGTTTTTTAGATTGGCCACTAGGGGGCCAATTATTATTTTATTTATTATTTATTTTATAATAATTATTTTGTTTGTTTGTTTACAATATGGACACTCTGCAATAATTTAAAAGTTTAATTTATTCGCAAACCTAATTTGTATTTATTTTATTCCAAACAGAAGTGTTTATTTATTATTCTGAAAGCTCGAGACAGTGCCAATAGTTCAGTGATATTTTGTAAAATTACAATGTGGAGACTCTGCAATAATTTAACAGAAGTGCTTATTTTTCACTTGAAATTTTTTTGTGGTCATTTTTATTAAGATTTTATTTTTTTATCGGCAGGGAATATAATAAAACCTGTCTTCCAATTCATTGCATTTGTGTGTGTGTGTGTGTGTGTGTGTGTGTGTGTGTGTGTGTGTGGTAGAAGTATCGTTTTTTGTATCGGCAAGTACTCAGATCCAAGTATCGGTATCGTATCGGTTTGAAAAAATTGGTATCGTTGCATCCCTACTGTTAAGCTTTATAATAATGTTATCCATCATTGTGTTTGTTTGCTAAGATAAACCGTCTGGCATTAACGACCACGCCACATTCAAGGTCTCTTTAAATCACCTTTTCTTCCCCATTCTGATGCTCAGTTTGAACTTCACCAAGTTTTCATGACTATGTGTACTTGCTGCCACGTGATTGGTTGATGAGAATTCCATGTTAATGAGCAGCTGAATATGTACACCTAACAAACTGTCCTGTAAGTGTATGTTTCCTGTACTCCAGATATTTTTTTGCGTCATGAAAGTGGTCGAGCCAAATCTCGTGTCAATGACGGATACGTACTGACAGCGAGCTAGATAAACAGACAGCCAGACAGAGTGATGGTTAGACCTTAAGTGCAGCTCTGTCACTCATTCACAGAAGTACAGCGCTGACACTAACACGATGTGTTACTGAATACTAACATTCCCTTTCTGTTTCTTCTTCACTTCCCCTGTGGCCACCCCACTGACCCTCAGCGTTTAGCCGCCTCAAACAACAACATTTCAAAGGGGATTCGGTGCGTTCAGGCCTTCAAGTTGTCAAAGCGTCTCACTCTTCAAGGTGGGTAAGGGGCACTCACTGCCTTGGGCCATTTTCACACATGCTCCTGCCAGCTTGCCCTTACCAATATAGGGGCATGAGTGTTTAGTAGTGTAGCTTCAGTGGCTGCTTGTCAATATAAATAAGACAGTGAAGTGAAATTCAACCTTAGAATTTGACACAGCTTACGATCTACGGTTTTATTCACCCATGTCGCACTCATGCTAGGTGGACAACGAGGGATTTTTGATTGGAAATAATTGTGCACCCTTCAAATGTTGCATTCATGTTTGAGAGAGATGAATGGAAACCTTGAGATGTGCACATGGATGCAACTAATTATATCACTCTAATTAAAATCTGTTTTTTTGGTCACCAGCAATAACACAGTGCCTTTCAACAAGGAGAATGGGATGTTTATACATGTAAACATGGTACAGCATATTACAGGGGATCAATAAACAAAGAAAGAAGAAAGATAAAACCTTTCTTTTATGAAGTATTGGGCCGGTGGACATAAATACAGGAATATTGAACTACAAAATGTAGAATCAGAGGAAAAACTGAATGACAGATGAATAAGCTGGATATCCTTTATGCAGAGACAGAGAGTAAGACAGATAAACACTGAAAACACTCAACAAGACATCCCAAGAGCACAGCAGGAGTTTTAGTCCAATATTTCCCATCAAGTGGGTGGAATGAGATATGAAAAGCTGGGAGGACTGACTGTCATTCACACTCATTTACAAGCATGTCAGCATCCCCATAGCATGTCCCTGCAGTCAGAATTTGGAGGGAAAAAGATATCCTTACCAATATATAGATCAAAAGGGTCACACTAAAACCACACTAAGTCCTTTTCACACACACCATAGTGCAGAATTTCTCTAAACACTGATCAGAGGAGCTATATGCAAGAATGCAAATGTCTGACTCAGTCAAATCAGATATTAAACAGTCTTCAAACTTCCAATTCCCTGCAACAAAGTCTGTGGGAGCATGGTGAATGTCATTTTCTGCTGAATTCAAAGCGAGTCAGTGCATGTTATGAGTTCTTACACCTGCAAACCTACAACGGAGTATTTCTAGCAGTGAGAACCTGTCTGAGGAGCACAATCTCACGTTGGGTACTGCATGTGAGGAAGGGTAACTGGGACAATGTCCTCACCAGATTCTCCTGAAATTGCCTGAAGTTCATGTGTGAAAATGCTAACGTAATCTCTGCATACTTACTAGTCTAGAGCTATGTTATATTACAGTTACACTGCACACAGACCAGCCAAAAACAATAAAAACTGAGCCACTTAGCTGACCTCCAAGTCTACTGTATTGTAATGACTGTAGCTTCACTATAATGTATAGTTAAGATAACATTATTGCCAACTAACTTTTTTTCTGCTGAGCTAAACTTAATAGTGCCAGCAGTGCAGGTTTGTCTTCTGGATCATGGCTTGAAAACATTATCGTTTTTCCAAAGCTTTTTTTTTTCCAGTTTAAGTGAACTACGTTTATTGAACTGCAGTTAACTGTATTCATCCCTAGCAGGGCAGTTAAATAGTTTCTTTTAAAGTATTGAGAACTGCTGTGCAATCCTCTCCTTCGAGAGAACTTCGAGAGAACTGCAACCAAGTTATAAGCAATAAGAATAGAAAGGTGCACTAAAATAGCCATCAAACCAGTTTTGATCTGGCCCTTTTAGTTTCATTCAAGGAAAGTTTTATGGTTCTTCTAAGTAATTCCATTAAAAAAAGATGTTTCCAACTTGCTGGCACCATAAAGAAGGTCCATAAAGATTATTTTTTATTTCTGTGCTGGCCAGTCAAGGTTTTCAGCACCAGTTCAAAACCTGAACCATCCAGAATCAGTGTCGGGCCAATGCTTTTGACATTGAAGGGGAACAAATCCTTCCATCTGTGGCTGCAGTTATAGCAGAATCTTACTGCCCATAGGTCTGGAAATAGATGTTCAACATTCACTCAGCATGTGTAATCAGATACTTGTGGCTATACAATCAAGTGGCTGCACATGACATTTCCTGCCGTCCCATTTTAGTTTAGTTGCGAGTAAAATTGTGAGCATCGTAAACACCTGTGTCTGCAGTGTGCCTAAGTAGAGCTCCCAGAATTGTGCTCTCTTGTTTCCATGTGGCACTGAAGTGTGAAAATCACCTCTCCAGCTTCAATCAATTTCTGTAGTTGCCAAGTTGTCAAGTCTTGCCAGGCAACAGAAATGCAGAACAATAAGAGAAAGCAAAACCCCACTGCGTGTGGCTGGATCCGCCTACGCAATCAGCCTTTCAAAACACAACCACAACACCTGAAATTTACACGATTCAAACAGACATGACGTAGCACTTTATTGACACGTACGGGATTTCTTTAAAGAGATCACCTCTGCCCGTTCTTACTCGTCTTTAACAGAGCTTTAAAAGTGGAATAAATACAGTATCTGCCCACCGCAGAGCAACAGTTTGGTGCCCAGTAGAGGAAGCGCAAACACAAAGAGAGGCCATCTATGAGTGTGTCCTCTCCATTTCTGTGCCCTTGCTGCCACCTCACCCTCACTTTGCTCACACTCCATTATTCATGCTCAAGACTGACCAAGACTTGGCTAAAGGTAAAGGCAAGAAAGTTTCAGAGTTTCTTAATTCTGCTGGAGCCGCATACTTTAGTGTAAGTGCTGCGGGGGCTTGTCCCCGAGGTACATAAGCTGATGAATAATGGCAGTATGGTGCACACACTTCAGCATGGCTGGCTGCGGCATGAATCAGAATCATAACCCTTAGAGTGTCGGGTTGTGCTTAACACACTGAGCCGCTGGATCCCCAGCAGGAAGTTTATTCCAGCTGTGATACAGTTACTCAAGCATACCGCGAATGCAGCGCTGCAGTCAGTCATCTTAAAATGCAAAACTATGTTCTATGTAGTGCCAGAAAAATATTTCTATGGAATGCAAAACTGCATAAGACAACATATGCGTAAACTGTAAGCATCATAGACTGTATATCAACAACAGACATGACCATTTGAAGTCCTTGCCATCTTGGGTTTTTGAAACCAGACCCTACAAATGAGTTGAATCTCATTGAGAAACCAGGAGACGCTGCATGATCACACAGCACCAAAATCAACCATAATGTAGCCACGCCCTCAAAGGTCATCAGTCAAGTGAGCTGTAGAGTCGTGCCATGCTTACCTTGAGAAAGACTGCACGTTTATAGCACTTCCACAATGGCTTTACCATTCAGCCTCAGAGGCAATGGCCATCTTTTATATAAAGACAACAGTAACGACAAAGAGGCAGCAGGACTGAATGTGTGTTTCCAACCATCTGCAGCTCCAGTAAGCTGGCGGTCCTGCTGCGCTTCAATAGGTTTCCCTTGGTAATAAGTTCTCGTTTTAATCTGTTTCTCATTTAACAATTAAAAAAACGTCTGTTCGTAACAGCATAGCTTTTTAATATGGCAAACAGGCACACTGCTGCGTTTGATTAGTGTTATTTTAAAAATGCAATTATCATAAACTTAGTATCTGAAAATTAATGTGATGAAGAGCTAATTCAGTAAAAAAAAATATATGAGAAAACCGCAATTTTGGGGCAAAGATCTATTAAGCAAAGATTTAAGTATTGCAACAACACCAATCATGGATAAATTATTCTTATATACTAGCATGTAGCATCTAGAGGTTGGTTGTGCAGTACAGCTTGTAGTAATATTTCACATGTGCAGCTATTACTTCAGTTGTCGCCTCTTTTCAGCAAGCCTTTGGGAATATGTTGACCGGGCCCTGGCTCCACTGCAAAACTACACTTTGAATGATTTAAGTTTCCGAACGGGAGGACATTATACAGTACCCATGTATCCAGTCAGATGTGAAATTTGTGCCCCTGAGTTTCTAGTGAATGGGGCTCTCTTGAGGGCTAAGTGTTGAGATTACTTGCACGCCATCTTCTCTGGTAATGAACCCTGTCGGGGTACCAAGATGTAGCTGAAGGGGCACAGTGGCCATAACAAGCTCCCTCATGGTGACTGCCCATCTTAAATAACGTTTTTTTTCCTGCACTTGGGAGACACAACCACAAAACTTTACAGCTACTTATGAATAATTATGATGATGCCTTATGTTGTAGCACTCGTCTTCATTGAAATGGCCAACAAATATGACCATTGCATCTGTTCTCATCTGCATTAACAGTGCCCTGTATAAACAGAGACAGAATAGCAATTTTACTGAGCAACCATGCAAGCTTGACACATACATCCAGTGAAGCCCACTCATGAACTCTGCTTGTAACTCTCTCTTGGACCAAAAAAAGTGTGGTTTAAAAGACAATTCTTCAAGCGATTTCCACTTGAAGAATGTTTATTATTCTCTATAACGTGTGAATTTGCCCTATTTAGAATTCCTCTCTTATTGCAAGCTTCTGGAAACTGTTCCCCTCGGGCACTGTTCTGGTATCAGCTCATACACGCATTCACCCCCCATCCCTCCATTAACCAACCATTCATCGCATCCATAACCTTCCTCCACATTTACTGGGATAAAAAAGGTTTTAAGGTGAGTTCTAACATTGTATCACACAAATCCTGGCACAGTCGAGCCTCTTACATCGGCATTATTCACTACTGCACAGTAAAAGCCATTAGATATAATTGCATTTTTAATGAAGAGCCCATAGAAGCTTCCATTGTTTAATCAATGAGAGGGCTTTCATTTTTAGCGGATGTCACTGGCTTCATGAGAGGTTATCTTACAGTCCTGGAAGGGTCATCCAGGTCAATTACCCTGCAGGTTAGCATCATGCCACATCCAGATAATCACTCCTTTCTCTGCAAGTTGCTATCTGGTTTTACAATCATCCAACATGCTGCTGTAATAGGCTTTCTGTTGACTCTGGTAGATTGTTATCGTGTTCTCACCGATTGATTACAACATGGTATCTTTAGGCCATATTGACCATCGTGGATGGGGTTAATATTGAATTTTAGGTGAAATTAACTATTTCCATAGAATAAAAACCATCCACAGCGACCTTGCCATTATCCCAAGACAAGCACAACATTACTTCACCATTGCTATTATCTTCCACACATGTCCCAAGCTGCAGGAAACAGGGACACCACAGGGAACACATCTGCTAAGTTGACCCATTTAAAAACCCCAAAACAAAACATATAAAAAATATATTGTATCTCTTTCCAGAAACCTTTAATAGTGACTCTCTTCCTTATGCATAAAGCTAAAACACTATTGTGCAATGCTTCACGCTTTCAGCTAAGAACAATCATAATTGCACAAATGCATATTACTTATATTATGTTATAATGTGTTGCTTATTGTGATTGAACCCACAGGGAGTTATCACCCCACTCTGCAGTTTCTGTCAACTCAGCCAAGTATCTGCGAGAATTACATCCATATTAGGTGATTTTTCACCTCATGACTTACGTCCATTTTCAAGGTTGAGTGCTATCACTGAAGGGTTGGTGACCTTAATTTAGCAAGGCCAAAGTAAGGGTGTTAACTTCAAGGTTGTGAAAGGGTATTAACCACCCCTGACACAGAACGCCGGACTTTCATTCACAAGAGAGGCATTAACCTGACATGAAAGACAGACAGACAATTAAAATTTGTGTTTTTATTAAACACAACCCTGTCCTACATCTCTTCCAGTTTCTGCACATTTAACCAGATGACAGATGGTTCCTATTTACTTTGGCTTTTGACTAAAATTGTTGTTTTTGCCTTTGGCTTTATTCCATACACACGAACTACCTTTTGCAGCCTGGTAGTAAGTTTTATTCTATTTATTCCCATAATGTCAGTGTTATCAGTGAGGAATAGGCTGCATATGGGTAATCTTCCAATGGAGAATTGGTGAAATAGAATAGAATAGATTAATCCTTTAATTGTCTCGCAAGGGGAAATTTGGGTGTAACAGCAGCAAGAAAGACACATATACAAACAAACAGTACACAAGACACAGAACAGAAACATACACAATTTGTACATATTTACATCAAGGACAATAGTAACCAAAAATGTTATTAAATTAAATAAAATTAAAAGAAGTTAAGAGGCAATGAACATCTCCTTTTTTCCAATATTTTCCAGGAACGATGCTGGGAATCTGCTTAGTGATACCTCTGATTTGGTCTAAATTTGGCTGTTCTTCTGAAAGAATTAAATCTACCTTCTTCAGCCAACTCAGGATAATCCAAAGAATTACTCTGCATCACAGATAAAGATGATTAATCTGCAATTCTGGCAAAGTCTTAAATTTCCTTTTCTTTAGGACAATGATAGTTAACTATAGTTTTCGATTCGTAGAACATTGTGTCGTTTTCTATAACTTGCCAGATGCACAAGGAATTTTTTTCTGCTGCAAGGTTGTCAACATCAGGTGATTTACTTATATTTATCCTCCATACCACATCCTCCACTTCAGTATGGTTTTGATATGTGTCAGGATCAAGTCTTATCAAAAGGTTCTTGACATTACTACTGCCGATTACTGCCATCTTCTAAAAAAGCAGAGAGAAACTTTTTAGATATTGTAACTACAGTTGGCTCCATCCTGGTGAGCTTTTACATTAGGAAACGTCCGCTGTTGCTCATCACTACAGCTGCTTTCTCACAGTTGCAGTTGACCTTTTTTGGCATATTTAAACCTCCTGTTGAAAATTTCACTCAAATATATGTGTCAGGTTAGGGCTGTGTGCAGGCAGGAGTGGTGGTAAGGAGGACCCAAAGTGCAGACGCTCGGAGGCAAGAGTGTACTTCAAAACAGCTTTAATGCTAAACTCAAAAAGTAACAAAACTGAGAATCCAAAATAAACTTAGACAGACAGACAGACAGACAGACAGACAGACAGACAGACAGACAGACAGACAGACAGACAGACAGAGCAAGATGAGGGTAGATCGTAACACAGACACAGAGAAACACAAGGCTTAAATACACAGAGGGCGCAATCAGGGAATGAGTAACAGGAGGGAAACACAGCTGGGGCAAATCAGGCCTAACGAGACAAAGGAAGCACAACCAGACACATTTACATGAGACACGGACTTTCGAAGTAAAACAGGAAACATAACACAGACTGAACTTACAGACACAGACTCACAGACAGGCACTACAGAGGGAACAGAGACGTGGGACCAGGGCAGACACAGACACTGACTGGACACGGGGATATAGCCGACAGGGGAGACAGCAACTAAGGATAACACAGAGACATAAACCAAAAGACAGAACTCTAACAAAGAAACCAAAGACTAGAAATTATAAATAATATAATAAACTCAAAAACCCTGGGTCAACGACAATATGTGCCACTTCTCTGCATCTGTGTCATTCTACTGTCTTAAGAATGCTGAATATCACTCTTCTAGCAAAAAGTGTTCTTTTGTTTTTTTATGTATTTTCTTTTTTTTAATTAAACATCAAGAAGAAAGATAATCTATTCATTCTAGAGAGCTGGAAAAAAGAAGGCAACTGGACTTCTTTAAGTTTGTGGAGAAATCCAAGAGATCAGATCTAAAAACAAATCAGATGAGCTCAATAGGTCACGTTACTATCACTTATGGTAATGAACCACAGATTTTTTCACACCTTGGCTCATGTGATGACTCACATGATCAGCAGCGCGTCCAAAGGGACGACTTCAACAAGGAGTTAAACTCCTGATTTACAGTAGGTATTTATTTAGGTTGATTTAGAGCAGGGGTCCCCAATCCCAGTCCACGAGGGCCGGTGTCCCTGCAGGTTTTAGATGTGTCCTTGATCCATCACAGCTGATTTAAATGGATAAATGACCTCCTCAACATGTCTTGTTGGCTGTATCCCAATTCAGGGTCTGCAGCCTTAAAGGCCGCATTTTAAGGCCGATTACGTCACAGCGACGCGACGAAGGCTGTCCCAATTCGAAGGCTGCTCGAAATGCGGCCCTCAAATGCGTCCTTCATTTCCCTGAATTTTAAGGACGTGGCGGTGTAGACTTCGTGGCCCAACATATCCCAGAATGCATAGCGCGGCGGTGGGTGTGGATAATTTTGCCGAAAAAAACGGTGGATGAGGGGCACTCGAAGAGTAAACTTTAAGTAAGTACTGAATATGATGTCACTTATTTATGTGCAAATGTTTAATAACGAAGAACATTAAAACATTACTGTTGGCCACATGTCGGCAAAGTTATGTGACATTAGTGACGTTTGTACTAACTTGGTTTTACAGCCTTTACTTTAAAATATACGCCGTTCAATAGCTGAGCTTAATCTTCCAGAGAATGATCAAAGCTCATGTAGAAACAAACAAACAAATGAACAAAAGATTTTCTCCTTCATTTCTGTCAAACAAAGCTGTATGAAACGTTTCCAGCTGTTAGTATCGTGGCTGCTAGGCAACCTGGGCAGCGCGACGGAGGCTAGACCGTCCCATTTCACAAGCCTCGCACTTCCGGCCTTAGCGGTCTTTAAGTACGCGGCCCTTGAGGGTCGTTGAGGCTGCGTACTTTAAGGCTGCAGACCCTGAATTGGGATACAGCCGAAGTTCTCCAGAGGCCTGCTAATGAACTAATCATGTGATTCAGGTGTGTTGACCCAGGGTGAGATCTAAAACCTGCAGGTACACCGGCCCTCGTGGACTGGGATTGGGGACCCCTGATTTAGAACTTAAAGAAGACCAGTTGCCCTCTTTTAGTTATCTAGACTTCCATGACCTGGATGACTGAGGACCTACACAAACATGCTTGGTTATCTGGTACTCAGACGACCAAGCATGACACAAAGGGCACACTTTAATATAGCACAGGTTTAGGGTGTTTATACTGGAAGCGTAAAGGAACAGAGAACCCAAATTAATCCCAACATTCAAAAAGTCAGGATAATCATTTAGAAGTAAATAGCATAAATGTGTTTTATATTTTAATAAATGGACGCCTGATAACTGTGGCGCATTGCATCTGTCTGATTCTAATAGTCACAGTGAAATGAAGACAAATGAATTTTAATTTTTGTAGAAGTGCTATGATCATTATTTCTAGGTTTGTATGAGGGGATGTGATAGGCCCATTCTGCTGTAATTGTGTGAATATAAAGACGATATAGTCTAAAGGATTGATCACCTGCTAAATTTACAGGAGCTGCGTGGCCATGGAGACCAACGCCGTTAGGCTCTGGGCACAGAGTTTTTCTGTTGATTTTAACGCCAGAGGAGGTTTGGAGCTGTGCAGTTATTGAGTCAGCAGAGCATTGGAGACTTTTACACAAAATGTGCCGCTCAGTGACCAGCTCTGTAACTTCAGGGTTGTTGTGGTTCCTCATCAATTCCACTTTGCAATCATAGTTGATCGTGGAATATCTAGGATTGAGGAAAAAATCACAAACTGGCTTTCTGCAACAGCGGCATCCTGTCACAATACCGCACTCGAATTCAGCGAGTTTGTTAAAATGACCCATTGTTTCACAAATGATCATCATACTACGGTTGTCATTTGCATACTGTGCATCACACAGACATGGTTAAGATAAAATATTAAACATTATTGATATTGTCACTAAGATCTTAGATGTATATGGATAGTTTATGATGAACCCAAAAGGCAAAAGAAATAAATAAACAAACACAATCTTTTTAATTTAATATATTACTTTAAGTGCTAAGTTTTACAACCTTAAACAGTAGCTCAAAAATGCAAATATTCACCACTTGATATGTGTAAAATAGAAATCAAGTGCAAATGCCAAACCATCTGCACTGTTCTTATTTTTCACACTTGATTTTAGCACCACTCCACAGTAGCTAATAGCCACATCACCCACATATGCAGGAGAAATATGTCAGTAAACCACTTATTGTTAATGTTAATTATCCTTGCAACTGAAATTAAGCGCCCTTTCTGTGTCTTCTGTTCGTGTTTGCTGTGCGAGAGCAAGCGATCTTAATTTATACTCGTGGTCACAATATAATAACAAGAAGAGCTTGATTCATGCAGGCCAGAGACAGCCTCCTCAACCCCAGAGAGAGAAAACAAGCAAGTGTGAAGTGCTTGTCCAGATTCCAGGAATTAGTTGTCGAATATCAGTCATCTTCCTCCTCCACAGTTTGCAATAAAATGAGCGAACACAATCTAAGAGGAGTGTTGTTACACTATGTGTCAGATTAATGCAGGCCAGAGAGAGCCTCCTCCTCATCAGTTAAGGGCAGAGAGGGGGATGCAAAATAAACTGATCTAATTGTTGGCAAAACTGTTGAACTAAAAGAGCCTCAAAACAAGCACAGAGGAATACTTTGCAGTGATTTTTCTAACTTTCGTCTTACCGAGATTTAGCCCAGACAAGTAGGAGGCGCTTTTACAACTTGATTTGGTGAGTAAACAACTCCCACTGAAGGGGGACCGTGGCTCAGGGGTAACCGGAAGGTCGCCGGTTCGATCCCTGGGCTCTCTGTCCTGGTCGCTGTGTCCTTGGGCAAGACCCTTTACCCTACCGCCTACTGGTGTTGGCCAGAGGGGCCGATGGCGCGATATGGCAGCCTCGCCTCTGTCAGTCTGCCCCAGGGCAGCTGTGGCTACAACTGTAGCTGCCTCCACCAGTGTGTGAATGCGCGAATGAATGAATAGTGGAATTGTACAGTGCTTTGGGTTGCTTGAAAAGCGCTATATAAAATCCAATCCATTATTATTATTACTGACACACACGCACATACAGAGACACGCACCACTTATTATGCCCTTCCAGTCTTTTTCTTTTAGAAATGGGATGCTAAAATTAAAAACCAGGATAATTTTTGTCATTGTAGCCCCTTCGTTCATACATCAGTATGGTCCCTCTGAACATCGTTGAATATCCCTCATAGTCTAAGAAGAGGGCAAAGTAATAAAAATGTTAATATGTTAAATTGACTCCTTTTTACTATCACAGTTGCCTCTGAGGAAGGAGTTTAACAACAAGCAGCAGGTACTTAACAGATCAGGTTACATACATATTACACTTCTCTGGGTCCTTTTCAATATTTTATTTTCAGCTTATAGCTAAATTATACTATTTTTTTTTTTAAATCAGATAAAGACAAAGCAGTGAAGACAATTTTAAGAAGGGGATGTTCACTACCTACCAGTCTTTCAGGAAAAAGTAACCGGTATTATATTTTAGTTTCATTCTTTAATAAGTTGCGGTCCTTTTCACATAACTTTTTTGGGATACAAAACCAAAACGTTGCATATATGCCATGAATATTATTGCAGTCAGCAAGAGAAATCCATCGATCCATCCAAAAATTTAACACTCAGCACACCTGTTTAACTGCACAAGTAGACGCAGATGTTCAAGATGCCCTGCTGAAGTTCAAACCGAGCATCAAATTGTGGAAGAAAGGTGATTTAAATGGTTTTGTGGTATATTTGTTACATGTTTTCCACATATCTATTAGAGGTGGGAATCACCATACATCCCACGATACGATATTATCACAATACTTAACGCACGATACGATATTATTGCAATTTTTTAAAATATTTTGCGATATTCAGATTCTGTACATAAAGATAAACTTTATCAATATTTATTTTCTCTAATATCAAAGTCTCACACTCAGTCTTTCTCTCATTTCAGTTTTATTGTTGACAAACTGAACGGTTTGTATTACAGTCTAGTCCAACTTAACTGAACGCAACCATCTGGTACAATTATAGCTATTCTGAACTATGCAGTTTATGAAAACTATGCAGCCCCTTCAGCAACTGAAGAATTTGAAAGTAAATTAAAACAAAATATAATTTTACATTAAATAAAAAAGTTTTAAACTTAATTAAAATAAAACTTGTCTTAAATTAAAATAAGTAAACTGTCATGTTTATTGCTGCCAAAAAACAAGTTAAACACATTTGGACAGTGAAGGAATGTCAGGATTCTTGCTCAGAAAAAGGATCAACATGCTCTGAAGTCAGAGCACAAAAACCTTTTTTGTAACAAAATATCGATTTCTGCTGTCCCTGTATCGATACATTATTAGCAAACAAAATATCACGATACTACACAGTATCGATTTTTTCCTCCACCCCTAATATCTATCTCTAGGTTTTGTACAGAATTAACTAAAGAGGTGAAAATATCCACTGAGCTGCAGCTTTCTAGGTGAAAACGCTGTGTTGATGCCAGAGATCAGAGGAGAATGGCCAGTACACTTCAGGCTACCAGGAAGGCAACAGTAACTTAAATAACCACTCATTAAAACCAAAGTATGCACTAAAGCATCTGTGAATGTACAAAACATCCAGCATTGAAGCAGAAGAGCACACCAGGCAACACTCCTGTCAACTAAGAGCAGAAAATTTAGTCTCCAATTCACACAAAAATTTTACAATAGCAGGCAAAAACTCTTTTCTGGTCTGATGAGTTTCAATTTCTGCTGCAGAATTTGGATGGATGGGTCAGAATTTGGCATAAACTACACAAAAACATGTATCTATCCTGCACCGTATCAATGCTTCAGGCTGGTAGTGGAGGTGTGATGGGTGGGGGACATTTTCTTGGCATGCACAGGGCTTCTTAGTACCAAGTGAGCATCATTTTAACACCACACCCTACCTGCGTATTGCTGCTGACCATGTCCATAACAAACCACGTCACAGAGCTCACTCATCTCAAACTCTTTTCTTGAACATGACCATGAGCTCACTGTGGCCTCCACAGTCACCAGATTCAATTCAATAATGCAACATTTCCAGCAGCTTGTTGAAACTATGCCACAAGGAATTAAGGCAGTTCTGAAAATTAAAGTTGGTCAAATGCGGTACTAGCAAGGTGTACCTAATGATGTGCCCAGTGAACAAAGTACACTGTACAGTCAACACATAGAGATTATAAAATTGGTGCGATCTTAAAATGTAAATTTTTGGACAGCTACACACACATACACACTTCTTTTTTTTTTAAATCACACAGATTTCCTGCTGTGTGGGTTCCACAATCCATCTCTTGTGTTTACTTTCTAATGTTTAAATCCAGCCATGGCTGTCATGCTGAATTTGAAAAGAGCTGCTCCTTATCAGGATGCTGCACTCCCTTTCCACCACCTCCTGCCTGAACCTGTCACGAGTCTGGCTGAGGACAAACAGATCTCAGCTAACCTTGTCCTTGTGCTAACTGTGCTAATTGCCACTAAAGCGCTGATGTTACGAGACTTCCTGGGGGCTGACTTCCACAAATCACAAGGTTGTTGTCTCCTGACGTCCATCATATGTTTACCAACGTTTCCCAGTCCTTGCTTAGGTCCTTGAAATGCCAGAGTTCAATGGCAAACCGTGGCAGCGCTAAGCTTAATGTGGCTGAGTTATGTTGACAGAAACGTGGCTCCCTCTGTTACCTCTAAACCCTCCAGCATCCCCGACACCTCCCTACAAAACAAGGTGACATTTCAAGATGAATGATATTTAGGAGCTTTATTTTGAGAAATGAAATTAGCCAAGGTTAATGAAAGAAAAGCAAGTCCAATCAGGGCATTGATTTTCAGGCAGAAAGCGACTATCCAGAGATCAATTTGGAGTAATAAAAAAAGGCCATAAACAAGGGAGCCCACAACACAGAGCTGTATCTGCCTTCCTGCACTATAACAATACTACATTACTGAGCTTTGATTTTTACTTAAAAAAAACGCATCAGTCAGAATAAAGAATGCAACTTAACCAGAATCTTTGCAGCAAAAAAACAAAACAAAAACCCTAACCTTTCTTGCAAGCATTTTATTAACTTCATATCTTCTATGACAGATCAGCATTTTACTTGAACCCTCAAGTCATCACGCCTGCTGCAGAGAAACACAATTCAGCTGTCACCTGGTAAGCAACAAGCTCAACCACTGGAAAATTGCTACCTGTCCTTGTCAGTCTTTATGTCCTCTGTACACTGCTTTTACACCTGTGTAATGAGATGTAAGAAGCGCAACATCAACCAAGTATTCAAAACTCTATGGATGGATATAACAGATGACTGACAAATATAGTTAAGTTAAAAATCAGGGGACAGCTTAGCTTCACATAATGAGCAGAAACAGGTACTCAAAGTGGGCCTTGTAGTCATAGCCAAGGGGGCCACAAACAAGCTTGTAAATTTGTGTTGTATCATTAAAAAGTGCATCTATACAGATGGGGACCATTTATACCAATGCAACAACAATATGATCTCTATAACTCCTTCTATGGGTGGCTGTAGCTCAGGTGGCAGAGCAGGTCAGCCACTAACCAGAAGGTCGGTGGTGGTTGCCAAATATCCTTGCCCAAGGATACTGGGGTCCGGTGGCCCGGTGGCGCCAGTGTCCGGCAGCCTCGCCTCTGTCAGTGCGCCCCAGGGCAGCTGTGGCTACAATGTAGCTGCCATCACCAGTGTGTGAATGGGTGAATGAATGTAGTGCGCTATACAAATGCAGGCCATTTTACCAAGCCAAACATTATCTCTGGGCCAATAGAAACTTTGATACATTATACTGGCAAAGGTATTAGTACACAGGTGGCCTAATACTTTTGTTCCTTTTAGCGTATGCCAATATGATATTGGCATATTGTTCGCAGCAGGGTGCAGTGAACCATTTCCGCTGCAGTGTAACTTTGCTTATTAGCAGTGTTGGGTGTAATTATATTCCATTTTTTTACTAACACAGTCAGCTGATTACAAGTCATGTGCAGGAGGAGATAAATGTCCTTGTGTCCTTTCTTGCAATACAACTAAAAGTAAAGTGTAAACTATATCCAGGATAGAAACAACTGCTTTTTTTGCTTTGTGTTCATATGTAAAAACTGAAAGAAATATTGTTTGTATGTCTTCATTGGGATAGGGCTTCGTGTTGGTGTGTGGGTCTGTAGCCTAATATTTATATTATTAAATGGTAATTATTCTATTATATGAGGACATAGAAATATTTGAATCGGTTAAATTAGCCCCATCACAATCCAACCTAGACAGAGTTATGAGAGTGTATTTTGTAATAAAATTTGTCCGTAGATAAACAAAGAGCCACCTGGCATTGCTGTCATACTTTACTGCAGAAGAGTCTTGAGCTACTCATCTAGGAACAATAGAAATAACTGCAAAAATGTCTTAAATGTACAAAGATATGAATGTAACACAGAAAAGGAGACAAAAACATTTTGTGCAGTTGTGACAACCTTTATTCTCCAACACAACCTGAACTCTCTTAGGCAAAACTTTCTTTAATAGGAAGGACTGAACTGAAGGAATATTTCTCCAGACTTCACGAAAGCCATTTCGAAGCTCTTCTTTGGAGGTTGGTTGCTTTTTGATTTCAAAATGATCCTAAACCGTCTAAATAATGCTGAGGTCTGGACTCTGTGGAGATCAGTCCGTTGTATAGTTTGCCATACCTCAGCCTTTTTTCCCTTTTGTTTCCCTTCCTCAAGAAAGACCTCATGCCCACCTTCCGATTACAAGGCGGACGCCCAACTCTTGAGCCACAATCGCCCGGAGTAGATGCACAGTAGATGGACCAACTGAACCAGATGCATCTCTCAGGTCCTCTGTCCTTCCACTGAGACCATTTCTGATGAGTAAACGGTAAATGCTGTATTTATATAGCACTTTACTAGTCCCTAAGGACCCCAAAGCTTTACATATCCAGTCATCCACCCATTCACACACTGGTGATGGCAGCTACATTGTAGCCACAGCCACCCTGGGGCGCACTGACAGAGGCGAGGTTGCCGGACACTGGTGCCACCGGGCCCTCTGACCACCACCAGTAGGCAACGGGTGAAGTGTCTTGCCCAAGGACACAACGACCGAGACTGTCCAAGCCGGGGCTCGAACCGGCAACCTTCCGATTACAAGGCGAACTCCCAACTCTTGAGCCACAATCGCCCTGAGTAGAAGCACAGTAGATGGACCAACTGAACCAGATGCATCTCTCAGGTCTTCTGTCAGGTCTTTGCTGGATTTTTTCCTGTTTCTTAACTAAATTACTTACAGATAATACTAATCTTCTGTAGATAGTTTTTTTTAGTCGTGCCACTTCCTATTTCTCTAAAGTTTTTGAGCTTGTCAGCTCATTCACCAATTTGGGAATCACATTATTAGTGTGAAAAATACAATTTTATCCCTATCAAACAATGTTATTTTTGTAGTTTTTGTAGATTCAACAAAGAAATTGAAACAAATCATGATTTTGTGACAGCCTGACTTCCACTTCAGTTTTGCCTCAGTGCTTCATAGGTTAGTGTTGCCAAGGGGCTTAGCAAAATAATAATGATAATACTAATAATAAGTCCTCTGAAAATGGTCAAGTTCAAACAGTTGTCAAAATTAGTCAAAAATCAGCCAATGTCTATGTCAGTAAGCCTGCAAAACTATTGCTCAAGACTCCTTTAAAACATTCAAGAAAGTCTGACTCCTTGAAAGCAGAAATGGGAGTGGGGGGCACAGATAAATGCGTAGTATCCAAAGAAGCGAGGAACTGTTTCCAGTCATTTATATTTCTTAATCATTAAAAAATAGCTAAACTGCACTAACCGTATTTCAACATATGTGTGCCTAACGGATCATCTAAGTAATAAATTAGCCATCATATTTAAGACGAGACAATATTGTGCTTAAAAGTGAGATTCTGGTGAAAGATTTTCATTTTAATGTCACACTTCAAAGTCATCTGGTATCAGAGAGAAGAAAGACAGACATAAAGCATGACAAACCCCTTCTGTGACCAAAGGCTCAATAAGATCCACATCAATAGTCCTCTTTAATTTAAATGAGAAATACGTAGCCAGCAAAGTAAGAATGAAGGAAATTCCAGGCCCGTGAGCTATACATCTTGAGAAGAATAGACTTCTTCTACTGCCAATTTAGTAAAGCCTGCGCAGCAAATTTCACACAACCATTTTGTGCTGTGCTGATAAAACACTCCGAAAGCCCAATGACACAGACAATGCCTTCAGATAGGAAAAAGCCACGTTTTGTCCCCATCCTTTTCATCAATGTCCCAAATACAACCAAGCCTAACTGAACAGTGGAACAGAAATAGCCAACAAAAACTCCGGCATCGAACACCCACACACACACACTTCAAACAAATTGGCTGGCATGTGTGGCTGAAGCAGTCCTGCTAAAAATCAGATCATGTTTTGGTTATTGAACGACTCAATCTTAGGGCGCATCACTGCTCTAAATGCTACTGATTAGGTCTATTAGGCGTGTGAAGAGGATCTGACACAATGGCACTAGAGCCCCGCACCTGTCGCCCTCTCATCCACACCCCACTCAATTTCTGTCAATGAATGTAGCTCACTTCATTTCCATGTTCCACTCAAGCTCTTTATTGATGAATAAAAAGACATCGCTGGCAAATAAATGCTTGCTTTTATAGCCTCATGCATGGGAAAATGAGATGGATTATTTAGTGCGAATCACAGGCCTCCACCTCATTGAGTTTTACTGATCTTGTGAGCTTTCATTTTGATTAAGAGCTCACATCTGGAAGCTTCGTGGTGTATCCAGTGTCATCAATTCCACCAGCCGAGCACAGAATGAATTCACAAACCCTGGTTGGTAGACCTCATCCCTTGGCAGCCTTTCTGGGGGCCAAAAGAAAAGAGTTGCCTCAGAGTCCCAACTGCTTTTCATGCCACCCTCGGCACCCAGTGGCTCATTAAGACAGGCAGGCAGTTCAGTAAAAACAGCAATGATATGAGGAAACTGTTTTTATGAGCCTCACACTGTTCACTAAACCCCCTAAAAAGCGAAAGTGTAATAACCATGTGTACATCTTGAAGTTTGGATATGAATATTCAAGGACTGTCTCTGGAGTATGTAATATGTCCTTTATGTGTCATATGCAGTGTTGGTCAAGTTACTTGAAAAAAGTAATCAGTTACTGATTACTTCCCCAAAAAAGTAATCCAGTTACTTTACTGATTACTTATTTTCAAAAGTAATTAATTACTTAGTTACTTAGTTACTTTTTAAAAACACGATTTACAACCTGAATAGGTGATAAAGTGAGATCTTTCAGCCCAATTCTACTTTTTCTGCATAATCCATCATACAAAATGTAATCAAATGGAAAAGTCTCTTTTTAAAACTTGTTTTATTAGTTTTAATCTTTTAACTTTAAAATTTAATTATATGCAACATTCTCTGACTTGAAGAAATTTGTTTGCACATTCCAGCACATAAAATAAAATATATTTTTTGTGTTTACACTCAGTCTTTCAAATAGATGCAAGTAAAACACAGCAGAAAATAAATAAAGTCAAAGACTAGCAGTCCTGTTGCTCTATTTTCACCTGTAAAGCAGGAGTGGGGTAGGCGGAGGGTTACCCTGGTGCAGGTGTGCAGCGGTCAGTGGAAGAATCCACGAGTTTCTCTGTGAGTTTCCCATTACGTCGTAGCTACTCGGTGCTTGCTTGGAAGTTTAGGGTTTTTTTGCTGTAAAAAGAAGTTTTCTTCCCACGCACAACGGACACTAATGTTTTTGTCACTTTTTATGGAATCAAACTCAAAGTAAGGTCAGTACTTCCACGCTTTAAACGCTGCACGCTCATACTCTCTCTGCACTCGATATATGATCCATTGTTGATCTGCACACAGCTATTGTCACGAACGTCGCACTCGCTTACGTCACTGTCATGAGACATTCTCGCAAAAAATCACGGTTTTAGTAACGCAGTAACGCAGCGTTCCTACGTGAAAGTAACGGTAATCTAATTACCGTTTTTGCAATAGTAATCCCTTACTTTACTCGTTACTTAAAAAAGGTAATCGGATTACGCGTTACTGCCCATCTCTGGTCATATGTGACACAGTTTCACAAAAATATAAAGAATGAAGAATTAATCACCCTGGATCTGTTGTTCAAGCACGAGTGTTCGAGTATTTTTTAAAGGAATTGGGTACAAGAAAAAAATGAAGCTTTCAATATTACTACTTTTATAGAAGCTTCATCTCCTACATAACCCTGTGGTGTCGCTACCACAGAAGGGGGAACAAACATTTTAGCTGAACTATTTATTACCATCCAGCTGCTTCTAAATAACCTTCATGTGAGATTAGTGACGCTGTGACACCATGGGTGTAGTAGGTTGCTGGGTTTATAACAACCCAATGTTCAAAATAATTTTGTTATTGTAAAAAAGTAGATACAGAAAAAAAATTAATTGTTAAGAGAAATGTAAGCTGGATGAGTCTATTAAATCACTGAGTAAGTCAGCCACTTAATTAAGACCATTTTATCAGACAGGGTTATCAGCGGGCCAGATTATCCAATGGGAAGCCTGAGCATGTGCCAAGAGGCTCACACACAGTTGGAGGCCCACCCAAGAAGTAAATGAGAAAAAAAAAAGCAAAAAACACAATTTAATTCCCTAAAACTTTTGATTTTGAAACCATATATAATCATAAGTGTTATAGCACAATATTATATCTTGTTAAGTCTTCCTGTTTTCTTTTGTTACTTCTCTGTCTCTTGTGATTTGCTTTTACTTTTACTTCCTTTGTTGCCTTAATTAATTTCAGCTACAAAATCTTACTGCAGTGTTTCCCATCTCCCTGATTACATAACGAGTCTATTTAAAGCCTCAGTTTGCTTTCACGCTTTGTTGCATCATCTTCTGTTTTCTGTTTCCTTTTCCTCGCGTGTTCATTCTGTAAATTTATGTTCTTTGTCAGCTTTTGGATCATTTGCTTCACCTCAACAAAAGAAATCTCCATTTAGGTGTGCAACATGCAATTTATAACAGAAATAGGGTTGTCAAATGAAAAGCACAAAATAGCTTGTGCACAGGGAACATTTCTACTTTACTTACATTTTTTATTAGATTTAAAAAAAATGTATTCCTTTTCTAAGTAGATACATTCAGAAAGAGTACTTTTCCTGAGAAAAGCTCTCCAAGCTCTACTTGCACATTAATTATTTTTCCAACAATCAACACTTGAGGTTGTGAACAGGTGCAACAGATAGAGGGAGAGAAGTGGTACTGACAAGTGACACTGAAAGGTTGAAAAGTAGAAGATTGTCAGGGAGACAGACAGAGAGACAGGTGTGTGAGTATGTACACATTAAACATGGTATCCTTATAAAGGTGTTGTGTGTATTAGGGGTGCAACGATACTCGTATCGATATTGAGCCGTTCGATACAGTGCTTTCAGTTCAGTTCGGTACGCATATGTATGAACAATACAACATTTTTTATTTATTTTATCAACTTTTATTCTAACGATGTTGTCTGTGTTGAGCGCTCAGTGGATCTGCGTTCGACTACTCCGCCTAGGCTGCACTGTCGAGCGCAGATCCACTGAGCGCAGCGCAAGCTAGCAAGACAGAAGCTAAGCTAGTTGCAACATGGCAAATTGAACCTCCCCCACCCTCATTCAGATCTGGCGTTTGGAATTATTTTGGTTTTCATGTGACGTATGACCCTGAAGGTAAGCGCGTCATGGAGAAAAGTAAAACAGTATGTCGGATGTGCCACGCAATGCTCAATTGGTGGGAACTAGTGCGTTAGCGCAGTTAGCTCGTTAACGTGTTGACGTCGTCCAGCCCCACACACGGGACGATCCGCGGTAGCTTGTTAACGGAGATTTGCCGCGTTATAGCGTTAACGTCATTTCAACGAGATTAACGCTGACAGCACTAGTGGGAACACAACGGATATGACTGCACATTTACTCCGACATCATCCTAGTCGGCCATTGCCTCCATGATTTCTGTTGGGCAGGACCTAACCAATTTGTTCCGAGCAGCTCGAGTGAATCTTTGTCATTTTAAGTCAACACTGATACAAAGTAATGCAAACGCACTGATTTGGTTCAGATTTCAAGAGTGGGGTCAGGCAGCACTGGATACACGGCACCACCATTATTATGGTTCCACCACACAGCTTGACATTTCTTAAAAACAGTTTGATAACAGCATTAGGCACGTCTGCTCGCTTTTGGCAGACCTTTTCCCATCGCCCTTTTTCCGTCTTATTTTTTCAAAAAATCATTCTATAATGATTTTCTATATCACTCGAAATATAGAGCAAATTCAAAGTCTAGAGTCTAGAGCAAGGCAAATATGGTATCTGAAAATGAAAAGAGTAAAAAAAGAAGCAAGAAAGAAGCAGTTAAAACAGTTAAAAAGAAACTGACACTATATTTGTTAGTACTTAAAGCTAAACTTGAGAACATGTATCCTACAAAAGAAAAAACAACAGTCCAGTTAGAAGCTGACATCACTGTGCATTGTACTCTATATCCTACAGAAACTGGTATTTGCAAAAAAAAAAAGACCTTTTCCTGCATCTGCTGTTTTTAACAAAGCTCATGCATATGTTCACTCCTTCCCTCATCTGTCTGCTTTCAAGTGCTTGGCTGCTAGTCTATTCAGTACAACACTTCCCCACAGCGTAAAACTCAATGCTGACGTCATTGCTATAGTCTATCATCTTTCTGCCAGCCTTCATCAAACCAATTAAGCTCCAATCTGTGTACTTTAAATCACACTGCTCATCTGTCATTGTCCCTTGCAGACTCCTTCATGCAACCCATCACCGCCTCACGCAAATCACTTCATCAAACCAATTAAGCTCCAATCTGTGTACTTTAAATCAGCGGTCTCCAACCTTTTTTGCGCCACGGACCGGTTTATGCCCGACAATATTTTCACGAACCGGCCTTTAAGGTGTCGCGGATAAATACAACAAAATAAAACTAGTACCGGTACCAAATAAAGAAGATTTATTCATAACACACGTGAAAAGACCAAGGAAAACAGAGTAAACGATCAAAACGATAACAAAATAACGCTGAAAAAATCTGATAAAAATCTGATCTGATAAAAACCCTGAAAACTATACATTTCACACCCGAGCCTCAACTCTCGCGGTCCGGTACCAAACGACTCACAGACCGGTACCGGTCCGAGGCCCGGGGGTTGGGGACCGCTGCTTTAAATCACACTGCTCATCTGTCATTGTCCCTTGCAGACTCTTTCATGCAACCCATCACCGCCTCACGCAAATCACTTCATCAAAGTCTCCATCATCTCCACCCCCACCACCAGTGCCTAGATTCAGGGGGTCTTGCTCTAATTCCTATCACCAAATAGCATGATTGAATTCTGTATATCAATAAATCATGTTCATTTCCTTCTAATGATCTCTCCTTATTGAGACAGAGAAACAAAGTCTTGATGTCTTGTCTGTGTAAAGTCAAGAACCAAGAACCCAACATAAACCTGACATATCCATCTATCCCCGACCCAAAAGAGATTATACATTAACAGCACTTTGTAGCCCACATCTCATTTTACATTCACTCAGGGAAATTCTAGATTTCTGCTAGCTTCATGTTCTTTGCTGAGACTGAATAGTGATCTAGTTACTCTCATGGGGAACAAGAGCATTACCACACCATCGCCATGCAGCTATCCCATTTTCCTAATCCATCTAACAGCGCCCTCCCACCTCCTTGCTTCCCTTTGACAACTTTAAAGCTCTACCTTACCCATTACCCTTGGGCACGAGCTGCCCTTCCCTGGACCACACCGACATTCAGATGCTATTTAGAGCCATTAGGCCACCAAGGTCAGCACTTAACTTCCATTTTCACAGCCTTCGGCATCACCATCCCCCCACACACACTCTTCTTTTATTTCTCATTATTCCATTATTGTTGTTTTGTGTGGCGCACTGCACACAAGTCAGTGAATCGCTCATTAGTGGCAGCTTATGGTGCCATAACGTGCTGAGTGGAGAGAGAATGCCAGAACATACAAGGCGACATTTTTAGTCAACACAGTTACAGCATCTGATGAATTAGCTTGCACTGCAGGCTCTCCTTGCAACCCTGTGGAGAACATCTTGATTCTTTAGAGGGAGGATGGGATAAAGGCCAAGGATATGTCATTTTATTCACAAGGAACCATTTTTAGCAGGAGTGCAAGCAAAGACAGACCATCAAGCAGGTCCTTCTAGTTTCCTTTGATAGCGCAGTCATGGTTCATACATTTCTTGATGGTATGAAGCTTGACTTTGTCAGAAATAAGACTTTCAAACAAAAAAAGAAAACTGGCCAAAGCCTTCTGTGGGGAGGTTGGGAAAAGAACGAAATATGGTATCAAAAGGCAAGTGCTTGACCCTTCAACAGAATAAAGATCATGAATTATCCTGTCAGGAAAGCAAACAGCCTCTGGAACACATCTCATCCCGTCTCCAGTCCATTTAATGTGTTATTTATTGAGCCAGAGGGGAACTTTAAAAGAAAATCACATTCTTTAAACCTTGACAGAAACAGTCACAAGGAATTTAGTGTATTCATTATTTTTGTTTCACTTTTTTTTTTTTCCACTTTTAGTCTTTTCACAGTCGTATCAAGGTTGAGAATATACACAAACCATTGTTATATAATGATCTGGCAATTTTGCAAAGAGTAGATGCAAGTGATGATCATTATGGAGTAACACTTTGTAAAATGCGCGAGACGTTATGGAAGCAAAGTGAGAAAAGACGACCCAAATTCTAGATATATAAAATTAGAAAGAAAAATGTTCTTGCATTTGAAGTTTTGCCAGATTGGGTATGCATACTATGAGGTGATGATGCATTTTTATATTATAGTCACATGAAAAAGAAAGTACACCTTTTAATTAGGAGGTTTTATCTATGAGCCATTTTCGTTTGCTTATCTGGTTCAGGGTCGTGTAGAGCCTATCCAGCAGCAGGACAAAGGGCAGTGTTCAGGCCCAGTGTTGCCAACTTAGAAACTTTGTCGCTATATTTAGCGAGTTTTCAGACCCCCTAGTGACTTTTTTTCTAAAAAAAAGTCGTTTTAGTGACTTTTTTTCTAAAAAAAGTCGCTAAAGACGTGAAAGCGCATATCGCTTTTACTCTCAACAAGCAGCGGGTGCTGTAACACAGTCAGTTCTTCTTTTATTCTTTTACTCTTATGCTGTTTTGTGGATCAGGTTTAAAACTACTCATAAACACACACACACACAAAGTAACTCCACCAGAGTGCCTATTTCGGGTCACTTTTGCCGGTCCAAGCCCGGGTAAAGGAGCAGGGTTGGAATTGAGACATTAAAAAAAACAATAATTGCTAAAATAAATTTAATTTGTAGTTCTAAATAAATTCTAAATGCATTTAGGACGTTTTTTGCTCACTTTATGTCTCTTCCACGATGTTATTTCTCTCTCCAGCAGCGTAGGTTACAATTACATTAGCATGACCAATTATGCAAATTAGGTGATGACGTCATTTAGCGACTTCTAGCGACTTTTAGGACAACCAATAGCGATTTTCCTTACCGAGGAGTTGGCAACACTGTTCAGGCCAAATCATCACCCCTCCACTATTGTGTTTGACTGTTAGTATTGGGTTGTGTTGACATGCTGTGTCTTAATAAAACACATCTCTACTTTGGGCTCTTCTACTCCATGGATTTTTTTCCAAGTCTTGTGGTTTGTCCAGATGCGACGTGGCAAACAAGCCATGCTACTATGATCCTTTTTTAGAGAGAAGAGCCTTTTTCCTGGCAAACCTTCCAACGAAGCCAAACTTGTTTACTCCTGTTCTATTTGTATTGTCATGAACTTTAACATTTAACATGCTAACTGAGGCATGAGATGTAGCTCTTGGGGTTTTTGCAGTCTTGGCATTGTGTTAAAACACATCTGAACAACATCTGCTTTTCCAGTGGTGCTCACGCATGCTGATGAACAATTAATCAAGTGCATTTGATTAGCAGCACCTAGCTGCTACTTAACTTAATCCTTTAAGGACAAAAATTGTGTATTACTATTTCCTAACTCGTGAAAAGTTGCAACGGAAAGAAGCTTTACTTTCTTTTTCGCATGACTGTATATTTATATAGTCCTGCATAATGAAATGATGTGAATGTATAATGCAGAGTAACTGAAATGAACTGAGCCTTGATAGCTTTAGGGTGGGTAGAATATTCAGTGAAGTAATTGCATTAAGACAACATGAACATTTTATTTGCTGTGTATTTCTGCTTCACCCTGCAGCCATGTGCAGATTATCTTTTGTTTCTTTTCTACTCCCTGTTCAAGATGTTTGCCAATTGATCGCTTCTCCTGGAGTGAATCCCAAAGTCACATCCCAGCAGAGCAAATGAGCAAGCTGTAAATTAAGTTTAATTTCCCAATGACAAATGCAATTCTACTGCAGCAGGGGTATGACATTCATATTTGATGAGACAGTATATCTCACTTCAAAAGGTCTCAATAAACCAGCAAGAAAGGAGTTTTTTTGTAAATAGGAAGCACTGCACCGAGCAGACTGCAGCCCCTCATTGCCTGGCAACTCCCCATAGGCTGCTATTGCTCATTCACAGCTCTGTGAGATGTCAGGGTTTGGCGCTTATGAAAATTGAACTCCAAACTCATCTTCACCCCAGGCCAAAAACATGCTGAACAATGCCTTGTCATTTTCACACAGCAGAGACTAATCTGCGAAGGAGAGCAGGCATCCACAAACCTAATGACACATTTTGATGTATTGACCGAATGAGGAGGGGAAGGTGTGTGTGTGTGGGGGGGGGGGGGGGGGGATGGTGTAGGACGTGGATGTGGCAAAGTCATACAAATGGAAAAGTGTGTGTAAGAGAGGAAAATAGACAACGGGCGGGGGGAAGTGGGGGTGGAGGGGTGCCTTTATTCAATTCTACCAACATTTATTCCAAACATTAATTTCACTGCGCTATCAAAGCCGTTTCAGGGTTGTGGAATGAAGGAAGGAGGAACAAATTGCTTTCAAGTTCTACGGAGCATTCCCCGTGGATGGCACAGACTGGGACGTCTCTCCCTCTAATTAAATCCCCACTGTTGTATTTAAAAGCATAAGATGTAATTAGAACATTTAGTTTCATTTAAAAACACTTGAATTTTTTTTCCACCCCCCTCCTACATGCCACGGTTTAATTATATTCAGCATATCGGGAAGTCCTGGCAAGAACAGAGTTGCTATAGAGATGACCATGGCTGAGCTGTGCTTGGAAATCCTTCAGACTGGTGTAAATTTACATAGTGAACTCACAAACACAAGCACACTCACACAGAGAGAAGCGAAACTGCAAACAAGCGCGAGCAGGTGAATACCACTTTATCATTTTTCTCCCGTATATACATACAAATATGCAAACACATGTATACACAGCCTCGAGCTCAGCCAGCCAGCACCTCCACCGAGCGGCAACAAGCAAGCACATTATTCAATCAGGTGTCAGCCTCCTGCACAGATACAGACCACAGGAGATGCACCTTTATCACCGGCAGCAGAAGCCACCCCCACTCTCTCCCCTTTCTCCTTGTCTGTAGCAGCCTCCCTGCCTCCTTTGTTGCCTCTCGGCATCCTGCAGCGGCAGATGGTGCCGTAGGTGTCTTCTTCACTCTCCCCCTTGTTGTCTTGATTGGGGCTTTGAAGCTAGTGCAGCAGGAATCAATGGCATGCCCACTGTCACACTCATTAGGTATCCTGCTATGATGAAAGAACGGACGGCTCTGCCGGTCCTCAATACAGAAGATTCACCCCAAACGCTCATAGAACAATCATACTCTTGCTTTTTTTGGCCTATTTGGCTTCCATTGTCTTTAGGCTTTGAGTTAGTAACTGTAACTGTAATAAGTGACAGTATTTTTGCAGATACTAGTTGTGACACAGTTAAAAATCAATGCTGAAAAGCATTTTTTGCAGCGATTTACCCTGTGCTTTACAAATCAATAGCTATTGCACTGACGCATTGGCAGCTGGCAGACGAGAGGTCACAGATATTATGAAGAGGGTTTTTTGTCATGCAAGAATATACAACGCTCCAGCGTCTTATTATGCGCAGCTTAGACATGGCTGCTTAACATTTGCTGAGCGGAAATAGCACCAAATAACTGTTTTCACAATAACTGTTTAGAAACAAGTCTAGCAAAGACTGACTCAGTTCATATATAAAAAGAAATAATGTTATGTATGGTTGACTAACAAGAAGCCAAAACCAAGTTGATTGCCATGTGTCATGTTTTTATTTAATCATAGAGTGCTTTAAACGCCAGTTTGAAGAAAAGTTTTAAAAACTTTTAAATGCTTTAAATGTTTGTTGATGTGCTGCAAACGGGACGTTTCGTGGTCAGTGCTGATTAGTAACACAATAATCTGTAAAATGTGATTATGTTTGCAGTAGCCTAAAGGAATAGAATTTAAAATTCAGTTATTACATTACATTTGCTAATTCCAGCAGCACTCCTGCTGCTTTGGCTTTTTCTGAGTGCATTTGATGTCTTACTGAGTGTGTATACTGTCTTGATGTAGCGAGAAATAGCAGCAAAACCCAAAAGTCTAAGATGAATGTTGCTGATAAAATAGCTTAAAAGACGGAAATTTGTAGCAATTTTCGTATTTAAAAGATATTCAGGTTCATAAAGTGAAACGTTATCATGTGCTGAGTAGGCACAACGTGCTTTCCCATATTTAAACAATACTAATTGCCCTCCTTTTCTAGGTCAGTCTGCTTTCCAGTCTTCATTGGCCATTTGAAACCATCATAAACACATTGATTCCCACCATGGGCTCACTTATTCCAGTCCAATTAGTCACACGTGGGAAAAATAGCAGACCTCTCGATCCATGAGAGAGAGAATTATGCTAAATAATCTCAAGGGGCATGACTATAGTGTCTACACTGCTACTTAATTGACTTTAAAAATAAAATGTGTGCTAGACAATTGTTAAGAAGTGGGTTAAATTAAATGTCCGTAAAGCAGTTAGGTGGATTTCCCTTTTATGTAACCAGTATTACCAGTGTTATCTAAGTCGGTATAGCCCTCAGGACAAAGTGTTGCCCGGCCCTGTGTTAGAGTAGCAGAGAGTGGCCTTAAAATACTGTAGAGCCCTCAGCAGAGTGTCACTTAAAAGGTGCACGAGTCCAAAATATTTCAGAGCATTTCCAAAAAAGCATGAATTGCCTTCTTAATTAAGATTTAAATGATTGAATGACTTAATTCAGTATTACTATTTAATAGATTTAAATACTACGTTAATTACGCTTTCTTGGTTCAAAGAGAAATATACTGTAATGATCAAACGGTTTCTTTATAATCCACAATAATCCGAGCTATACTGGAATCTGAAATATAAACATCACAAGAGACACAGCAGGGCGGGTGTGTATCAAAGCACTGCTGTGGATCATCCACCTCCTTACTACGAAAATCAGAAGCCATTAGTGTCAATGACGACAAGAAAACCTAGTCATGTTTTAAAAGAACATCACCTAACTCAAGCAGTCGCATGCAGTGATGATAATATTTACGGTATGGTAAGTCCCTGCAGTATCACACGCACACAAATACACAGCCCTCCCCACAGTGGCTGATTCAAATAAACTTCAGTCCTCCACACGGCCTGTCACAACAACTCTGCCCTCATCGCTACAGGCAGAACTTTTCAGTTACCTCTCGCCCACACACAAACTAACATAAGAGTGAGCCTCTGTTCACTTCTAACCCAGCTGGTCTCTCACTTTATATAGCAATTATCCACTTCGTCGGCATTCGCAGAAATATATTTATGGAACAAGTAATTATTCTTGTTAAGTGATATCTTTCAAATCACGCTGGACAGACAACAGAGCAAAAGAGAGAGCAAGACAGAAACTGGCGGAGCCACACAGGAGGACTGAGGAGCCATGACAGCTACTCTATAGATCAACTTTCACATAGGTTTCCCTTCCTAATTGTAATAACCTTAAATTGATATCTGCAGACACTCTTCGGGCTCATTTTCAATATTTGAATTACCGCATAAATTATACTAGATTTAAAAATGTTAAAGACAAGGCACTGGAGACTGTTTAAGGCAGGTCAATTTCACTGCGACTAACTATCATTAAGTTAGAAAACAATAACTAGTATTATATTTTAGTCTCAATCTCGAATACAGTACAGAAAAAAGAAATTATATACATACCACTGACACTTTTGCAGTCAGCTATGGGATTCTTCAACAAAACTACAATTAATTAATTAATTAATTCCACTTTCAGACTTAAACAAAGAAGAAATAGTGAACTGTACTCTCTCTGTACACCTAGTCAACTGCACAAGCAGACATGGTCAAGACGACCTGAAGAAGTGAGGATCATAATAGGGAATAAAGTGGATTTAAGTGACTTTGAATGCGGTTGGATGTTGTTGGTGTAGATGGGCTGGTGTGAGTGTTTCAGATATTCACACAACCATCTCTAGGGTTTACAGAAAATTGTTGTAAAAGGAGAAAATATCCAGTGCTTGGTAGTTCTCTGGACGGAAAATGCTTTATAGATGTCAGAGAGAATGGTCATACCAAAAACTGCACGACATCTCCAGTCTTAAATCAGATGGGCTACAGCAGCAGAAGAACACACTCCGGTCAGCTAAGAACAGGAGGGCACAGTTTGCAGGGGTTCACTAAAATGTGACAACAGAAGAGTGCAAAAACATTTCCTGGTCTGATTAGTCAACTGAACATTGTTGAAATGCCACAGTCCACCTGAGTATTGTTGCTGAGCATGTTCTATATGACCACACCTGCTATATCACAAAGCTCAGATCATCTCTGGCTTCTTTAACCCTTTAAGACCTACCATAGAACCAAGTCCGCCAGAGCTTATATTATATTTTTACATGCTGTAGTGCCATTTTTGGGAGCATTTCAAGTTGCTATACATCAATACAACCATTATAACCCAGATTTTAATAATATGTATTCATTAAGTGCATAGTAATTACATAAATTGCAAAAAAGTGCAATAAACTACAAAAATATTGAAAATCGTTTTGGTTTTTTAAACATATATTTCTAGTTAGAGAAATTTAAGAGGCTTATCCCTCAAAACTGTAAATACAAAAAAGTTGCACAAAATAGTTTCCTACCAAAGGAAATTTATTTTGAGTGTCTTTGTAGTTTTATTTTTGAAATACACCAATTTTTATATACTGCAGGAAAAACGAAAATAAATATTATGATGCAAATTTGCAAAAAAGCAGCATCTGCATCAAAATAAACTATTTCCAGCAGTGCAATATGAGTCCTAAGCATCCCAGAAACGACACAGAAAGTCATAAAGTCAAACATAACTTTTAAAAACACCAGTATAGGCTCATGAGGCCTTGATGGTAAAAAACTACATTTCCGCGAAAATGACGTCACTTCCGGTTCCGGGCAGGTCATGGCGGATATGTGAAAGTTTCCGCTGACGTCTATTCCAACATAGGAAGTGTTATGAACAGCTGATCGGATCGGCAAAGCGTGTTTCTGGAATATTATGTTTTTGTTGCTGCAAGTGCTTTTTATGCAGTTTTTGCAAAGCTATATGTGGAAGGAAACTGTGACCGAGGACAAGCTGATGGCATAAGATGTAAGTACAACTCCTCCGGTTTCATATGCAAAAAAAATTTTTGTGCTAGCTCACGTGGTTGCAGAGCTACCGGGATTTAAAAATAGTTACGCAAAACAGAGCGTGCCCGCTCCGACCGGTTTTAAAGGGTTAACAGGATACTCAGTTTTCTGTACACAAATGGCATCCACAGCCACCAGGTTTCAATCCAACAGTGCACCTTTGGGATGTAATGGAGCAGGACATTCACATCACAGATCTGCAGCAACTGTGTGATGTTATCATGTCAACATAGACCAAAATCTCTGAGGAAAATTTCCAACACTTTGTTGAATCTATGACACAAAAGTAGCTCTGAAGGCAAAAGTGAGATCAGATAACGCGACTGATTTTCATCTTTTGGATGTTATTATAATTCTCAACAAAAGTGCAAATTATAACCAGCTGAACTCATTAAAATAATATTCAGACAATGACAATAACTAATGAATTAATTCACTATTTTATTGATGAAAAAGTATCCAACTGTCATTGGATGTATATAATGTGTGTAACGCTTCACAGACGTCAGTCCTTCCAACACACTTATCAGATACTTCAGCATTATCTCAGCCTCTCTCTTACACAGTTATCAAAGTCAGAACTGTGACTGCTGCGACTGTAGATGCAAGAAAGAAATTATGAATTTTGTTCTTTACACGGCTATTTCTTTTCACCTAATGTCAACAACCCAGTGCAAAAGGAACAACACTATTCCCCTACATGATCTTTGAATCTCACCCTGTTCTCAAATGTGGGTGTTTAGGAAACCTTTAAACCTTTAGTGTGTTTTCTCGCTTAGTTGGACAGCAAATTATTTGATCTCATTCCAAACTAGTTCTTTTTGACTACATCCACGCCTTGAGACATGCCGTGCTGCCTCTGAGGTTAGAGATCTGACATTCACCCCCTCGTTCCCACCCATGGCCCTCTCTGTATGTCATAAGACTTAACGACAGATCAGGGAGTGAAAATGGGGACGTTCGCAGGTTTAACACTCAGATGAGTGCAGCATGGGGCCTGACAGCCTCACGGAAACACGGGAAGGTGTTTGTTCGTGTGAGCGTGCGCGTACACAAACGACCTCTTAAGACAGCCGCGTGTTCGCGTTTTAAGTTTGTGCGTTTCTGTCTATGAATATCTGCATGAGTAAAAAGTGTCCAGAGGAGCCGTGAGAGTAAGTTACGGTGCGATGTCAGGTCTAATTAGCCAGCCCTGCCTAAGGCTAATTTATCACAGACCACTGGGAGGAGGAAATGAGGAAAAGACGCGGTGGGGGGATGAAAAGGCCACACGGGAAGCACTCACCACAATCGAAGCTTCATCTCTACAGTTCGACCCAGGTATAACACAAGACTTTGATAAGGGCACACGCACCCCCCTCGTGACCTTGCATCAACCTCCTCCTGTTCCTTTATGCCTCCCACACTCAACACTTTCTTCAAGCCTTTACATGAAGACTAAGCAAGAAAAAAATGTTAAGGTTAACCGAAAGCATCTTCTTACCTTGATGATGAAGTAGTCGTCACCGAGATATGTGATTAGAAAAGGTAAGAAAATCAAATTCACTGGAAGGCATCGCATATTATTCAGTTTTTAAAGCTTTCATCAGCGTGGTTATTATTAGCGAACAGTATGGCTGATTGCCAGCAGGTTAAGTACAATGGTTAATAATCAGACCCAGAAAAAGGTTTGAGTTCATTTAATTACAGTCACTCTGACAAAGGCTTGTTCTAAAAGCAACTAACCGAACAAAAGAGTTTCATTCTGAACCAGAACTGAAGAGAAAAAGAAGAAGAAGAAGAAGAAGAAATAACAGCCAGCAGCTCAAAATTGAGATGTGCATTTTTGACTTGTGGGTTAAAAATCTCAAATACTGCAGGCGAGAGCTCATTCTGCTATCGTATTCACTGGGAATACAAATACTTAAATAACACCTTTTTCTCTGACAGTTTTCATTTCATTCACCGCACAAGAATTGCCTGTTGGGTCAAGCAGTTCACTCTCAACGGTGCTCCACCTCCTCTACGCCGAGTTGAAAAGATGTGCGGTGCATCCTTTTGCTTTGTACAAAAAATAAAATAAAATAAAATAAAAACCTCTGATTCTGCCTATTTTGTTATTTCTTGACATATCTGCTTTGGAGATTACAGGATTATTAAAAAAGCACTTCTCTGTGTTTAGTCCCTCTTTGTGTGATAAAGAGGTAAACACAAAGGGAATGGGATATGAAAGAGATATACCAGAAACCACTAAATGAAATTTAATTTGCAACTGCAGTGCAGGGGACGGCCTTTAAATTTTACAGGACTCTGTGATAATAATAACACTGCTCTCTGCATTTGAGGCTGTCAGACACACAACAAAGGTGTTCAGAGGTCGAAGATCACACGCAACGCGATAAAAGACAAAAGCTCTAATAGACATATTCCCAAATCGGAGTAGAACCCTACACTTGTTTATGGTAGTCTTATGTGCAATTTCCTAAGGATAGCATGTGCGTCTTATGTTGGTCTAAATAACGGCTAAACGTACGGTAATATTTTTGAGAGAAATGTAACAACATTTTAGTTAACTGGAAACATACTTTTCAGATTAGAGATAAGGGTTGTGGTTGAAGAACACCTGTTTACAAGATCAAATTTAAAAATGAAGATTTTCAATTAATCCGTTTTGATGCTGCTGTTCACTTTGGAACAGTACTAAAGGGCGCTGAGGCTCTCAACAGCAATATCGCAACTAAAAGGCTGTAGATAATGCGATATAGACTTTAAATAAGGTAAGGTCACAATCTCACTATAATATAATAAAAAATATTGAGTGAATAACATAATGCCTATAGCTTTCCAGTGAATGAAGCCTTAGCTCGACCCTCCACTTAGCCGCTCTTTTCCTTTTTTCCAAAAATCGACAAGAGTCCTTGGTACGGTTTTTAAATATTTACTTACGAATGTCCAAACAGGTAACTAACAGTAACTGAAGCCAGAGTGATCAAAACTTCAGTTCAGTTCAAAACGGAGGCATTGAGATTGAGAGGTCAAAAAACTGTGTGGCTCCACTCTCCTCTCGCCTAACTTCCTGGCTCTGCCAGACTATCAAAATAAAAGTATACATTTTAAGCACAAGAAATCAAACTTCAAACTTATTCCATTATTCGTAATATGTCAATCTGTAAGTATTACGTTCAATATAATACAACACTAAGCAAGTGAGCCATAACTTTATAGTTTGAATCATATAAACTCCACAAATTGCATCTTGCCTCCTACAATGCCTTTTGTGCATACGTTAAAAAGTTATATGTTACTTATTACATAAGTTTAGAATGAAATGTTCTTTGTAATACGTCCGTCGTGGTTCCAAGTTTTTTTTTTTTCCTGTTTATCTATCCAGTTCTGAGTTATTATGATTGCCTTCTAGTTTACATTGTTTAGTCTTCTAGCCTTTGTCTCTTAGTGTTTATGCTTCCTGTTCTATTTTGATAGTCTCTTATCTCATGTGCATTATGTTCAGTTTTGCTTCCCTTGCCTCACTTGTTGGGTTCAGTTCACTGTGTTTCTCCCCAGGTGTCTCCATTCTGGCCTCATTTCCTCTTGAGTATTTAACCCCTCAGTTTGCTTGTGTTCTTGGTTGTGTTCTCCATCAGAACTGCATCCTCCTGGTTTCTTTTGTGAGCCATAGACTAGCTAGTGCCTGTTTTTTTTATTTTTTTTATTTTAATGCTTCTCGAGAAATTTAACCCTTTAAGACCTACCATAGAACCAAGTCCGCCAGAGCTTATATTATATTTTTACATGCTGTGGAGCCATTTTTGGGAGCATTTTAAGTTGCTATACATCAATTCAACCATTATAGCCCAGATTTTAATAATATGTCTGCATTAAGTGCATAGTAATTACATAAATTGCAAAAAAAAGTGCAATAAACTACAAAAAAAAATTCAAAATCGTTTTTGCTTTTTTAACATACATTTCTAGTTAGAGAAATTTAAGAGGCTTATCCCTCAAAACTTTAAATACAAAAAAGTTGCACAAAATAGTTTCCCACCACAGGAAATTTATTTTGAGTGTCTTCATAGTTTTATTTTTGAAATACACCAATTTTTATACACTGCAGGAAAAACGAAAATAAATATTATAGTGCAAATGTGCAATAAAGCAGCATCTGCATCAAAATAAACTATTTCCAGCAGTGCAATATGAGTCCTAAGCATCCCAGAAACGACACAGAAAGTCATAAAGTCAAAGATAACTTTTAAAAACACCAGTATAGGCTCATGAGGCGCTGATGGTAAAAAACTACATTTCCGCAAAATGACGTCACTTCCAGTTTCGGGCAGGTAATGGTGGACATGCGAAAGTTTGCACTGACGTCTATTCCAGCGTAGGAAGTGTTATGAACAGCTGATCGGATCGGCAAAGCGTGTTTCTGGAATATTATGTTTTTGTTGCTGCAAGTGCTTTTTATGCAGTTTTTGCAAAGCTATATGTGGAAGGAAACTGTGACCGAGGACAAGCTGATGGCATAAGATGTAAGTACAACTCCTCCGGTTTCATATGCAAAAAAAAATTATTGCACTAGCTCACGTGGTTGCAGTGCTACCGGGATTTAAAAATAGTTACGCAAAACAGAGCGTGCCCGCTCCGACCGGCTTTAAAGGGTTAAGTAATAAAGCTGTTACCATACCAAAGACATGCATGCTTGGTTTATTGGTGGTTTTAAATGACCTGTATGTGAGCATGAATGATTGCTGTCTTTCTATTCAGGTTGTACGCTGCCCCTCCCCCAGCAGTCCAAAGATTCAATCATCTCTTCTCATTTTGTAAGCCCTATTAACTTCTCACCTTCAACCTCTACTGAAGTGTTTATGACGTCATAGTGTCACACTGCAGATCCTAATCAGAGCTTCTACTAATAAAAAGCTTTAAAAACAGTGTTATCAGCAAACAGGAGAGATTCAGTCTGGAGTCATCGTAGAGACTTGTCATTTACTCTTGAGCTTGTTGGGAACAGCTGCATGAACTCCAAAAAAAGGATAAATTAGATGAACCAGATTAAGAATTTTCCATGACAATCTGAGAGCAAGAGGAAAGGTCTTCTCAAGTGTACTACATGAAATAATGAAATTAGCATTTTTCCATCTGAATCTGAATTGGAAAACTGGCTGGAGCCCATCAGTTATCAGCCCTCTGGCATCAGCTTTTCAAAAGAGATTTTTACAAGTGATTCCAGTAAAATGCTACTGTTCCTGGAGGGATGCATAATTTCCTTCCACGAGTGCGCATAACTGCCACCCTTCATGACCTGTTCTTTTCTCGGGTTGTTTGAGTATCTGGTAGAGTCACAAAAGGTCAAAGGTTTTTTTTTCCTTCTTTTTTTTACTCTGAGTGATAAACAAAAATATATACCATATATAATATATATATATTACTACTAATGCTCTTTGTGTTAATACTGAGGCATTATTTCCAGTAGGTGTATGAGACCATGAAAACTTTAAAAACTGAATACCAGCTGCAGCATTGTTCTTCATTTGCTGCATTCATTTGCACAAAATCCTCCCTCCACCAGACTGTGAGATATGGATCCAAATATCCAAATAACAATTTCCATAATAATGAAAAGTGGCATTGTGTTTTTCAGCTGTTCTCTGAAGTGTAGAACTAATCCAAATGTAATTAAAAGTTTATAAATGTGTATGCTGAATGTAATAATAATAATAACTAACACGGTCAACTGTGGAATTCCTTTTAATTTCACCTCCTGGACGTCCTTATTTTGCACTTTATCTTTCACCTGGAGCGCCTAAGGCTTCCCGCGATGCACTTGAGTTTTCCCATGACAACATTTGCAAACTCCCAGCTGCATTTTAGACTAACGAGATGTAGCACACACAGTCCCACAGGCAGAACCAAACACCGTCTCATCTCCCAAGAAGCATAATTCCAGGGTTGTCCCTCTGTCTTTTCTTTGTATCCTTTTCTTTTTGTTTCCTCTCTACAGATGAAAAACGAACCCTTACTCAAAATGATGAAAAAAAAAAAAAAAGACACTAGCCTGATTCTTTGAATTTCCTCTCAGAACCATATTAAAGAGCTAGAATGAAACAAGCCTCACCGAATCTCTTGTGTTTTGAATAACGGCATGAAAGAGCACAGGGATAAGGACTGTCAGTCTGAATTCCAGAGATAAGTTTTGATGTTAAGGCTGTATCTATGGAAGACGAAATCAGGCTCCGAGTACACAGTAAACACAAGTCTGGCATTCAGAATAATAGCAGTCGAGACAGCCTTAGATAAACAGTCAGTTCCAATGGAGGTCAGTGTCCTTCTAGCTCAGCACCTGCTTCAGTCTGTCATCTATCCATCTATCTGCAGCCCTGCACTACTCAGCTGATTAAACACTGCTGATTGATCTTTGCAGCAATCTAAAGTTCGTGTCTTTTATTCTTCAGGCTCATTTGCATATAGACTGAGCTCTAAGAACAAATGACTCTTTGAAGCACTCGCTTAGTTCCGCCAATCTATTAGACAGAGAGTTGAAACTTTGAATACTTTATCTTAACCAGTAACTGGGCTGAAATAACACCACTGCCTCGCAAGAAGAAGCTCCTGGGCCAGGTCTAACTGTGCACAAATTTCATAGTTTGCAGGGGTACTCAAGTTCCTCATGCAAGGCAAGATGAGGCACATATGCACCACATTTATTTGCATAAAACTTGGCAACTAGAAAGTTACGGGTATGAATTTAATTAAATGACAGGTAAAAGTCAAACAACAGAAAGAAGACTGATGGGAATGTTTAAATGTCGCTTTTTAATTAAAAGTTAAAAAGTAGGGATGCAACGATACCAATTTTTTCAAACCGATACTTGGATCTGAGTACTTGCCGATACAGAGTACAAAAACCGATACAGCAGCCTCCAGTTTCTCTTTTTTATCTGGAGTCTCCAGTCTCACTCGCCTAACCCTGTGCCTGTTTAGCGCGGGATGTCCCCCTAGTGGCCAATCTAAAAAACTACAACAAAAATGACAATCCACCCTCTGATTAATGAAATAAGTTAGTATTGGTTCATGGTATCGGTTAACTTTTACGAGTATGAGTACACACACATTTTACAGTATCGGCCACGATACCCGATACCAGTATAGGTATCGGTGCATCCCTATTAAAAAGATTAATAGGTCACTCCTGTGTGACATTTTCTGAACATTTATTCTGGATCTGTGCAGCATCGTAGCTAAAAGCCACCACCTTGTGTCTGTATTTGATTGGAAGGATGGTTATTAGACTTATGGTCGTCAACCTCTGTGGGCTGATGCTGCAGTAGAAGGTAAGAGATGGATTTTTGTATCAGTTTACTAATGAAAACAGTGTTTCAGAATTAAATCTTCGGAAAAACTTGAACTACAAGGTGTTCAGAAATTAGTCTCATAAATAAAACGTTTGCTTTTTCTGATGAGTTGCGTTAGAATAGACGCTTTCACAAACTGGAGCAAAGCTTGTGACACCACATTAACTTAAAGACAAATCCAAGGATGCCTTTTTGTCCTCGGTTCTTCTCTGCCACTCTTTGCTGGTTCATTTCTTTTCAGGTGATGAACTGGGTCGACTTTGTGGTTACACAGTGTGACAGTTTTCAAATGCAGCCATTTGTGTTCTTGTAGAGAGTTAGGTGAGAGGATCAATACCACATAGCTGTCTGTCAAGTGCCAAGGCACCGCCAAGAGGTGTTAGCGATTAAGCTAAAAAAAACAACACCTTTAGTGCCTCTGCTGAGCATTTATAAGAAGTAGACGGGTATTTTAAGGACAATCGACTGTCTTTCACACAAGAACGTATGGTACTCTGCAACAGTCATTTCTGTATATTTTAAAAGGAAAATGGGAAATAGGCAAAGTGCTGACATGCACAAACATGCTTGGGGAAACAGTTTATTAGTTTCTGTTGAAATTTGACCGTCGATATTTGGTATGACCCCCTTTATTCTTCAGCACAACCTGAACTCTCTTAGACAAGCTTTCCTGTCATTTCTTTTAGTCTTCAAAAATTGTTTGTCGGGCTTCTCGAAGGACATTCACGACTCTTATTTGGATGTTGGCCTCCTTTTGTTTCATTCTCTTCCGAGATGATTATTCCGCACCGCTTAAAAATGTTGACAGTCTGGATTTTCAGAGGCCAGCTGATGATTGATAGTGTTTGATTGTGTGGGGGTTATTTTGTCCAAGTGTGCTTTTATTGCATTGACATTGTGTTTGGGATGCTTGTCGTGCTAAAAATTGTATATAAAGAGCTGAAGATACTTCTGTGAATTCATAATTCAGTCAATTCTGACAAGATCTTCAACAGCCCCGAACCACAACAGAGCCTCCAGTGTGTTTTACAGATTGCTGTAGGCGCTCACAGTTGACCCTCTCTGCTGACCTCTTCTGTAAATATTAATGACGATTTGAAGAAAAGATTCAAAATTTTGAAATCATCACTCGTTAAGATCTTTCAGCAAATTTTCAGCTAACAGCTGTCGCGAAATCGATCAATGTAGAGCAGTGAGACAAACCACGGAGGCCCCAGAAAAGTGCAATCAAACGATGAGTTTATTAACAGCCCGGAGAAAACATCAGCATATGTACACGCCCCCCCCATGGCGTCAATTGCAGATTAAAATAATTTCCAGACATTAGTCACAGTTAATCGTACATCTTTAACAGCTATAAGCAGACATAGAACTTCTCTTTTCTATAACATCTTCCATACAAGGTAATAAACTTCAAGCCCTCAGGACCTCTGGGGCTAATTATAGACTCTGGTCATCTGTTGCCAAGTAGAGTAAAATATAGTAAGACACCAAATGAGTTAAGGCCTCAGGCCTGACACATTCCTAGATTATATGTGTTATATGTATTGTAAGCATGCATTGCAGTTATCCTCCTATGTTCTAGTTTCCCTCAGCATGTATCACCTGGACAGTCACGGCAGTGAAGCTTAAGACCCTTAATGAACCGAACATCAACTCCAAATAAGCACAAATATGCAATGTGAATAAAATACTTCCAACCGTACTTGTAATAAATGTTAACATAATGGAAGGATCCTCAAATGGACATCTTCAATAAACAACTTTAATGCAATATCAACACTGTGAGAAATATGATTAAATGGAATAATGCTGTAAAGAATGTTATTAATGCAATTATAACGATGCAGATTATATGGCAGCAATAAAAGAATTTCTGTATCTCCACACAGCTCTTTGGGACTTACCTTGTTGGTGCAAAAATGCTGTTTTTTCCTCAGGATAAACAGCAAAGAAATAGGAAAAATGTTATGTTTTTGCAAAAATTCCCTAAATATATGAGTTAAAGGTGCGTCTTTGCTAAGTTTTCTGTTATGTGTAGCCTCAGCACTGGTTCATCCCTGGAGTTAGATGTCTTTTTAGTGACCTACTGCTACTGCTTTCTTTATATTTTAAAAAATTACAATAAAAGTCTGTCTCCTTGGAAGCAAAATATAAAGAAATTAGATTCGGCTCAAGATATTTGAACAGTGTTGTGTAAACTGAGCAGCTTGTACAATGGGAATGCTTTTAAAACAACTTAACACTAACAAATAGCTACATTATCTGATTATAAAGGCTTTACATAGGACACAGCATGCTGCTATTCTCCTCCAACTGAAAAATAAGCATGCTCTCATCATTCAATACCCTTCAGAAAATGCCTTGTCTTTTTTTCCATTATTCTCGTACGTGACTCATAACACTGGAGTAGTTCTTTCTTTTGGAAATTATTCTCTAGTCCAAAACTTTGAAACTTCTTTCATAGCGTGCATTCTTCAAATCCAATTTCATCCAGAAGTGTAACCAAGGCATTTTCTATCATAAGCCAAGGCTTAAACACACACACACACACACACATCTTTCTCGCTGAGGTGGCTACATAATTACCAGAGACTGTGGAGTGTTTTCCGATCGCTCCGTGTAATTTCAATCAGTGATGACAAATCGTTGCATAACTAGCTCAGATTAATACGTTAATCACTCCAGCAAGTAAAAAGCAGTCAGTGGGGAGTTTGTTTAGACCGCAGACAAATATTTGAAAACTGTAAATTAGCTCGCAGATATTTCTTCCAATGTCAGCGGTCTCGAACTTAAAGACAGTGAATATAATTTGAATATTTAATAATAGATTCTGCAGACTGCATCTCTGGAGGAGTAATCTTCTGTAGGTTTATCTACAGTTAATTTAAGTTGTCCAGCAAACGTTCTTTGTTCATTCTGCCTCTGCATGTTGGAATTGGTTCTGGGATGAAAATTTTGTTTAACTTTCAGACTTGAAAGACTACAAAGTAATCAGAATCTCCCTAAAGCCCAGAATATTTTGGCAGTGATGTGTTGGGTCTTTACAGAGATTCCACATTTTAAATAAGTGGCAATCTAGCTGTTACATAACTAATTCACACAGAAGAAGTTGATGATCTGAAGGCAATAAAGTCTGGCAACCATTCCTGGACAGCAACTGGAAACCACGACCCTTACCTCCTCATTCTTCTTCTGTGATGTTATTTACATCTGAATCCACCAGCGTATGCACGTGTTTTTCTGTGTTTTGGCCACTGCAGGTACGAACAGCGAAGCTCAAGCTCATAAGAGTTATTCTTACTCTGTTGCACATTTAATTATTTCACCTTTTGTTTCTGGTGCATGGCTGTCTCCGTCTCTGGCTCTCCCTGGCCAGTCTCACTCACCTGATTTCCACCCACCTGCTCATCTGCTCCTCATTCCCCAATCCCCCCTTCAGTATTTATACCACCCATCTCCACCTGCTCCCTGCCACATCGCCACACTGTCAGTGACGCCAGCTTGTCATAACGCTCTAGCCTTCCTGCCTGTAACCAGTTCCCACCTTTTTCCTGTCGTCCTTCCTGTGTTGTGACCTAGCTGTCTCCCTCACCACACAAAGTTTCTTCTTTGCTCCTTTGAGCTGGTTTCTCACTTGTCCATTTGAACTGTCATTAAACAAAAAAAGTCCACCTACTTCATTTTTCTCCACAAGTGCAGTTAAGTTCTCTATTCTCCTTCACTGACACGTGGGGCAATTTCTAACTGCTAACCATAAGCTTTGGCCGTTGTAGACGCGAGAAGAGGTCGGGCGGGGACGTAAATTCGACTGTTGCTGACAACAAAATGCATGATACTTGTGAATTCACAAACAATCACACCAGAATTTAATCGTTCTATTGATTTATGCTGCACACTGTGTTCACCATCTTCAGCTCCTGCACACTTGTAACTGCATTACACAGAATATAAAGCTCGGTGACTGGAGCATTGGGAGGCATACTTAGTAGCTTCAAAGAAGCAGATAATGCAGTGCTAAATATCTTTTGCACTGATGATTACCCAAGTGACTTTCAGGTTTAACTGAGAGTCGTATAACATATCTATGGAGAAACTTTACTTACACAGTTGGAATAAGTATATTTTTTTCATATTTTAGCCATATTGTTTTAAAATAAAGTACCCTATCGTACCCTTAGAGCAGGGGTGTCGAACCCCAGGCCTCGAGGGCCGGTGTCCTGCAGGTTTTAGATATCACCGTGGGTCAACACACTTAAATGAAATGATTAATTCATTAACAGGCTTCTGGAGAACTTCAAGACATGTTGAGGAGGTCATTTAGCCATTTAAATCAGCTGTGTTGGATGAAGGACACATCTAAAACCTGCAGGACACCGGCCCTCGAGGCCTGGAGTTCGACACTTGTTCCTTGGAGATCCTACTTGACAGATGAGCCTTATTTCTACTCTTATGGTTTACCCAACAGTAAGTGGTCCTGAACCTGTGACAACAATTATCTACATGAATATTATTTATATATTTAAAAAAAAAAAATCATAGACTTGGAAATGGGCTCGGATATGCAGAGTGCTTTTCCCATCTTACTCTCCAGCTCATCTGCACCTACTGTATGTCCACCAGGCAATGGAAGAACAAAGACAGGTTCAAAACCAGAACCTTCCTGCTGTGAGACAACAGTACTATTCACTGAAAACTCTGGAAAAGGTGCACATGTGCACCTTTTTTACCTGGAAACACAAGATTGTGCAAGTTTGGCCCACAAAGAAGGTACAAAATTAGCTTGAGTTACAATAATTAAAACTAAGAGATATGTGAGGGACCGGTAAGACATGAGGACACGGTGGGGATTTTGAGAAAAGGGGGTTTTATTTACCCAAAGATGCAAAAATATACAAAAAAAATGAACAATTACGCAACTTTGATCAGAAGCCAAATAGCAACTTAACAGAACTCCAAGCTAAACTGATCTAACACACAAGAAACAAAGGTGACTTTAAATACTGGTTGATCAGACCAGGTTGAAAAAAAGAAAAAAAAAACAGTTAAATAGTTACTTTAAATTAACAATGTCTGTGAAGGTCTCAGTCATCCAGGTCATTGTAGTCAAAGGAGCTTGCAAAGAAAAGCGTCTGGACTTCTTTAAGTTGCTTGAAGACGTTTCACCTTCATCCGAGAAGCTTCTTCAGTTCTAAGGTCAAATGGTGGAGAGTCCCAGATTTAAACCTAGTGGGAGTTTCCCCCCACAGAGGGACAAAAGGACCCCTGATGATCCTCTAATCGCCTGAGCCAAGGTGTGAAACTGGGTGTGGGTCCCAATCAGCCAGAGTTTCAGGTGAGTTCATTGTGAAACCTGGCCCCACCTTATCATGCGAATTCCTGAGGTCAGATGGCCCAGGATGTGAGTGGGCGTTAAGGCGTCTGGGGAGGGAACTCAAAACTGGATTATAGATGGCAGAGAGTTGGTGTCGTAAACCACCGCCTCTGTTCAAAGATGGTCGCTCACAGTGGACATAGATGCTTCTTTCACTCCTCTTTCAAACCATCTGTCCTCTCTGTCCAAAATGTGAACATTGGCATCCTCGAAAGAGTGACCTTTGACCTTAAGATGCAGATGGACAGCTGAGTCTTGTCCTGTGGAGGTGGCTCTTCTGTGTTGTGCCATGCGCTTGTGAAGTGGCTGTTTGGTCTCTCCAATGTAGAGGTCTAGGCATTCCTCGCTGCACTGTACAGCATACACCACATTGTTAAGTCTGTGTTTTGGCGTTTTGTCTTTCGGGTGAACCAGTTTTTGTCTGAGCGTGTTGCTGGGTCTGAAATGTACCGGGATGTCATGCTTGGAGAAAACCCTCCTGAGTTTTTCTGATACACCGGCTACATAGGGGATGACAATGTTGTTGCGTCTGTCCTTCTTATCCTCCCTCGCTGGTGTCTGATCTTCTTAAGGTGAAACGTCTTCAAGCAACTTAAAGAAGTCCAGACGCTTTTCTTTGCAAGCTCCTTTGACTTTAAATTAACAATATTCAACACAAGACTAAGCAACGCATAAGTCAAAGAAAATATACAACAAACTGCGCGTGGTATTGACCAATCAGCACTTTCGGTATATAGCACATCGTTGTTCTTCATGACTCCAGCAGCCCTGAGCGGGCACATGGACCCGCCCAGCACTGGTAAAGAAAAAAAGCCAAAGAATGACCCAATAAAATGAGAGGACAGTAAAAGCTCAAAACATAGGTTCACTAAAATTTGCATTTTGGGTGTTCAAATGCATCAGCAACACATGCATGTCTGCAGACTCCTGGTTGGTAAGCAGAAAATATGCTTCACCGTGAGAAATAAGAATGTACTGCTTTGATGACTGAGTGGGTGTATGAAGTGTTTAGCGAACATCCTGCTCCAACTAATCTGTGATGCAGAAAGCCAAACGAAGCCAACCAGAGTCACACCACGGCAAAACACCGGCAAAGGATCCGCCAGCTGGATGTTTACTGATCAGAACGACATATTGTATCTGGGAGGTAAAGAGCGGTTTTAATGCTACCAAACAATATATACTGCCAAGCCCCTGTGGCTTGGCAGTTCACATCCATTGGTTTTAGCATGACTCACTGCTTCCTTGCTAACAGTGAGCATCAACGGGAGACTGGATCTAAAAATAAAGAGGCACTATCAGCATTTCCTCTCATTCTATACATCTTGCCCGGCTACTGAACCAGTCAATCAGGGGTTAAAACAAAAAACAAGGTAGTAGGAGTGCATGCTAATTTCACAGACATAGTCACGAAATAATTTTGGTGCAAATTTGGTGACGTGAACAAGGATGTCTGGAGTATATGTCAGCATTTAATATGATAAGGCGAGAGGCTTGTGCTGGCACATGGAAAGGTCAACATGATTGGAGGAAATTTGAAAGGTCAAGCCAGTAAAATGATCAGATATCCAAATTACTGTAGTTTAGTCAAAGTTTGTTCCACAGCTCCTGGATCTTGAAGAAAAAAGCAGAAAAGGGGGAAAAAAGCTTTAAAAGACTAGCTACCTTCAGTTCAACGCCCTGCTGCCTTGTGCCAAAAAAGCAGAGTTTGACATGATGAAGAGTTCTGCAGCTTTGCAAGATTTCTCTGCCTATTGGGTTGTTTTGCATACCAATAAGAGTGAACTCTTAACACTGCAGTTTCCATAGGAACTATGTGATACAGCTATCAGCACATAAGACAGATTGGTGAGACATTTTTTAAGTGCATGAGAGAGTACTGATGTTCAAAACAGAACCAAAAAAAGCAAACAAAATGATTTGGGAACTGATTAAGAAGGATTATAAACCATCTTTATGAAACGTGTTGGAAAATCTTGACATTTTGCCATAATGCAAGCAGTATAAATATCACAAAAATAAACACCGCCTAAGGCAAGGTGCCTAATCTGAGACGGAAAACCTTTTCCAAAAACAGAACTGCGAAAGGAAAAGAAGCTGCTGGATTTGCCGAGGGGAGAAAATCCACAACAGGCGTTTAATTGACTTAACTTTTAATTATGAACATTCGCACTCAAGACATATTCTGTGTTTTAGATAAGCTCAACTCTTCCGTGTTTTTTTGTTTTTGTTATTTTGCATGCACAAATATATCTTTATTTTACCATTTGTCATATGTAACATTCAAATGTTCATCCATGCTGGTGACATAACTTTAGGAACAGCCCACCATTGTAATCTTAACCAAGATATCTCAACAAGTCTCACAGAGATCAATATTACAGTCCTTTATGGTTCCTAAAGGCTATGCCATATAATAAGGATATCCTTTTTCCAATGATGTATCCAATCTACAGTCGAACCAGTTCAATGCTCTTCTATCAAAAAAAGGAAATTTCCCACAGTGATGACATAAAAAGTTAAAGCCACTGATTTCAACATCTATGAGAGAGGGTACTGCAAGAAAAACACAAAAGATATGCAGATGCATGCAGTACTTCCTACAGAAATTATGCCAACTGCTAGCATCATTGTGCAACTTTCATTATTACCTGTAATGTGGGCTGGTTATCAAAAAGCCACAGAGGAAGAACTGTATTAATGTAAAAGTGGTATCTAATGTTATTTTTGTCCAGTTCTGCATGCATATTTATGTCCTCACGATGAATTGAAGTTGTTCTCTAGTTCCACCGTCAGGTCGAATATTTGAACAACCTCCAGTAAAACAAATAAAATCCCAGCTCACCACAGCTGTAGCCTGCTTATGTTAGTACACCAGATTCTAATGGTAAACGAACACTATAAGTTTTCTTCAAAGCAGCTTCTTTACTTTCTTTTTTGCTTCATGTGTGTTGAAAAATGTAATTTCAGTTGAACATAGAACTGAACATATGCAGTCGCTTAAGCCCAATATAGAACTGCGCCGTCTTTATACACCTGCCATCCCTTCCTGAAGCCTGAAGACAGCCCGTGTAATGAAATCTGTCACTACAGGAGCGAGCACTCCAAATAAAAGCAGACAGAATTAATTGCAGCTCGCTGTAGTGACCTTTTCTGTTTGATAAATCATAAAGCCTAAGAGACCGCCATTAGTCTTATAGAGGGAAAATACGCAGGTTTGAGAAATGATCTCAAATTCTCAGGATCCAAAGCGGTATCGACCGGCCACTCTGTGCTTGAAGCACACATACAGAACACACACACGCTTGCATGCAAAATTTGTAGTACCCTATCCTACTCATCTGAAATGGGATAGAGACACTGGTGCTTTATTGTCTGAGGAGAAGTCAAATTCCTATTTCATCATTTAGTAAAGGGAAGCATTCCCATGGCGCTCAATTAAACTTCAACAGCAGGAGCCACACTAGTCTCTGGACTGTGCATAATGTAGACAGTCATTAGGTTATTTTCTGATCCATTTTAAGAGGAAACCACATTTCATTGGCTTTTCGAGACACAGAGGCTTTTGAACTTCCCGAACTCTTCCGACTTTTTTTTTTTTTTTTTTTTTTTTTTATAAATCTGTAGCTCTTAAATAAAAATTTCAAAAATGGGAGACGAGTCAGAGCCAAGACAACGATTTTAACTAATCAGGTAAGCACAGTTTTAGAGACGAGTAATTATTTTCAAGGTGAAACACGAGTTTAAAGAGTCAAGGGTGATTTCTGGGGGATTTCATCATGTACACAAAGTCGTTTTTGTTCTATTATCTGTTACCTTCTGTAAAATCTGAGCAGCCGTGTCGCTCCATCAAAGCTCAGCTCTGCACAGATTCATAGCACTGTCATTATATTCAAATAGACTATATTTGAGTACACGCAATGTGGTTTTTTCCTCCAAATGCTCACACTGATCCACGATGAAGGAGCAGCCGTACAGCTGAGCGTGTCTGCATCGTCCTTTGGTGTCTTGGAAAAATGATTAATTATCTCAGCGGAGTGTTAGAGTAAACATAAAAACTTGTGTTATTACATGTTCCTGGAATACAATAATAAACAAACAGGTGGAACTCAAACACAGAAGGCTGTCTGCTGGTGGGAAAGTGAAAAGATTACAAAAGAGAAAAGTATGGATTTTTGGGTTATGCAATCGTTTGCCTCTATGAGGAGAAATCTGCGCCGAGGTAATGTGAAAATAGGCTCAACTTGTACATGTACCACACTGGTAATTTTGAACTGTATTCCCTACCGAGGCTTTATCGACGACATCAACGGCTTTGCCTTTTCATTTGGGGATTTATTTTGATTTTATTCTGAAGGGATGGGGTATCACGATCACCTTTATTACACTTTAACTCACCTGGATCTTCTTTTTCTTTGTTAATGACTGATTTTAAATAAATGAATCAGTCTCACGAGTTTCACGTGAACATTTCTGGGCTCTTTTTTTCCCCCCGTTACAACCAGGCCTCACTCTTTGAGAACCTTTACGCCTAGCATAATTACAATTTGCACATGCTAAAAATGATTCCCTCAGTTTGTCCAGTTACACCATGCGGTTTGTCTTTCAGCCTCATTACACTGATGAGTTTCCAGCAGCAAATGAACATGACGGTAAAGTTCTCAGATGCGTTGCTGCTCAATTTCCATTTCAGCGGTCAGAATGAACTAGTGATGACATTCGGCAGAATGCACTGCTTTACTGTGTGTGACTCACCTCTGCGTTAAATGCTCCTCATGACGCAGAGCAGACAACTAAGAAACCTTAGACGTTTCATTTTAATGATATTTAAACATCCATGCAACACAATCAAACGAGCGATTCCTGCGTGTACTTGAGGAGACCCTGTAGCTGATTGAAAAGGAGAGAGCATCACTTATAAGGGGGGCTTGGCCCACATGATTAACAAAAGTCTTCAGCCACATTTTTATTTCTTTATATTTTGTTTCTAAAGAGCCAGACTTTCTGGTGCTTTTTTTAAAACGGTCTTGAGCAACAGGCTTTATGAAGAGTTTCAAAGCTTTTCTTTGGACAATGAATATGTTGCTACAGTCTTTGTACCCGACCATTTTCAGAGGAATGTGTTTTTCGTTTTAAGCCACTTAACATTAATCTATAAATGATTCAAGCATAAAAAAGACACCGAACTCCAAGGCTGAACCAGTGCTGCGTCTATACAGAACTTAGCAAAGAAATAATTTTAAATTGTATCCGCAGGCACTTTGTAACTAGCAGCCTGTTGCAAAAACACATCATTTGTTCCCATTTTTTAAATCTGAATCTATTAAAGATATCAAAGATAACATATAAATATAGCATAAAATAGGATTGTTGCACCAACAAGGTGATTCCCAAAATGCTATTAGCCAAAAACTTTCCATGTTTCAGAATGATGTGCAGTGTCTCCTTAAAAATAAATACTGAGAAAAAAGTGTCAGGCCTGAAAAAGCATCTACGTAGATGAAAAGGTATATTGAAACAGTCGTCATTTGAGTCCTCCTTCCTTCTTTTCTAAATTGTTGAAATTATAAACAAAGAAAAGTATTGTCAGATATCGATCTATTTATCTATTTTTCAGCATGACGATGATCCCAATCAAAGAGCCAGTGCAGTAAAAGCATGCCTGCTACACTATCAGTCATGGACTGACCTCGCCAGAGCCCAGACTATTGAAGCAGTGTGGGATCATCTTTACAGAGAATAGAACAAAAAGCAGCCAACATCCAAAGAAGAGCTTCGAATGTCCTTCAAGATACCTGGAGCACTATTATTTAAAGACTACTTAAAGAAATTACAGTAAAGCTTGCCGAAGACAGTTCAGACTGTGTTAAAGAATAAAGGTGTTCATACCGAATATTCAATTTCAAGCTCAAGTTAATTGTAAAAAATAATTGCATTCTTTGCTTTATTTCCATGCATGTTTGCATTAGGGCTGCCACGATTAGTCGACTAGTCACGATTATGTCGACTATCAAAATCGTCGACGACTGATTTAATAGTCGACGCGTCGTTTGAAGCTTTGTAAGATCACAAAAGACGCAGGAATAAGTAGTAGGATTTAAGAGTGTAATAACGGACTGAAACAGAAGATGGCAGCACTGCATGTACAAGGATGACAGCTGCCGTTAAACCCCGAAGAAGAAGAAACTGTGTCCCAGAATTCATAGCGCAGCCCTGCTCAGTTTCCAACAATGGCGGCAGCTAGTTAGTTTTAATATTACTCTTATTATTCTTTCTGGGTCACAAAATAAATGTTTAACATATTTTCAGGCGAGAATGTAGCTGTGTAAACCTCAAATATCTGCTCAGTTTATCAAGACACCACATATTTTCAAAAGCGCTCCGACGTTTTCGGAGACGTCTGTTACCAACTAGCTCGATAGTTAGCGGGTGCTAGGCTCACTAGAGCCTGCGAGAACACCGGACTCCCGGGAAATCGTTTTCAAACCCACCGCTGTCTTTCACTACTCAGGTTAAACATGATATACAAGTCACTTGGATAACTTTAAAATGTTATTGTTTGGCTTTTTTTTAGTATTTTATTCGTTCCTGAGTAAATCGGTTTGGCTGAGATTAAAGAGATGCTCGAGAATATCCTCTGGTATCCTGTTATATTTTAGATAGCAAGGAGCAGACAGCTGAGTTTATTAAACTCCACCAAAACAATCTGCAAATTTCATTAAAATTTAATAAACTATCATTTTTAGTTTATTTTTAGTTAGCACATACCTTAAACACTTCAAGCTGTAAGCTAATGATAGTTATATAAGAGCAGATGCTGCTGGTGCAATAATCTGTACGTTTTACGTCCAATGGATGATGATCTGATTAGTCGACTAATCGCAAAAATAATCGGTGACTAGTCGACTATCAAAATAATCGTTTGTGGCAGCCCTAGTTTGCATATGTTACAGTAAATTGCTGCAGGTATTTCCAATTTTTCTTGCGAAATAAGAAGAAATAAAGGGCGACTCAAGACTTTTTGCACAGTAATTATATGATGGAAGAGAGTAAAAATGTTGTCACAACAAAGTGATAAAAAAAACATTTAAACAGAGGTTTACTGAAAGAAATAAAGAAATATATTCCCTGTAATACTTATACCGATAAATATAAATTCACAGATTAAAACAAAATAAAATAAAGGTCAAACCTTTTGAAAATAAACACCTCATAATGTTTAATTTCTTCGGACTGTGAGCTCATTCGGTATATTGAACATAAGCTACCTGAGAACAACACGTAGAAAACATGCAGTGAAAAGACAGAGTGGAAGAACTGAATAAGAATCGTCTCTAGCACTTCGTTTTCCCTCCTTTTCACAGCCTGAAGGTTAGACTAAGGAGGGGAACATCAAGAGTCATTTAGAATGAGTTCACCACCTTGTGTATGGTAAAGAGGGTTTTCAAATTGCCATAAATATGCCATTATGTCTGCAAAATGACATGAAATGACTGTCACCCAGCTCAGTCAATCCTATTTCCTGAATCTAAAAATAAGGGATAAAAAAAAATAAAAAATAAATAGCAGACCTGATTGAGGTGTAGGCCAGGGGCCTGTTTCACAAACACACTACTCACATGCAAATGGCATCCAGTTTCACTGACAAATTGCAGATAAATCTGCCTCCAGTGCTGTTGCATGAGTCACAAGTATTATGTTTCTTTTGATGAGTGAAAAGCGCCAAAATTAACACAGGAGAAGATGATCTATTTCTGCAAGTCACAGTGTGCGTGTTTCAAATTTGATGTAGTGGCCGTCAGTGCCAGAATACCCAACGCACACCCATAATGTCCCCATTCATGTCCTCCATGAATGTTCTGGAGTGAGCTGAGGGAAGCCAACATGGGTTGCAGAAGAGAATAAAGCCCAAAAAAGAGGGTCACACTGCCAAGCACCAATCAGAACATCAGAACTTGTCGGCTCCAATTAAAAGTGCATAAGCAGAATATGAAGTGTGACCAGACGAGCGGCGGCGCCACGTTACCCTAACCAGAGCTGACACAAGAGTGATCACTCCACCTGAGAATAAAATTTACTGGAAACTGTAAGGAAGCACATAAGTTATTTAACACAGCTTGGAAAAGAAGCTGCAAGTGGCGACGCACACTCTGCAGCAGCCACAAGAAGTATGTTGCACTCAGTGCAGGAGCCATTAACTCCAATTAGAGGGCAGCAGCTGGAGGAGACTGCTGAAGTTATGTTATTGACCAAAGTGTCTACTACAGTCTGAAGATCCATCCTGAAGAGCCGTTATTTTAGTCTTTTTGAAAAAGATTAGATGGAGCTTTGCATTTAAATGATACACTTTAGCAGGAAAAGATCATTAAATCATTGGAGTTGTCGCTGGGCAACAAACAACAAACTCCCGCCCTGCGCGCTGACAAACGCATATAAAAAGCGAGATAACCAAAGCCAGCATCTCTGGTGGAAAGGCTGAAAAGATTAAGATGTCACCTTCGCATTTTGAACGCTCCCAAAACTGTTTAATTATCTTTTAACAATGTGGATTTTTCACTGGAAATTTACCATGAAATGTATTAAACGCAAGTCTGAAGCTAGTGAGCGAGGCGACTCGAAAGCTGTGCGTTGAATAGAGATTCCCAGCATCCTCTCGATAATGATGCTGACACACGACACGACACACAGGCGGAATCTTTTATGTAATATGATGTATTATTATTGGTTTAATTCACACAACATTTTCTGACTATGCAAGCTTTGCTGTTTTTAATACTTTATTTCCTAGTCGGTCTGTCTGTGTGGAGCCTAAATCTTGTATAGTGTCTTTAAACCTCAACTAGGTACAAGGCACTTTACAGTGTGTTTTGCAGTCACCTATTCACAAACTCCTGCAAAAAAACTCCTCGCTACATAATTGAGCTCCTCATGAGAGACGACTCGGGGCTTCGGCTGTGCAAACTAGCTGTACAGCTGAGAGAACTGCATCATTTATATCGTGTCATACACTCAGTTCTGGCAGCTGTGCCATGCAGAGTGCCACTGGGAGCAACTTGGAAGCAACTTGGGGTTGTGTGTACCCAAAGGAGTTTTGGCACAAGCCTGCATAGCAGACAGGCAGCCTCACCAGGTATCAGTGGACACCTATTGTACCACAAGGGTAGTTCTGAGTATGTTTTCAGGGGTTTGTACCATCTGCCTGTGATATTTCCTGTGCAGTAGAGCTATAACCATGCAAGCTGCAGGCACAAAACATGTTTGCAGCTGACATCAAAATGCAACTGCAACATAAGCTCTAGTTTAGTTTGCAGTAATTTGGTCGTAAAGTAAAATAACTGAAATTTATTTTTTATATAATTTCCTTTTTTTTTAAAAAACACCACTACATAGCACATACTGTATATGCTAGAGTAACTAGATGTATCATCTGAGAACCACAGATGTCTGCATTCAATTTCGTGCCAATCCATCAAGCACATTTTACGATATCTCACAGGGTGTGTGACAAATTTAACCTGCAGCGTAACTGGATAATAAGTCAGAGATTCTCGATTCCAAATTTCATTCAATCCATCCAGAATGTGTCGAGATATTTCAGATTATAACAAAGTGACTGACTTAAACTGCTGCCCGTGCAGCCTCGCCGCCAGGAGGGCATAAACCAGAATACCACCGAGAGAAATTTATCAGCTCGCACAATATTGCACCTATGCAAATTGAAAAAATCCGGCGCGACATTCTCTGCAAATGAAATGAAGCAACTGGTCGGCCATTCCCTCCCTCGCCCATCGTGCCATATTACAGATGACTTGCCACACGGGGCCTGACTGTGAGCTGGCCCTCAAAGCGGCTCCGAGAGCAAGGCCTGCAGTGGCGGGCAGTAAATAACCGGCATAAACGTGTCGTGGGAGACACCCCGCAGACACCAACCCATTTAATGTTAATAGGAAAGCATCGGTTACCAGATTCTAAATAATAGCTTGCAGTCACCATGGCCAAGGATAGTTACCACGGGCGCAGGAATTTATGGAGTCAGCAAATTGCTTTTCTATCCCCATTCTTCCCCTATTTGTCCGTTTTGCCATCTCTCAGCGCAGGACGGGGATGATGGAGCAGAGCAGGGAGATGACGGGACCGCTGCAGCCTGCCTGACTGAGCACACCTGTCCTACGGCCACATAGCTCGGGATGATGATGCTCCTAGGTGTACAACAGCTATCATTCCATCTGGGTCTCAGGAGGGACAGCCACTTGACAGGCTGCTGAGATATTTTTATTCCAGCAGGGCCTGAGGTGTTTCAGTGTGACTGCTGGCACTTTTATTTCTTGGACAGGAATTGTGTATACACACTGCTCAATTTGAATATGCTTGGCATTGTTATATGAGCCCAATAAATGTCATTTTCAACTGTTTATTGAAGGTTTTAAAGACTGATGATGGATCTGTCTGTTATTTCACAATTTCTACCTAATTAAATGTCTGAAAAATAGAATTACACCTGTTTCTTTGTTTTTACTTTACAGTGTCACAAAAAAAGAAGCGATGTGGTGCCAATAGACTATTTTCAGTTCCTTTACTGTCAACAAATATCATAAAAACATCAGAGGCAAAAACACGTCAGTGTGTCTCTTAATACTTTCTGACTTCTCCGCCCTGTCTTTGGCATCCTGCTGTCTTTGAGATCTTAACACCTGCTGAAAATCCTTTTTTCTTACCTTGTTGCGGTGAGATTCAATACTTTGTGAAATCACTGTCAGGTGCATTTAAGCAGCGTTCACATGTGCATATTGTGCTAAAACAAATGGTGGGTGTGCCTGATATTTAGGGGGTAACTGCCTCTGTCACAACAAGGATGGTTGCTCACCATAATAATCGGATGATCTGATATCCTCGTGTTGGTGTTGTTCCCAGATCATCATGAAAATGTTGTTCCAGGTTCAACATTGCAAGTGACCAATCACATTATTGTGACGTTATTCTTTTGCGCACCAACCCATTCGTGCATTTATGAAATTCCAATGTTGCAAGGACAATATCAATTCTGCTTAGCGTTTATTAAAGGGTTAGGGTCCGTTGATCGGCGGACAAAGGCGGTTTCTCGCAGCTTAAGTATAGTTTTTTGTTTTACGCCGGTTTTTCCCGAAGTCGCAAAAGTATGACATCACAACATTCTGATTGGTCACTTGCAATGTTGATCCTGGAACAACATTTAGTATGATGATCTGGGAACAACACCAACACGACGATATCAGATCGTGCATAATAATCAACTTCTCCTTCATTTTGACAGTGAAGGACAAAGGCTCAGTCACCCAAAAATTGATTGTGCGACAACCTCGACCTCTGAGCGTCCACTTTGAATCGCAAGGAGATAGCACAGGTCGCCCGGTAGGAGGAAACCTGTCTCCAATCGCAATCTGACTTGAACCGACGGCAGTCACTCTCAAAAGGTTTGCAAAATACTGACATGTAACATATCAAAGCAACAAACTGCAATTATTTCCAAGTCGGTCTGCACGGATTAGTACGACTTACCTGTGACGTGTCTCTTTGCAATAGTAGACTCATGTATTCTGGTTATATTACCGTATAAACAAGGGCTGCAGAGCGTCAATACAATCTCATTTTGTGTTCAATTGTGATCCTTTCAGCAAATATGTCGCCATTTATGAATTCTTATTTTAAATCTGAAGGTTCTGGCTGGACTCTGAATGTAAGTAGTCACTGTAACTGCATATCTGCAGTTTTTGCCAATTATTACATTAGTACAAAAAGATGTCACGTAATTGCAAAATGACATCAAACTTATCACCATTCCTGATTTATGTGTTTATATGTGTAAAAGCCACAACCAATACAGCCTTCGTTCGAACAAAATCATACAATTGATTGTCCCAAAAATCAGAACAGAATTGGGGGAAAAGGCTTTTAAATACGCCGCCCCTGCTTCCTGGAATAATCTGCAGAAGGAACTGAAATGATCAGAATTGGGAGAGTTTAAGTCTGTCTTAAAGGAGCGAGAGAACAGCTCTTTTACTCAGTGTGATTGTTTTTAATGTACTCTTAATTTGATCTGTTATTGTATATTTTACACATGTTTGTATGGGATATTGTATTTGTTTTAAATGTTATACACCTATGTGGTATGTGACTTTTGTTGCCATGATGCCAGGTCTCTCTTGGAAATGAGATTTTTAATCTCAATGAGATTTTTACCTGGATAAATAAAGGATTAATAAAATTTCATCGTCGCCTAGACGCACCAAAGCTACTTTGAAGATTCCAACTGACTGCAAGCTGCTGATCTGGTCTCCCCTTTTCAAAGAAACCAAGGCTGCAAATTCATTCACGGTCACAGAAATTTTGGTCATGCTGTGGTCGCCAAACACTAAGGAATTTTAGCACGGAATTCAAAGTATTCAGTCAAAAACAATAATCAATGATTAATTAACTTAACACTCAATAGACAGGAGCCTGGCAACTATTGCAAGTCTATGACTAAGACTCGGCTACACTGACAGTTATTGTTGTTTGGATCAGTTCAGTGTTGGTTTTGCATTTTCATTGTAGGAATGTTCTACAATTTGGAGCGATCGGGGCTCAAGAGTTGGGAGTTCGCCTTGTAATCGGAAGGTTGCCGGTTCGAGCCCCGGCTTGGACAGTCTCGGTCGTTGTGTCCTTGGGCAAGACACTTCACCCGTTGCCTACTGGTGGTGGTCAGAGGGCCCGGTGGCGCCAGTGTCCGGCAGCCTCGCCTCTGTCAGTGCGCCCCAGGGTGGCTGTGGCTACAATGTAGCTGCCATCACCAGTGTGTGAATGTGTGTGTGAATGGGTGGATGACTGGATGTGTAAAGCGCTTTGGGGTCCTTAAGGACTAGTAAAGCACTATATAAATACAGACCATTTACAATTTCACTGCACTTAATTTTAACAGTGCTGTCAGCTAACAAAGCTGCCCTAAAGAAGAAGACACAGAAGTGGCGATCAAGGTTCCACTTCTTACTGAGTATATTTGCCTCCTTCTTCTTCTTCACTGTCACAGATGACATCTCGCCCAGTCAGATAGTCTCACATGTTCTCTGCATGCAAACGAAAACCTTAAACTGAAAAAAGATGACACAAATGTAATTTACAAATTTCAAACTGAGTGGATTTTTGTTGTTTAGTCAAAGCTGTTTTTCATGCTGTGCAAGAAGGAGTAGTATGAAATGGTTTCATCTGACTGGAGGAAAATGAGCCCTTGTGTCTGCAGCTATGGTTTCTGTGTGCAGATTCAAATGGGATTACAGTACATTATTGCTAATTATACTTATGTAAAGATGAAAGGCAGCCCACATTAATGTCACTTTAAATACTGAAAAATTAAGTCACAAAAGTGCCATTGCTAAAGATATTCAGTCTGGCAGCATGGAAAACAAATCACTGAGCTCCTCATCTTCCCCACTGGAGAGCAAGGTGATATCAATAAGGTCAGAAATATGGTCAGTGCTAATAAAATCCCAAAAGCACTCTGCCCAATTCAACTCCACGAGGTACTTTTGAGGTCTCAACCAGTAAATTCATCTCAATGTTCCTCTTTGTAGAAAGAAAATACGAAACCAGACTGATTATTCATGATCACAGCATCTGAATCTGACCTACAGTCACTTGTTCACTGTAAACAAAGAAAAATCTTCTGGATAAGAATATGCAATGTCACTACAGCACTTGGTAGGTTGCTAATTCTTAACGCTCTGCTAGAGTTACTGGAGACCCGGGGCAGACTTTAACAGAGGATGACATTTTCAGATCACTCTCCTGAATTAAAAAAGGAGAGAGAATAAAAAAACACGCCCGAGACAATCTTTAACACAGTTTGCTCCCTACATAACATTATAAATAATGCAATCCCGAAATGCATTCTTAGGATTCATGAGAGGAGATTTAAACAAACCGTGAAAGGCATCAGCTCTCCACTTTGATTTTGGATTAACCTTGCACCCTCCCAAAACTGTGAAAAGTTGTACAAATCAGAAGGAAAAAAAATGCTAATTCCCAGCCGGGGTTGGTGTGCTACTGAGCATGGATGCATGGAAATAAAAGAATTTACAACCTTTTACAATTGATCCATCACATGCAGTTGAGAGTGTAAACCTGTTAATGTAGACTTCTAAAAAGGATAAAAGTCAAATGTCTCAAAAAATCCCCTAAAAGTAATGAAAATGATTTCTGTTTGCCATCTAAAGACGAATGCATAAATGGTTCTAAACGCTACTAAAAGCCTCCCTAATGGATTAACAACTGTAACAGTCGTGATTCACTGATTGAACAAGATAGCTTTCCAAGAGACTGTACTGCCAAGCGGTTGTAAATGTGGCCAAACCAATTGTTTGACATGAATTCAAATCCACATATTTGCATGCAACATGACGGCTGGTGTCAGGGAAGAGGTACTTCAGAAGTACTTCAGCTGACAGGGCTGCGAGGCCGTAGCAGACATAAAAGGTTGGGAACTCCAACCTTTACATTATCTGCCACGAGCGGCAGTGGCGCCGTCCTCTCCAGAATGAATAAATGACATTAAAACAGGAAGACGCTGAATGATTTCATCTATATTCTGCTGAAAACAGCTTGAGGGAGAGAGTGTGGAAAATGCATAACATGAAACATGACCAGCAGGCATGTAGAAGAAGAAAGGCGCTGAAAATAGAACACGCTCATAGTCCTTTTAGAGTCTTTCACAATTATAGTTCATCACTGCGTGGACCCTTAAGAGTTCTGCCAAATCTGACTACAAAAGAGAAGCGCACGATGTGAGCTGCTAGGGCATATGCTGCCATTATTAAACCCGCTACGTGGATTTATTTTTTAATATTACAGATGTTTTGCAGCTGTGCTCAAGATCAAAAGCTGTGCAATCCTGTCGTCAAATCAAATTGGATTTCGAGAAAGAAAACAAAATCTGATGGGCTTCTGATAGCCTTTGGGCTTGGAGGAAAATGCTCTTTCAGTGTAAGTACAGGAAGGTTACTGACCGAGTGAATGCAGATTGATATAGCTGGAAGGTCCTGCAGAATGACAACATTAAAGCCTTTTTAAGATGAAATTCCTTTGTGAGATGTCACTCCAAGCCCTTTTGGGAGAGAAATATTGTGCGGCTCTTTTTCTTTACCAGCAAAATAAACCATTTAAAGCTCAGAGAGACATTCAGTTTCAACCTGGGCTGGGCCATGAATAAGAGTTACCGGGCTTTATGATCACAGATGAAAGGAACAGAATAATAGAAAATATCACCGGCCTTGTAAGAATGAGGGAGAGCAAAGCTTTTGATGTTGAAAACCAAGATTTTTTTTTTATATTTAACTGATTCTTAGAATAGCCATCACAGCCAGAATGTGGACACGGGAGCAGTGATAATATGGCAGATTTTTGAGGCAATGCTTAAAAGAACCAGTCAGTAATAATGCAGAATATCCATAAATGGAAACTAAAATTGAGGCCAAAATATGCCAAACGTGTCATAAAATCTAAAAAATAAACTTTAGCGTAGTTTGTGTTGACACCTGTCAGTCAGCGCGGGAGTAAGAGCGGGTTCAGATGTCATTTAGTTAGTGGGGATTTCATTTGGGTTTAAATATAGGCTGCTGCTGCTGCTGTCACGTCCACGGAAGCGCACAGGATTACCTTCCTCTCCTCCAAATATATTCCCTAAATTATCCCACACTGTGTTGCATTCTGGGGCCCTGAAAGGAGTCTCGGGGCTTAAGACGCACACCGTGTAATTGTAACCATAATTACTCGCGACATCCAGAGTTCAAATCCGGCTCAACACCTCAGCCTGCCATCACACGTCAGTCTCCACCCATACAAACTGATGAGGCAGAAAAGCCCTATAAATTTTTCTTTCTTTCTTTTTCCCTGCAGAAAGCGACACTCGAGAGGCAACTTGCAGGGGAAGAAGAGAGGGATCTGACAGGCTCTTTTCCTGTGAGCTCCACAAAACAAGCACTGAGCGCACACTTAATCACTGCCTTTGAAATTACTTCCTTTCTTTCGCAGTTAATGAATTGATAAAAATGTGGCCTGTGCACAGCCTCATTCATTCATTCATTCATTCAAAAGAGGAAGAGGCGAGAAAAGTCAAAAGAACAGTAGAGGTTGCCTAAACGCCCGACACCTTTTGCTCTGGCAGCTCCACCGGTCAGAAGAGCGCGTACACTGTGCATACACAGGTTGTAGCCCTGAAGCTCATCCGGCAAACCTCATCCATCACACAGCTGTCTGGTTTTAAAAATAAATCTGGCAGACTGCGACCAGGACGATGGCCAGTACTCAACTGCAGCAGCACAGCCAGTTTCCATCTGAACACGCACAAGAGTAACCCAAAGGCAATTTAAGAAGCCAGTTACTGTCAACACCGCGTTCCTCTGTTTGCTCTGAATGTGAGGGTAACCGGTTGAACACATTTCCTGCAGTAATCACTTAAGAAGAAGAAGAAGAAGAAGCCTTGAACAACAATCTTACCTTTCTCTCCCTGGAGCGAGGATTTGGCTCAGCTTGGACTGACACGGCTCAGCTGCTGGCGAAGAAGACGCTGAAATAAATGAGCTACTCCGGTGGATGCGGCCGCGACATGAGCTGAAGAAAGTGAGGAGAGCAGCAGCGCAGAAGATTTGAAACGGCGGAGCAGCGCAGCGCTGTACCGGCGGCGGAGTCTGTGCCTCTGACGCTGACATCAGAGGGCTGCTTTAAGGTGGCTCCGCTCGTTCACATCAGCGACACGGCGCACACGGGGAGGCTTCCAGGCGCCCGGTTTAACTATCGCAGTAAAGATTATAAGCTGCGAATAAAGTGAAACTGGAATAGAAAACTTGCGTTGTTGGAGCTGGGGTGGGGGGATCGGTGGGAGCTGAATGGGAGCCGTCCAAAGAGAGCTCAGGAAGTCATTTAGCTCAAGGTTGAGAGAGCGCGCGCACAGCTCCGCAACTCTTCGTCATTTTACAGCAAACCCAGAACTTCAGTCAAGCCTGGAAGATGTGAAACAAAATTCTGACTTTCGGTTTTTCCTTCCAACCCAGTTCTGGGTCGTTATGTGAGCCACAAAATATCAGCAAACAATGAGCATAAACCTTTCTGTTATAGGTCCATAAGCACGGAAAGGATGGCGCACTTCGAACATTAATGGAGAACTACTATGCTCATTTTCAGCCTTATATTTTATTCTTGGAAACCAACAGATTAGCTTTGCATGATCAACAGTTCAAAATAATCTCTAGTCACCATTTAAACCAACTTTTCTCTGATTGGCTGCCCCTGTCAAACAGAAGATTTGAACAGCAGGTGGGCGGGGCTTCTGTAGTTTGAGTTTGCTGTGTGCCTGAGAGGGTCACATTAAATATATCCCCACTTGGATGCCGGTTTAGCTCATTTTGTAGAGCAGGTGACCCATATGGCAAAGGCTAATTCGGACACCTGGTTTGAATTTACCTCGCTCGATCCTTTGCCCAGATTTTCTATGTTATTGCAATAAAGGCCAAGAATCTACTTAAAAAAAAGGATATTCCTCTCTAAACATTCTGTAGAACAAACCATAGATAAACCTAGCATTTAGGGATTACTTTCATATAAACTGACCTTATCATTCAAAACTTTGGCCATGTTTATGTCAGTATCTGGTCTGTAAAGGTACAAGAAAAAAATGAAAGGAAATATAAAGCATTACAGATTTAAAAAGCATTTAAAAAGCCAAAGATGACAGAGTACTGGAGAGCGCAACACACTGCACCATGCACAGGACTCCAAGGATGCAACCACTGGGTTTGAGTCAGTGAGTTTTCATTTCCTCGACAAATGATGAAATTAATAATTTGTTGCATAACCAAGATACACTGTGCTCAGTTCAAATTGTTTTCCCAAGGGCCCACTTGAGCTCCGGCAGTTCTCTGAATCTTTCAAATTATTCTGCAAACTGGGATCTATCCAACCTTCACTGGATATAACCAAAAAAACTGAAATAAAAAGAAAAAATATGTATGTGGGAGTTCTTTTCAATTGCTTTTAGAAAGTATTTTCTTCAATAAACTTCAAAATTATCCTGAAATGAAGAAATGTAGGCAATATACACACACGAGCACAACAGAAGTTAAACATTCAAGATTCTGACTTAGAATAAAATAAAAAAGAAGAAACTTGAAGTCCACGTAGTGCTTTTGTTTTGTTTTAAAGCATTTAAAAAAAAATACATGTAGGCTATGATCCACGTTGGCTCCTAACAAAATTAGACAAATACCATTTTATAATGATGGACTACAATTCATGAGAAAGAAGCAAAACTTAGGGCTTTAACTTATTTTAAAATAAACTATGAACTGTGAGTGCTGTGTTCTTTAGAAACAACAGGTATTATTTATTTGTATAAAAAAGGAAAAGTCTTACACTTATTTATTTTTCAAGACTGCAATTAATAGGTTTGCAGCTGACAAGCTGTACAAGGGAAAAAAACACATTATGCCATCATTGCTAAATGTACAAGACAATAAGGACAGATAAATGTATTTACATAAAAACTATTCGCACACTTGGAAGAGGCGAGGGGATAAATATGTACAAGTCTTTTTTAAAAGGGGGGGTATAAGAAGCGAGTTGTTGCTTCTTTTTTCTTCTCCGCCGGGTTCAGCTTCTACCTCTGCTGCGAGTCAACCTGACCGTCGTCTGCTTTCAGCTGCCAGCTGATGTTACTCTGAACAAAATGTTTAAGGCCGTCATAGCCCTGAGTGAACAAATACTCCAGGTACCAACCCCATGGCTTGGAGTGCTGAAACACACACACACACAGAAACATGTCAGCTCAGATTGCAGACATCTGAAGATTTGTGTGATCAAAGATGTCTCTATTAATCTATGAAACATGACCGATGCGCATCAAACTACACCTGAACTTTATTATAAATGCAGGGAAATGAAAAGGAACCTCTCATACCTTAATGGAATTGAGGTCCGTGTCCTTTTTCCCCGGCCAACACTGATAAAAAGAGAACATTAATATTTATCGACAGCCAGCCTTCGTGAATCTCACAGGATCGCTGCTGGATGATGCAGTTGGACCCAACCGAAAAATAAAAAAGGTGCGGATATTATTAAACTTGATGAAAAACCCCATCTCGCGCTGCACTCATTAATAATAAAATCTCCTTCTGGATTAATGCATCATCTGTGAAAGATACATTAACACCACATTTAGCTGGTCTGTAAGATGATTAACCGCGCCGCCTGCTGATTCAAATCCCCTGTGCGCTATGAAAATAAGCACGTAGCATGTAGGATTCAATCCAAATCAAGACAAATGACGCGCGCTCACCTTCTGGTGAAAGTTGACCGCGTAGTTCATGAAAGCGGGATGGTGGACGAGGTCGAAGCTCGACCCGTACTGCGGCACGTTACTCTTGAGAAGCAGCTCCTCTCCCAGCTGGACGCCCATCCCTGGATGAAACATTCTGGAGTTCCACAGGCAGTTGACCATGACGACGACGTAGTGGTTGAACTCGCGGAAAGTCTGGCGGCTGATGTGAAAGGCCTGCTGAGAAGCACATTTCAAAAGGAGAAACTAAGAAAGTGGAGTAAGAGTAGAGCCGAACTACAGACATCTGATGCTGTGATGATTCATCTGAGGCTGTTTTACTTAATAAAAGGTGCCAATGACATTTTCAGGCACACATACTGGCTTGCCTGACATGTACTTTCAAATTGGCAGCTCACAGTGACTGCTGTAATAAAGAACAACTTTAAGTTCACATCTGAGAAGACATTCAAGTCACCAGGTCTAAGTAGATGCTTGTAGACTCCTAAAGAGCTTTACTATTAAATCTACAAAAGTGAATGAAGGGACAAAACATTAGAGGTGGGAATCACCATACATCCCACGATACGATATTATCACAATACTTAACGCACGATACGATATTATTGCAATTTTTTAAAATATTTTGCGATATTCAGATTCTGTACATAAAGGTAAACTTTATCAATATTCATTTTCTCTAATATCAAAGTCTCACACTCAGTCTTTCTCTCATTTCAGTTTGATTGTTGACAAACTGAACGGTTTGTATTACAGTCTAGTCCAACTTAACTGAATCAACCATCTGGTACAATTATAGCTATTCTGAACTATGCAGTTTATGAAAACTATGCAGCCCCTTCAGCAACTGAAGAATTTGAAAGAAAATTAAAACAAAATATAATTTTACATTAAATAAAAAAGTTTTAAACTTAATTAAAATAAAACATGTCTTAAATTAAAATAAGTAAACTGTCATGTTTATTGCTGCCATAAAACAAGTTAAACACATTTGGACAGTGAAGGAATGTCAGGATTCTTGCTCAGAAAAAGGATCAACATGCTCTGAAGTCAGAGCACAAAAACCTTTTTGTAACAAAATATCAATTTCTGCTGTCCCTGTATCGATACATTATTAGCAAACAAAATATCACCATACTACACAGTATCCATTTTTTCCCCCACCCCTACAAAACACAGAGAGAGCATCGACTAAAACACTAAAGCAGAAAATGAATGTATAATATTGTTCACATGTTCATTTTCACATAACAAAAACAATAAGCATCAATCTTTACCTCTGTCACTTTCTCTTGGCTCTTGGCTGATGTCAAGTTCACTTTGTACCTGATAAAAATAGAAGAAAAATAAATAAATAAAAGCAATGGACCAGTGGCCTCTGTGATCATAAATCACTGCACAACAGCCAGTTCTCTATGGTCAGTCAAAACACACCGTGCAATTATGTTTCACTTTTGGAGTCACGGCTTTTTACTCTTAGCTTTGGTAAAATTATTTTAAAACCCCAGGGTGTACTCAATAACACACGTCCTTATAGCCTAACTAATTAAAGCCTGGAGTTATAAATGATACTAGAATCTGGGCTTCAGGGTATTGCCCCCTGGCCTCCATCATTAATAATGCCTTAACATGCAAGTTCAATTAAGCCATTTGATTCCAATTCAGTCGCTTTATCAAATATGTATCAGCAGCATATGACATACTACATTTAGGGCATTGCTAATGTGTGCATTAAGATAAGCTTATGGCAGCTTCCCATAGAGGTGCTGAGCACCCACCTGTGCATGATGTAGGCCAGTCGGTCCACGCTGACGGGGTCAGTGGCAAACAGGGCTGGGTAAAAGACTCCAGCTGGGGGCATCACTATGAGGGGGAGGCCATACTTCAGAAATGTGTCACAAACCTGCGGGAGGAGAAAAACATGTAACAAACACCCACAGAGATTAAAAACGTTAAAGCGGAGGCTCAGACATAGAATATGCATCCCCGCTGAACCTTTTAGAAAGAGTCTGCTACAAGTTGATCTTTAAAGCTGTTCAGGGAATCTCGTGTTCTCTCCCTCTACTTGCATTTTGCTAAATAAGACTGGGCTTGTGTTGTTAAGGTGTCAGACCCTACAAATACCATCATTCTGTAAGGTAGGGGTGGTGAAACATCGAGGATGTTTTATTTTTTGTGTCACTATATAGCGACAATAACAAAGCACAAACACAGATTATGACAAAACAGATAAACCCATTAACTCCAGCTTCTTCTTTTTTTTTACCGTCTCATAGAAGTCCAGGACGAAGCTGAGGAGGAGACAGTGACAGCCTTCAAGCTGAAGGCCCACAGAGGCCAGTCGACCCACAAAGTGAATCAGCTCCATCATCGAATCCTTAAACCCCGACAGAGTCATGTTTCTGGAACACAGGGCAAAAGAGAGTCGCTTTACCCAAAACTGATGCTAAACAGCTGTGACAGCATTTAACTCATGTCCTTTGAAACTTTGTTGCAGTTTTTCATATAAAACACAGGAATCTATCCAAAGCAGCTCACTGCAAACACAAATGACAAACACTGAATCAAACAGATACAAACACAATGCGTGATCAATGATTCCTTCAATGAGTTGTACACTGGGTAAATACCACAGGTGAACTTGGAAATGGCACTGAGCAAAATGGATCTTTCCACTTACTGAAAGCATTTATTGCAGGATTATACAAGTGATGAAGCTCAGGCATTTAAACATAATTGACTCGTACGCCACCCTTCAATTTGGAAGCTAGAAAATCATTTCCCTGGATATTAAAGTGCCACTTGTTCCCAAACAAATTTCAAATAAAAGACTTGTATAAACGAGCTCAAAAGCCAAAGGGAAAACTTCCGCCTGATTTGCTTTAGCTGCCAGTGGATCACAGATGGATTCAATTCAAGAGAAATAGTTGCAACATCTGCAAATGTCAGTTGTCTTTCAAGATTTAACGTTGCAACAAGAGACTTGACATTTAACTTAATTTGCCAATAATCAAAATTAAAACTGCTGTTTTGTCCTTGGAAAAAAGTTATTAGTCAATTAAGGCACAATAAATAAAAAGCCAACTTCTATGAGAAAGCATTTCGTGACACAAAGTGCAAGTTTCAAGCAGGAAGCAGATGTAATTTTGTATTTAGGTTATCATATTTGGCACTTTAAGTTCTCAGAACATGGGTGTCTAACCAGATACCGGCTATGTATTACATTACTTGGCCTGCAGGATGTGTCATTTACTCCCTAATAAACTTAAGCTTGAGGTCTGGCTTCTTTCTCTTTACAGTTCTACCAATATTCAAAAAATCCCATCATAAAGCAACAGTGAAAAACTACATCATGGATATTTAATTTAACTTCTAGGCTGAAAATCTATAATTCCATATTAGCAGGTTATTCTAAAGGCTCTCCAAATCTAGGATTACATTCAAAATCATTTACATACAAAGCCTTGAATGATTAAATTACATCATCATATTTTAAAGACCTCTTAATAATTTCGAACTTTCCTTTCTGATACAGCCTATAGTTATGGTTTAAACCGAACCATCCACTGCTTATACTCCTACAGGCTCAGGCGCGACTTCCCATGATATACTGAGTGTTTTGTTTCGATGCCTCTCTTTTCTTTCCTCTACAAATGTCTCACTATTGTAAGCCATTAACTTCTGTCTGCACTCTCCTGTCGTTTGTGTTTTGTTCTGTTTGCTCTTCCTGGTGTTTGTATTTTCCTCTGCCTCGTCTTCACCTGTTGGTCGTGCTGACAGTTTTTAGTTCCACGAGCAAAGCCTGTAATCCTGGAGAAGCTACGGAGAAAACAACGGGGTCTCCGAGCAGGAGCTGTTCCAGCGATCATCGTGGAGAATGTGAGGTGTTTGGACAGTGCTATGGATGAGCGCGGTGAGCTGACTGAGCCCCACGGGGGAACACAGAGAGTGGAGTTTGATGTGCTTCATGGCGTGTTGCAGCGAGGCACTGACACACTCGTACTTCCCCGACCACAGTGTGACTGTACCTGGATTCGGGATTTTTCAGGCGGACAGGGACATTTATCTCCAAGGTAAGAAGAAATGTGGAAGGGTTGACCTAGTGATTGAAAAGGGGAGTAATCCTGCACATGTTACTGCACAGGAAGGTTTATCTGGCTTGAGTAATGAACCACTCGCTGTTGGAAGGTGTCCATTTCACTCGCGTAGGCGATTTGTCATTACTGATGTCTGCTGTCTGAATCAACACACTGTTTGTTTCCTCCGTCAGCTGATGCAGAGGTCATCCAAATGACTGAGGATGTGTTAAATGGATGTTGATAAGTAATGGATCGTGACCTCTGCATCGCTTACTGGTTATGCAGCTGAACACGTTCTATAATATCTGAAACAAGGGAAGATTTTTACCTCTGCATACCACAATGCTCTCCTTAGGGAAATTATTTATTTATTTATTGGGGTCTTCACGGTTTTTTGGATTTTCTATTCGACACATCTCAGATTTTGGAAGAAATCAAGTGGCTGTCCCTCCCTGAGCCCGATTCTGCTGCAGGACTCTGTCGTCCTCCCTGCTTTCTACTGCATGCTAACGTCAGATTGCTAAATCATCCAGGTTTTCTCTCTATATTCTGCACCTTACAGTATTAATTCCCTTGAAGTGACTATTGCTCAGAAAACACGCTATATACATGGAACTAAGGCTACGTTCACACTGCAGGCGAAAGCGCATCAAATCCGACTTTTCTGACCCTATGCGACCCATATCCGATCATGGTCTGATAGTGTGAACGGCACAAATCTGATATTTTCAAATCCGATCTGGGTCACTTTCGTATGTGGTACTGAATCCAATACATATCTGATGTTTCAGAAAGCTGCTGTTTGATGGTCATATCGCATTAAATCTGTCTTTTACGTCACTGACACAAGACAGACGTCAATTATCAGCGCCCGAGAAGACATCGCGAACGCTTCCTGGCCATCCGGTGTAGATGTCAGTGAAACTGTTGGGAAGACAACGTTGGAGAAACGTGAACATTTTATTTGTTCTGTATAATCAGCAGATTCTGACAGAAATCTGCAACTATCCTTTGAAGCAGCGCTCCTCTAAAACAGCAATAAGGATCATTATTAGTTTATTTACATTATTATGTAAATAACAAAATAACTAAAATCCGAAGTCTTTATATTAACGGCCATTAGTCAAACTCTGGGTCTAAACAGAGCGTGTTGTGTGTGACGTCTTCTTTTGCGCATGCGGCCGCTTTGAGCGTTCACACTAGAGCGCGTTTGCTGTCACATTTTATTTGTAGTGTGAACGAGCAGACAAAAAAAATCGGATTTGATCAAAAAATCGGAATTGAGCATCAAGACCTGCAGTGTGAACGTAGCCTAAATATAACTGAACAGATGTGAAACTCACATGGACGTGTGGCTGTTGAGGCTGATGTCCAGGTCGTCTTCCAGAGCATAGATGGAGTGCCAGGTCAACCACTTCAACAGCATATTGGTAAGACACTCCATCAGTCCACACTGCAGAGATACAAACACGAAAGAGAGAAAAAGAACCAATTATGCAGCATGTTAAACACTGAACTACACAAAGGCTTTGTTGTGCTGTTTTTCACTACTGCATTTTCTTTCTATTAACTTTGAACAGTAATGGGAGCAAGTTTGATCTGTTTGTGTCTGCGACAGAAAAGCCTACCTTGAAAAACAGCGAGGACGTGAAGAAAAGCTGCATGAGAGGCTCAAACAGAAGCCTTCTGATTTCTGAAGGGGGACACAAAAGGTCACTATTGTACCTGACGTACAATTCAACGCGTTACAGTTCCCTACATAAAGGACAAAATGACAGCTTGCTAAGATGAGAACATGACTGTGATTTTATTCAAGTGCACGACAAGGTCAGAGAGAAAACCAGCGTTATGTAAGTGTACGCTGACAGACATGAGGAGAGAAAATTGAGCTGTGAAGAAAGACGGTCGTAGAAAGCAGCGATCTGTGGAGGTAACACTCACGGGAACTTGGAACAACCGGAATGTTGCTCAGCAGGCCGAGGATCTGCGGACGGAGTAGTGAGCCGTCCCAAACATTCAGAAATTTATAGAGGAAAACCTCTGAACTGGAAAAGCCCTCCTGTTGGAGAAAATTATGATGTGAAATAAATCTTTGGCTCAGCGTTGGTACACAGCACGTATCAGGTACGCGTGTGGCGCCAGGTTAATGAGCATCAGAAATAACGACGATGTTAGTGAGCTGTGGACGTCGCTATCGGGGGCTCACCTGCAGAAAGTGCTGTGCAGACAGCAACTTGTTCAAAAACTGGAGAGCTTCTTCTGAAGTCTGACTGGGTCCTCCGTCGCCACAGAATAAAAACTCTTTAAAAAAAAAAAACAGTCAAAAAGGGTATTTACCGAGTGAAAAATTCAGAGCGCTACAAAGAGGACAGCAGGAGATTTCAGATGCACTGCATCTTCACACGGAGACATACTCTCATATGTCTTTAAACCCTCCTGTAAAAGAATCCCTTTAACATGGCAACAAAGTTAAGTTATGTTGAGGTTCAGCTCAAGGTCAGCTCTGCTTTTCCTCGAACTTCTAGAAAGAACACGTCACAGCAGTTATGTAGTGTGCAGAGTGTGTTCCCGACTTACCTTCGTGAAAAGCGTAGCCTAACCAGAAATTGAGGCGTAGGAGGGCAGACTCATCCTGCACACAGTCCAGGTACTGCAGCGCCAGACTGGAACCCAGCAGCGAGCCCATCTGAGCAGGCAGCTGGTGGAAACACATAAAGCAAAATTATGATTAAGAAACTAAAATAACCAGAAAGACACATAAAGACAAACAGGTACACAGAAGCAAAAATAAATAAACAAATACAGAAGCTGAAATAAATAAGACGAGAGTAAGAACCAACAGATGATCGTGTCCTTGTCACAGGGTTGGCCACCAACCGAATTTTAAGCCGGTTCCTCGGTATCTGGTAATCCCCATAACGGCAGTACTGGGACACTTCTTCCACCACACTGGATAGTTTATACAGTCCCTGATTGTGGCTGAACAGCTGCCTCTCAATATGGGGACTTTGTCAATTTAATACACGAATTAGAAAGAGAGAACGACAGACTGTAAATGGACACAACTCAGCTCTTCGGTAATTACGGAGCAACTGTATCGTTAAACTGAGAAAGCACCATTCTGCTTTTGACAACAAGAAAGGGCCGTGAGGGAAATAATCAATGATCCTTTGTCAATGCCGTTGCTCAATAGTTTTATGAGGGAAATTGATTGTACTCATCTGTCTTTCCTAACACGTGGCAAAGCACCACTCTCCCTGCCATAAACACATTTGGCACCAACGCCCTCCGAGCCTTATTGTCCACGTTTTCTTTGTGGGCAGTGAAAAAGGTGAATTTATGTAGCATGACGCATAAAACCCTGCGATCCATTTAAAATGACTTACATTGGTTTATCAGGTCACTGAATCTGCAGGGCAAATAGACATTTATGGAGAGGCCTCTCTAAACGACCGTTTGCTTTGCAACTTTGTCCAATGCATTACTCAAATACATCTCCACTAACATCCCTTGCTTTCATTACTCATAAAGGACAAATAACACGCTGATGATATCTGTAAAAATAAAAAAGCAACAGCCTGTTTAAAAAACAAATGACGAGCACTCTGCTCATGAAGTCAGTTTGTGCTCTAATATAATAAACAGCCACAGGCCACTTACGCTGTGGTTTCTCTGGGTCAAAGTTTTTAATGGCCAAGCACAACTACTCATGCAAACATAACAGTAACACAGCGCCACCCTGTGGCACAGAGGATACATCACAATTTAAACACAGCTACTAAAGGGAAAAAAATTCTTATGGACCAGTCAGACTTGAGGTGTTGTGCCATTTTGCATCAATAACATGTCTTCTTTCCCACTTGTGAAAATAAATGCCCAAAATACACATTTAGATATTTTTACTCCACTTTCTCTGCTGTTTAAGCAAAGTAATAATGTCGGATTTTGTGTATGTAATCAAATGGTGAAGCTTCAAGTGTATATTTAAGTAAAGAATTTATTTTACTAGTACATTATGATTGTATAACATTCTATAAATACTATAAATCCTCACTTCAGTAGCATATCCAAACTTTCCAATTTGATATCTATGCGCCCAAAGTTTTTACTGAGTCGCTCAAAGCCTGCTGAACTGGTGACTTAAATGTGATTTGATCCAAGATCAGGATTTCTTGCCAATTTACACACATAATTTAACTGGCAATGCCCAGTTTGCATATTTAAACATAAAAGAAAATTCCTAATACAAAGAAAAACTTTCTGTAATGTAAGTAGTCACCTGAGGAAGTTGGTATTTTTGTTTTGTACCTTATGAGACCCCTTAAAAGGACTTCTCTTTCTCTTTTGCCTTTCTTGTGAACCTGCTGTGGGGGCTCAGCATGAGATGCTGCATCTTTTTTCATAAGGCTTTTTCATATTCCTTATGAAAAAGCCTGTTTAAAGACACAGACAGCTGGAGTCCTCACGACAGAGTATTCTCTCCTGTTTTACTTCTTCCAAGTCCACTTTAAACTTGCTGCCTGGGCGCATGCACAGTTGGCGAGTTATAATATCAGTTCTCCACAGATGAGTTCCTTGCACTCACTCTTCAATGACGAAATTTACATGACAGGGACCCAAGCAGACACAAAAAGCATAAAACCCGTTTAAGCCACAAGTTCTTGCCATCCATTCAAGTAGCCAGTGTACTTGTTCTAAAAGTGAAAAAGTAATTTTCATTATATATTCTCTTTTCTCTTAATTCCATGTTAGTAGTTTAGATCAGCGGTCCCCAACCTTTTTTGCGCCACGGACCGGTTTATGCCCGACAATGTTTTCATGGACCGGCCTTTAAGGTGTCGTGGATAAATACAACAAAATAAAACTAGTACCGGTACCGAAAAAAAGAAAATTTATGCATAACACACGTGAAAAGACCCAGGAAAACCGAGTAAACGATAAAAACGATAACAAAATAACGCTGAAAACCGATAGAAACCATGAAAACTATACATGTCACACCTGAGCCTCAACTCTCGCGGCCCGGTACCAAACGACTCACGGACCGGTACCGGTCCGAGGGTTGGGGACCGCTGGTTTAGATCATAGATTTGTCTTTTGCTTCACTATTAGTCCATCCTGAGACCGCAGTGTTGCTTTGACAGCTGTCATCACTGCTGGTGTTTCATGGTAGTTAGGAAGAAGGGATTCTCGTTTTCCTGCTGCATCTGATTTACTGGGACACTACAGTGGCCATGCATCCTAGAAAAAAGCACCAACTAGAATACATTATATTCTGTTGCCTGAAATGATTTACAGCTGATCTGTAAAATTGAACCAGATAAGAGGAAGCAACACAGCGAAAGATCAAGATGCCTCCCCGGTGTCGGCACTCGACAGATGCCGAACTCTGAGATTTATCACAGGAGAAATTACCTCTATACGATGCATATTTTCCAACAGCTGAGCAAAAGAGTGGAGCTCCACCAGTGGGACCACCCTTCTGCTGGAGGACTGCTCAGACTGAGCTTCTTTGTTCAGTGCAGGAATCAAAGCAGGAAATTCCAGGTGGCAGTGTTTCTAAGAAAGAAGCAGAAAGTAAAAAGCAAAGGAGTTAAATTCATGATAAACTGCTTGAATACAAATAATTATGTATCTCCTTTGACTAACAGTTCAAAACACAATGATGATGAATGGAAGGAAAAAAACCATCAGGCAGCACAAGAAAATGTACTGTGGTCTAACATTTCAAAGTAATCAAGAAAATGATCTGCAGTGTACATCTGAATGAAAATATGCCTTTTTTTTTGCTGGCACAAATAAAGTACACACTAATGTGAACCTCCGACAAATGAAAAGCTGGGAAGGTAGTGTCGGGCAGCAGCAGTAGCTGACTGTTGGCTACAAACCCAATAAAAGATGCATACCCTTTTTCTTGGGTTGGTTTTATCCTTGTTTGTGAAGACCAGACTGATGCTGGAAGCGCCTTGCAAACCGTTCCTCTTCTGGACAGCAATCAATGCTGATTTCCAGGGAGAAATGTGGTTCCTAAACCCACTCTGCAACAAAAGATGAAAACCACCATGTTTGCTTTGTTTTCAAGAGAATGGTCGTATTCCAAGAGCAAGTATGTTTTATGTACAAACCTTCATCCGTGATGGAATGGAGAGTGTCACCAGTTCAGGGCAAAACACTTTGTATAGTGACAGTAGGTGAAGGAGGAAAGGCTGTCTTCCCTGAGAAGAAAACAATAAACAATCAGTCCCATCTCTGTACTCTGCATCACATTTTTTGTTTCTTTCATAATGAGATGCGCGACAAGGGCAACTGAAGGGTAACTGTTTATGGGAAAATTGTGCCGTTGCATTTCTGCAATTAAATTCCAAAATGATTCTCACACTGAGGAAGCAAATAATGAAATTCACTTGATTAATGATGACATCAAAACCGCAGGATGCTTACCAGTTTAGATTGTAGTTCCAGTAGCTTCCTGACTCTGAAGACTCGCACTACCGCGACAAAATGAGATGTTAAAAAACCTCAGAAAAGTGAAAACAAAGAAGTAAACTGAAAAAAGGGGGGAATAGTATTTTCATAGTATAGGGATCTGATTTCAAGGATAAAAATATTTGGCTTACCGCTTTCCTTTCGGGTCAAAAGGTACAAGAGATGGCAGATGAAAGGACACTGAAAAATTTTGACAACATGATTAATCAATTCACACCTTTAAAACATAACTATTTATCTTGCCAGCTGTTGAAAACACAGTCCAGCTTAGTGAAAAGCGTGCCTGACATGTGTAAATTAGGGATGCACCGATACCGATACTGGTATCGGGTATCGGGGCCGATACTGTAAAATGTGTGTGTACTCATACTCGTAAAAGTTAACCGATACCGAGAACCGATACCAACTTATTTCATTAATCAGAGGGTGGCTGGTCATTTCTGTTGTAGTTTTTCACATTGGCCACTAGGGGGACATCCCACGCTAAACAGGCACAGGGTTAGGCGAGTGAGACTGGCAGCTCCAGATAAAAAAGAGAAACTGGAGGCTGCTGTAGCTAGGCTAAACAAAATGTCAGCAGTGTGGAACAGCCAACTTTAACTCAGGTTTTGGAAAAGCGATGAAAAATGTCAAGAGAAAATCCACGGGCAGTTTAAATAACAGAGGCTCTGACTCATTTTCTCGCTCTGGATGACCAGCCAATGCCGGTCGTGGAAAACATAGGATTGCACCGTCTTCTCAGCATACTCGAGCTGCGATATGAAATTCCCAGATGCCCACACATCAGGGAGATAATGGTGCCAAAACTTTCTGAAGAGGTAAAGACAAGCAGTGTGTGCGCGATGTCAGTCCTCGGTTTAACGGCACAGTGGACTGATGAGGAGTTCGTTCATCAATGCCAAATACTTTTGTTATTTTGTTTGTTTGTTTACAATATGGACACTCTGCAACAATTTAAAAGTTTATTTTATTCTCAAACTAATTTGTATTTATTTTATTCCAAACAGAAGTGTTTATTTATTATTCTGAAAGCTCGAGACAGTGCCAATAGTTCAGTGATATTTTGTTAAATTACATTGTGGAGACTCTGCAATAATTTAACAGAAGTGCTTATTTTTCACTTGAAATTTTATTTTTGTGGTTATTTTTATTAATATTTTATTTTTTATCGGCAGAGAATAAAATAAAACCTGTCTTCCAATTCATTGCATTTGTGTGTGTGTGTGTGGTAGAAGTATCGGTTTTTGTACTCTGTATCGGCAAGTACTCAGATCCAAGTATCGGTATCGTATTGGTTTGAAAAAATTGGTATCGTTGCATCCCTAGTGTAAATGCCATCGGATTTGCCCAAACAGTCATTTCAACCCATTATTATAAAGATCGCCAGCACTTACCAGATTTTCATCTGTGACAAAGTTGAAGATAAAGCCATAAATTGCTCGTAGCTGGTCCTTTGCATCAATCATATCAAATACAGTCAATACCCACTTTATGAAAAGAACCTGCATGGAAGAGAAGTAAGTTTGATGATCGTTAATGTCACACTCTTATCAAATGGAACAATGAAATTATGTCTTCAGTGTGACCCCAGGAATAAACAAGGCATAAAACTAAACACGTCTGAACTTCAAAACACACCAGAAGAACTTCAGAAGTGGAGTATTTGAGCCTGAGTTGTATTTTATTTTGAAAATTGGCTGGTATCTCTTAACTGCTCCTACATCTCACTTCCTGCACTTTTCAGCTGCTCGTTGGAATCCCAAAATATACCTTGTGCTAATTTTAGTGTGGCAGAGCTGAAAAGGTGGACTTGGTGGGTTTACAATCATTATACTAAACAGACACGACTAGCTCCAGTGACTGCACTGGAGCTCAAAACAGAGCCAGACTCACACGTTCCCTGGACAAATATTCTTCCAGACAATAATTAATGAACAGAAAATGAGAAGAAGACTTTAGGCACATCAGACAAAGTTTTACTGCCCCAAAAGTTAACTGAATCCCTAAAGAAGGATTGGAAGTTATAATATTTCCTTTAGGGCAAATATTTTACGTGCACTTACTTGAGTGCTGATGGGCATCTTGCCAATGCTGAGCCAAACCACTGCTCGAACAACAGCCTCCTGTGGCACCACAGAGGCAGGAATCAGACACTTGAGCACCCGGACACATGGAGGAGTCCCTGCACAGAAAATTCAGAGCAAAATTTATCACAAGAAACCTTAAAGAGTGCAGAATGACGTCATATCAAAGACATTACCACACATTTTCACACTGTCCAAATGACTGTACAATTAAAAGAATGAAACTCCCATCACATCGATTAGAAATAATAATTCTTTATATTGTATAAACTATACAATTAATATTATATTACTATAAAGATCTTTTCAATTAACCTTCACAATATTACATTGTGGAAGACTACAATAGATCTGTTGTGCTTATGCTCTCTTTTTCTATTGACAGTACAAAGACTGGCAGGCTTGGCGAATTGTTGTTTTCAAATCAGTTAAGTGTGAAAAGTGTAACCAAAAGTACATTTGCTAGGTCCTCAATCTGACAGACTCCCGCTCTCTACAATTCTGTTACACAAGCCCATCCTTCCTGCTGGAAATTCCCCAATTGACCCAGTTTGAAGCTGATGCAAAGACAGTCTTACCCATACGGAGGCTCATGGCAAACTCCAGCATAATAGAAACTGCTTCTGGGGGAAGTCCCTGACTATAGGCCACCTTTTCCACTTGCACCAGGCTCTTCTCCAGCTCATCGTTCCCCTGAACAGGAGTCCCTGCTTCAACTACACGGAGGAGAGGTGACATTGTATTTAAGTGTGTACATTTATATAAATGGAAAAACACTTACACCGATATTTCCTAAGAGACCTCAGGAAAGACATGATTCTAAATTGCCCATAAGTGTGAATGTGAGTATGAATGGTTGTCCGTCTCTATGCGTTAGCCATGTGACAGACTGTCGATCTGTCCAGGGTGTACCCTGCCTCTCGCCCTATGGTAGCTGGGATAGGCTCCAGCCTACCCTCATAAGGATCAGCGGAAGAGAATGGATAGATGGATGTAAACAGTTTTATGTAAAGAAGTGACTTGTAGGGTCTTAAAATGGAATGTGTTAATGAGCTGATAAGCAAACAAAACAAAACAAAAACATAAAAACAAAACAAAACAGTTTCACACACTAGAATAAGTCAGAAACTTTGATATCGGATGACAGGGTATGAGCTGATATAAACAGTTTGCTTCATCAGACCCCCCCCCCCCCCCCCCCTAGAAAAACAGTTTATTACATGTTTACTCACTGCGACAAAAAACTGTCTGTTTTCGCAATTTAGCTCAGTGTTAAATCCATCATCAAATATTCACACATTTGCTGGCTTCTCATTAAGAATAACAAAAACAGACCACAGCGCTGCTGTCATCTAGAGTCAAACCACAGAAATAATTTAGACTTTTCTTGGTTACAAGGACATAGGGGGTTATTTAGATACAACACAGCTCCAGGGTGAAAATATTTGTCAGATTAGTTAAAAGTAATAACAAATTAGTTGGCTGATGCTAGACAATGTTTGATGCTTTATTGCTTACATGCTAAAGTATTTCATCAGAAGGCGTGTGGTACATTCCTTTTTCTGCATTTTCAAGAAAATAACAAGAAATACATTAAAAATGTGAAGACAAAAACAACTAAAATGATCTAAAATAAAACATCCAAGTGATGTCAGTCTCTTGAATTTCATCCTTGAATCCTTTTACGCCAAGTTAATTAATTAATGCATCCAATGCCTTTTAAGATTTTTAATAAGTTGCAGGAACCAGGGTCACTGTAGACAAGTTATTCAGGAATGCATCACTAACAGTGCCTTTAACCACTTCATCACTAGCACTAAATAGAACTAACATAAAATAACAAGAATAAGAACACAAATGGTGAAGATATGGAAGAGAATCCTGGATGAATAATTAACTCATATCTAAATATTTATGAGAGATACTCATTTCTGGAGGGAAAAATAAAACAAAGAGTCAAAAGAGCACAATTAAAGAAATATAAAGACTCTTGAAAATCACATGAGATGATTCAAAATTCAATACAACACAGTTTTTCAGTCCTGTTGTCATTCACCACAAATGTTCAAAGACATGCAAAAAACCAAATCATGGGAAATCCACTTGTAATGGAAAGAACTGCAGCTCCACATATTCTTTCTGGTTAAGAAATGCTACACTAATGTCTAATTGGCTAAAAGACTATAATAAAGGCTGTGCTCAATTATTAAAAATTATGAAGTTAATCACATTTCTGACATGTAGTAAAGCATAATGTAGTGTGTTGAAAGCCTTTTTACCCAGTTAAAGTTACTTGTGACTGTCGTGGGTCTATACTTTCCTGTTCATGTAAATACTGGAATGTTTGTGTTTTCAACGCTGGCTTAATACTAGGTCTGACAGAAGATTGCTTATCTGCTTGTTTAAAAATAATGATGATTACCCATCAGTAACTACAAGTTACATCACCACTCCATTGACTGCAAGTGATATTTTAGTTGAACATTTACATCTTAGGTTGTTTAAAATTACTATAAGACTCTTCTAACCACCTATTTGAAGGAAATCCTCCACATAAGTCAACAGATTTTGAAATATTTAGTTCAAAAGAAAGCTGTCAATCTACTATATTTGTCTGGGTTATTGATTTAATGCATAAACCCTGTAGCAAACTGGTGGTCTGTCCAGGGTGTACCACACCTGTCACCTTATGACACCAGGGATAGGCTTCAGGCACCGTGACAATGAATTGGGTAAGCAGACGATAAATCGATAGTTTACGTAGATTATATTACTACAAAACATACAGTAACAAACTTTGGGTGATGAGTAGAGACTTTAATCAAATCCAGTGAAATACATATTTTAATTTGTTTAGCTCACAACGATTATGACTGACTTAAAAAAATTGCTTGAAGTAGAGCTTCGAGATAATACGAGTCCCATAGACGTATTAGAGTATTTTCCTCATTCTTTCTTGTTTTAAAAGAATATCCAAGCAACCAAGTGAGAGGTTTAAGCGAGCTTGCTGACCCCTTTGTGTTTTGGCACGACACAATGCCTGTTACCTAATAGCCAAAGACGCTGATATTTTGGCTTCCCCCGGGTCCCAATGCTAATACAGGGGAGGCGTATGCTAGCTAGCTGCGTTACACGCCACATTAAATACAAAGGTAACGAAATCATACACTTTTTTCAGGCCTCGTTGGATTTTCTCCATCTGTTTTCTGCTGAGGTTAAACACTGTATAGTTAGTAACAGTAACGCCACAGCCTGTTGTTGGGCGGAGGTTTATATTTTGACGTACCGTCAGAGAAGTATTTCAGAGCTAAAACAAACGGGTCCTCCGCCTCGTTCTTCCTCCTCTCCTTTTCTGCAACTCTTATACTTCTGTTACCGCTCCGACTGGACACAGATTGGTCGCTTACAGACGATTGGTCTGAATCCGACAGATTTTGCGTTGTTGCCATCTCTACATTGCCAAAACTTAAAAACACGGTAACCCCCTTCGTCCTCGGCCATTCAAACAAAACTCAAATCATCCGCGCGACCGTTTGCCTTGCGCTTGCGCAGTCTGGGCTTCCCGTTCTGTTGCTTCGCGGGAGTTGTAGTCCTTTCGTCTTCCACCTCGCTGAGTGCCGGTCGTTATTCTGTGCCTCATAGTCACTGGTGTAGATTTGTTCTTCATAATAAATGTTTTACATTTTTAATAAAGTGATGAACAGAATACAAAGGGACCGGTCAGATATCTTAAACACTCTGTGAACAAAGAAGCTGACACTCTAAAATTACTCACGTATCTATGGGTTGCATTTATTTAAGAGCCGCAGGCCTAAAAAAACTGGACCCTATTTTAAGAAAGCAAAAATAATGCTGTGTGTTTACCCTAACTGTATGCATAGCAAGCCACTACTGCTCACTCTGTTTTCAATCCGTTATATGTTTGTAAAGCACATTTTTTTGTGAAAATGCTGTTTACATTTATATGACACTTATAAAAAAACTACAAATCACAGATTAATTACAGATAATGAATTTAAGGAGGGTTAGAAGCCTTCATATCAACCTAGCAATAGCTGATATATAGGCTATATCAGTCTTTTAATTTACTTTGGTGCTCACAGCAAAAAATTTCACTTCACTAATGAAGTTACATTTTAGCACCTCATATCTTGCCAGCCATTCTTGAATCCTGTAGCCTTCAAACGCTTTGTCCAAAATTAAATACCAACACTTCTGAGTCTTCCTACATATAGATGCCAGATCCTTAGTCGAATGCAGTCTACAGTGGGAGGACAATATCCCAGATGTATACAATCTTTTTTTTTGTAGAACAAAGCTATTTTAACGCCCTTCTTGACTCAACTCCAGAGGGATTTATTTCTCCTCCCTGTATCAAACTTGGCATCTTTTGATTGTTTTAGGCAAATCTGTAAACCATTACACTATAGATCATCTCACATATATTCTGTGGCATAATTTCCATGGAATATTGATGCTTAACTAATTAATGTAACAGCCATATTGGACTTTACGGATTGGTTAGCATATTTTTGATAACTCGCCCTTTTTCCCGTCTTTTCTAAAACTGGCACAGAAAATCTTCAGATCAAGCCTTGCAGAAATCAGCCTTGTAGGGTGGATTTTAAAAAAATCTGTCATTTACAATTTAAATCAAAAGCACAGTCGACAAACATCAAGTGAGACTTTGTATGAGCTTTTGGAACAAAGATCGTAGCTCATCCCAAAATATCAACGTGACAACCACGATAACAGCTTGTGAGAGTGTGGTGCTTCTGTGCCTCCTTATTTATCCCCTTTAGAAAAACATCTTTTGCAAGAGAAAATAATGCCCTCCTGTAATTCAGCAGCAAAACCCAAAATGCTATGTCTATCCTGAATATATTTTTTCATAGTTATATGTATCTGTGTTAGTAAATATGCCTGTAAAAGACATGTCCATGTCTAAGAACACGCAGGGCAAAGGATCTAAGATGCCTATGCCATTTCGCAGGGATTGAATTAGTTTTCCAGAGATCATATTATATTTCATTTACCTAATATTTTCTTCAGTATGCCAGAAATCTCAGCTACAACTCACAAACAATTTTCTCTTTTCATGTGGACAAAGCTGTTCTGCAAACATCAGTCATAATCTGCCCTTTGGGGAATGCATAATGCATGATTTTTAAAGCTTGTCTTCTTCTTATAACTTTCATCCAAACTGTAATAAATATCCCATCCAGCTTTCATGCTCAGCAGGAGGAAAAGTGGCTTAAGACAAACAACCATCAGAGCCAGTCTGTACAGTGAGCCTGTTTGATTGTTGCTCATATGAGGGTTTTGTTTTTTGAGCTTTGAGTTTAGGCCATCAGGAGTCATCTTATGAGAAAATTCACATAAACAAAACACGGTGCGAAAGTCAGTCCCTTCTGACAATAATAACTTAATGCCAGCCTGAGTTAAGCAGTATTTTATAATAAACCAATCTATGTGCAATGGACAGAATAAAATGACCAAGACTTCTCTTGCAGAGCTGTTGCAAACAGTACTTTTCTAGGTAGTATGTAGGATATGTGCCGATATGAAGGAATTACTTTGACAGGGACTGGCTGAAGTTATATAACAAGGCAACAAGGGGGGGGGGGGGGGGGGGGGGGGCAGCAGCTCATGATTCATATTTAAGGTATTTTTAGTTAACTTTAATGGAATGAAATGCACTAGTCAGGCTGAGCTCCAATTCTTTATTTTAAGTATATCATTTACAGAAATATTGTGAGTCTCAAAATTGACAGTATTTTCAACCACAGTAGGAATTATTTTCATATCTTTAGAGAAGAAGAAACAAACCCGTGATTAGAATTTAAGACTTCCAACTGTGAATTACAAATGGTGAAATTGAGTTTCGATGAGAAAATACTCTTCTGATCTGGTTATGTTCTGCAGTACAAGCCGGCTGCTGCCGTCTGAGGCAGCGAGCACCATCATTCCCAGCTAAACAACTTCAGTGTAATAACAGAACTGAAAGGATGATATTCAGCTTATTTTACTTTGAGAAGATTTCATGCGTACTTCTGCAAAAGTCTACTGAGATGAAAAATGAAAAAGGATTTATAGGTTGTTTTTTTAACCGAAGGAGTCACTGGGTAACACTGCATCAACATCAGACCTGGATATGTAAGACTAATTAAAAAAGTACAGTAAGTCCAAAATTCCCCTTATCAGTGCCTTTTTTACTTTAAATTCTGTAAATTTGACCAAATTAAACATGCTTGAAATTCATCATTAACCTACAATATAAAAACAAATTAGAAAGCAAAACAACAAAGATTCTTCAATGAAAAACAGCATTCTCAAATCAACCTAAAACATAACAGAGATTCTTAGTAGAGTAAAACATTGAACACAGTGTACGACTGAAATAAATAGGGAAACAGGGATGAGACAATGAGCTGAGCTCATCAGTTTCCAAAGGTACGATTGTCCACAGTTATGTAGAGGACGGATGGGTCAGGAGTTCTCAGTTTCACAGTAAGAGTGTAGAGGAGTAGGTGAGAGTCATCAGTCAGCAGCTGGATGGGACAGAGGATGTGTGTCTGTGTGTAGTATTATTACTAGGAGTGAATGTTTCCTTCAAAATTTGAATGACTACAATCCATAGACCAAGAGGAAAGACCTTAAGACTGCTTGACCTTGTTCTTTTCCTGATCGTTGATGTGCTGTTCCTCTCTGCTGTCCTCTCTTTCTGGCCGGTCATCACTCTGGCGAGCAATGAGCAATCGGCAGGTGAGCAGAATACCAAAGACTAGAGCGTGGGCGTACCGTTTCAGGGGGTCTCCTACTAGCTGGTGAAAGAAGAGCACAGCCAGCATGACGAGCAGCAGCAAGAAGTTGGCTACGTCCTTCGGCCGGCCTGGTACAAGGGTGAGAACCACCCCACAGCCCACCTCCAGAGAGCCAATGATCTTACGTAGCAGGACTGAGCTGATCCCGATCTTCTTCAGGCCCGGCAATGCTTTGGCATAACTCTTGTATGCCCTTTTCTAGAAAGAAAAAAAGAAATCTTCATGAATACCTATAGTGTGTAACTTTGGCCTACAGGCTGCTATGAATGTCCTTTAGTGAGGCCATGTAAGGACCAGGTGGAGTCACCACACTCAGGTCAGCAGGTACAACATCTAAATGACAGTTTATCATCACTGTGGCTGCACAATGACTCTCCAGCCTATTGCTCACTATTGCTCACTGCTCAAGAAAACCTGCAAACTCATGCAATTAGGATATTCAGTGAGCTTGGGAATGCAGTAATTAAACCAACAGGCATGCCATCGATGATCTTCCACAGGATAGTTCAACATCAGCACCCGCAGGTGCATCTCACAGAAATTGCTCGAATGCGCCACCATTGCTCTCCAACTGCTAAGTTGCTTATCTATCTATCTATCTATCTATCTATCCATCCATCCTTGGGAGCTACAAGACATTTTAGGTTATAAAGGCCAATCTCTCACTTCCAAAACTGTTAATTATCCCGCATGCTTGTTTGTATCTTTAAGCTGAATTACAGCATGTTTTAAGAAGAAAAAGGAAGTGCTTTCATTCATTCATTATTCATCCATATTCAGCTAAGGATAGGCCCGTTTTAAACGATTTTATGTATGCTATCTGTTTAAATGATGTTACAGGGATGGCTGCTAAAATAATTTGAGTCTTATCCTAAAACACGGTGGCTTAGCATGCGTGCTAAAAGTATTGTTGCAGGCAATAATAGCAGGTCTAAACATTTGTATAACCGTACAGGACTCTCCACTGGGAAAGCAAGCAACAGACAGGCCTATTAAAAGAGCAACCCAGCATCTAAAACACTCATTTTCCCGTCCTTTTACTATTTAGGTCAGCTTCCCTACACATTGAGTCTGTAGCCACCGCAGAACAATGGCCTTTACCCTCCCCTCAAAGATGCGGACACTTCACGGGTAAGACTCAACGCTACTCACCATTTCGTCGTATGCATCTTTGCTTAGTCTCGGGGTGAGCTTAATGGTCCCCATAAACACGAAAAATAAACCCAGAGCAAAAGAAAGAGCCACAATGGTTATTGTCCTTGGTGAAGCCATGTTTCAGTACCGTGTATGCGGCCGGGCGCTTCCCGCTGAGCTGAATGAAAGTCGGACCGTTTCCCGGTGAAGATGCGCGAGGGGGATGGGCTTCTGGATCTACCATAAAAATGGCGACCGGGGTCCCTGCCTGCTCCGCATCCAGCAGCAGCAGGAAGGGGGCTGCTGGATGCGGAGCAGGCAGAAGACCTACTTCTCATCTTAGTTTAAGAATAAGATTAAAGGGAAGGGACACGCATCCTACGTGAAACACTCATAGTGCTGAATTATGGCATTAGCTTACAGCCGAGATAAAAGCTCTGGGTTCAAGTTGCTTAACAACAACTTTATATGAGTTTTGTGCCGCTCTGCGATTTTAACGAAAAGAGGTAACATATAAAACCCACTTCTGTGCTATATGCTGGGATAAATGTTTGCATGCATTATCATGGGCATGAATGACGTGGTAATTATCTGCTTTCAGTTATTTCTTTGAAATGTTCTGTGAATGGTTATGCAGCATGAACCTTTATTGATTTTAAAAAACAACAAATGGGTGCACAGATTTGAAGTGGCTCAAATGTAAACATGCATCACCACTAATATTTGCTTGAATGTCCCTTAATAAGTTGCACCTCAACTAGATGCTTGTGGGAGCCATCAACTAGCCTCTGACATAGTTCTGGTTGGATATTTGACCACTCCTCTTGGGAGAATTTGAAGTTCATTTAAATTGGTGGGTTTCCTGGCGTGGGCCCAGCTTTTAAGTGCAGTCCACAAATTCAGTAGGGTTCAACAGGGTTCAGGTTGAGAAGCTTAAAGCTGACCTGCTTTATCCATTCCAAATCCATCCTCCAAATTTCAGCCGAGCTTGAAGATGTAGCAGGGGCTTCTTTCATGGTTGGCACCCTCTCAGCCCATGGTGAAGAAAACCTTGCTTCACTGTCAATAGTGACACTGGTGTTCCAGCAATTTCCATTCCATAACAGGCTTGAGCCTTGCTGGTCGCTGGGTTGCTCCTGAATATCCTGACAAATTTTCTCTCATATCTGGGTGCCAGATATTCTTCCTGACCTTGGTGAAGGTCACATCTAAAGGACTTATACAATTGTACATCTTTTTGGTGACTGCTGAGGTCTTTGCAGTCCAGGACAGACCAGCATAAGCCCTCACAGTCACCACTGATGTAGACGGGGAGCTGGTCTGCACTGACATCTTCCTGATGTCAAAGATGATTTGCTTTGTTTTCCTGGAGTTCAGTGTCAGGTTGTTTGCTGAAATTAGGGGCGATTTTAGCCCATTTTGGGGGGTGCTTAAGCACCCCCCAAAATTAATCAAAGCACCCCCAAAGATTTCTTACTTTTTTGACAATATTTGCTGTTTGTGTGACACACTACTAAAAATATAAAAAGCATACAGTACTGTACTTGTTTGAGACGTAACATTTTAACAACAAAAGTATAGATAACCCCCCTCCCAAAATGGTTTGTTCCAGCTCGCCTCTCCCCTACTCTGGCTCTAGTGCTTGCTACCAGAGCGATGGAGACGAAGCGGAGCAGAGGTGTAAGTGCTTGGCTTAAAACAGGACATGTTAGCTGCATTTAACCTTCAGTTACTCTTCATATAGTTGGTAGGAGTCACACCATGTTTCTTTTTAGCTGAAAAACATTACACCAGGTAACCTGCAGTGTTGAAAACATGTTTTCGATGATGTTTGCTACCCTACAATCTGTCCTGCTCTGTAGTAAAATCAGCGACATTTGACCGTCCTGTTGCTCCCATTGAAATTTATACAGCCTCTTTAAAATCAAAAACTTTAAATCGTCCTCAGCCTACTTTTGGTTACTACTGTCCTGTTTGAATTGGATACTAACTAGCTAACTGACTGGATGCCCATTAACCTTATAACTCCTGTTGTGTTTGTGTGTGTGTGTGTGTGTGTGTGTGTGCAGAGAGACAGCCAGGTTCATAATGGATATAAGGAAGTTTTTTCAAAAAAAAGGAGCCACATTCAGGTAAAAGTGTAAAATCAAATGATCCGTCAATCAAGAATAATATTGGATCAGTGTTTCAATATTTATATCTTTTATTAGATGTTTATGTGGTTTGGTTATTTGCCTTTTGGTTAAAAGTAGACTGAAAGAGGACTTTTTGTCAGTGATCTTAATAGAATAGTTTTCATATTAATGTAATTTTTCATCTAATTGAATACAATCTATTTGTGTATGATTGTCAGTCCAAAGAGGGAGAGAGGAAAGAGGGGAATGTGAGGAGAAAGTACAAGGTCAGGAAGAACCAGGTAAGGAAACAGACAGGGAACAGTGACAGGCACAACAGAAACTGTTAAACTGACAAAGAGAAAAAACCTGATTTTACTCACACAATCTGGAAGTTGTGTTCTCGCTATATTAAAGCTGCTGTACAGAATCTGCAAAACAAACTGGGTTGAAACATTTTTGACCCTCTTTAACAACATTCCAACATAAGATTATAATTGATTGGGGAGATTTAAATTAATGATATATTTTTATGTGGTTCAGCCACAACTCTACTAAAACCTCAGCCAGTAATAGGTAGGCCAACTTTTGGACCGTCCTGTTGTCTGTATGACTGCTGCAGTACGTACATCACATTTGCACACTATCAGAAAGAGCCAAACAGCCCTGGTGGAGTGAGGAGCTGTAAAGAGAAGCAGATGCTCTGTTTATATTCTAAAAATGTTTTAAGCTTGTTTCAAAGATTCTGTACTGCAGCTTTAAATGTTTTCCAAAAGCACACAGACACTTAACTTATCAGTGTTTCTCAAACTTTTTACAGTGTGTACCACCTGAGAAAAATGTCAAGCTCTCCTAAGTACCACTATGAAAGCATGAAACTCATAAATCTTACAACACAAAATTATTATTATTAAATTAGTAAAATTAGTATCTGCAGTAAAGATTTTTTCATACATTGTATACATTCTACCACAGGCAAAGTTGCCTCCATTTTTATAGTTTTTATTAATATTTTGTAATAATTTATTTGTAATAATTTATTCTGTTTTGGGAGTGTTTTTTATGTATCTGTATTATATTATACATACACTTTAAAAGTGAATCTCTGTCCAAAAAATGCACTCAGTTTACTTTTTACTCACTATAAGCATCATTCATTATTCTCCCGCAGTAATTAAGGTTAGGATATGTATTTTTTCTATTCCAATCCATTCTTCTTTTGCAACATTTAAATAACCTTGATCAAATTTGATGGTTTTGTTACATACTTTAAAAAAGTGTTTTGCTTTTCTTTCACAAATGTGGGGATTAAATTGTGTTAAAATGTACAAAACAGTGATGTCATGTTTTGTGACGAGGACCCAGGCACAGAGAGACTTGATGAATTTAAGAATCTTATGATTTAATAAAGAAATTTACAGACTTGCACAGAGATGGTAAAATTATGATGATTGATAACGGAGACGAAGACAACAGACGATGAGGACAGGGAGGAACAGGGGTTTAAATGCACCAAAGTGACAGTCAGAGAGAACTTGGGACAACATTTAAGGATGCAGGGACTGACAGAGACAGGTTTATCTTGCCTGGCTGGGCAGCTCTCTGGGTGCTCAGCTTCCCCAAAGCTCTGATCCTAGAATCGCCCCTGGTTTAAATGACAGGTTAATAAATACAAACACAATGAAAAAATTCTTGAAGGTGACTGTTTTTCTCTGATTATTTTCAATATTATATTTTGAGAGTCAGCTATTTTATACTCTTTACATGTTCATCTGGCAAAAGAAAAATGATTTTCTTATAACTAAAATAGATCGAGAAGTACGCCTTCATTAACTCATCTATATAAACATTTTGTTGAGGGTACAGAAGCCGTGGTAGTTTATCTCAAAACAACAACTGTAATCTCCATATATTTCAACTATTTCCTGGAAAAAAAAAGTGAACTTTAACCTCAAAATAAGTAGTTTTATCTTAAGGAGGCTCTAATACTTTGTAATAAACAAACCACACCCTGGCTCTTGTCACTGCCAGGATATTTCTTTAGCACCTCCCTTCACAGATCTGTGTGTATCAGGATGGGTCTAAACAACATGGTGTAAATGCAGTTGCTGGTGAGCCTCATTTCCTGTAGGAGGTGAACAAGAGCACAGATCTGTTTCCCTTCACAGCACAGAGGTTGTTTCTGTTCAGAGAAAGTGAAACTGTCTGACAGTCACTGAGAGACGGTGAAACGGCACAGCACATGAATCAAATGGATCAAACAAAATTCTGCTGTTCAGTCTGTTTGGATCTACTGAAGGATCCGGTGACTATTCCCTGTGGACACAGCTACTGCATGAACTGTATTAAAAGCTTCTGGGATGAAGAGGAAAAGAAGAAAATCTACAGCTGCCCTCAGTGCAGACAGACGTTCACAGCGAGGCCTGTCCTGGTGAAAAACACCATGTTAGCAGATTTAGTGGAGGAGCTGAAGAAGACTGGACTCCAAGCTGCTCCTGCTGATCACTGCTATGCTGGACCTGAAGATGTGGCCTGTGATGTCTGCAGTGGAAGAAAAATGAAAGCCTTCAAGTCCTGTTTATTCTGTCTGGCATCTTACTGTGAGAAACACCTTCAGAGTCATAATATTGCTGCAGCTTCATTAAAGAAACACAAGCTGGTGGAGCCCTCCAAGAAGCTCCAGGAGAACATCTGCTCTCGTCATGATGAGGTGATGAAGATGTTCTGCCGTACTGATCAGCAGAGTATCTGTTATCTCTGCCCTGTGGATGAACATAAAGGCCACGACACAGTCTCAGCTGCAGCAGAAAGGACTGAGAGGCAGAGAGAGCTGGAGGTGAGTCGACAAAACATCCAGCAGAGAATCCAGGACAGAGAGAAAGATGTGAAGCTGCTTCAACAGGAGGTGGAGGCCATCAATCAGTCTGCTGATCAAACAGTGGAGCACAGTGAGAAGATCTTCACTGAGCTGATCCATCTCATCCAGAAAAGAAGCTCTGATGTGAAGCAGCAGGTCAGATCCCAGCAGGAAACTGAAGTGAGTCGAGTCAAAGAGCTTCAGGAGAAGCTGGAGCAGGAGATCGCTGAGCTGAAGAGGAAAGATGCTGAGCTGAAGCAGCTCTCACACACAGAGGATCACATCCAGTTTCTACACAACTACCCCTCACTGTCAGCACTCAGTGAGTCTACAGACTCATCCAGCATCAATATCCGTCCTCGGAGCTACTTTGAGGATGTGACAGCAGCTGTGTCAGAGGTCAGAGATAAACTACAGGACATTCTGAGAGAGGAATGGACAAACATCTCACTGACAGTCACTGAAGTGGATGTTTTACTGTCAGATCCATCAGAGCCAAAGACCAGAGCTGGATTCTTAAAATATTCACGTGAAATCACACTGGATCCAAACACAGCATACAAAAAGCTGTTATTATCAGAGGGGAACAGAAAAGTAACATTTATGAAACAACAACAGTCTTATTCTGATCATCCAGACAGATTCACTGGACCGTGGCAGGTCCTGAGTAGAGAGAGTCTGACTGGACGTTGTTACTGGGAGGTGGAGTGGAGAGGGGGAGGAGTTTATGTAGCAGTCGCATACAAGAATATCAGCAGAACAGGATATTTTGGATATAATGACAAATCTTGGTCATTAGATTGTAACAACAACAATTATACATTTCGGTACAACAACATTGAAACTCCTGTCTCAGGTCCTCGTTCCTCCAGAGTAGGAGTGTACCTGGATCACAGAGCAGGTATTTTGTCCTTCTACAGCGTCTCTGAAACCATGACTCTCCTCCACAGTGTCCAGACCACATTCACTCAGCCGCTCTATGCTGGACTGAGGTTTTACTATAATTATGGAGACACAGCTGAGTTGATTAAAGTGAAATAGACTGAAGTCTTTCATATTGTGGGTTTAAATCTGTATTTTAGTTTCATTTTATTTTCTCTCCATCATTTCTGCACAGAGATCAGCTGTCAGTCAAACATTATGGGTGGTACCTCCACATCTTCTAGTTGTTCTCTTGATGTTTCTGAGTTTTTAAAGGAGATCTTTCCTGTGACTGTTTATGGAGGCTATCACTGCTCATCATCATTTTGATTTACTAAAACATTTCTCCACATGAAAATGTAAACTTCTCTATCCTCTAAATGTTTCTGGAATATTTGTATTGAAAAATATCGACATTTCTCTTCATGAGTATGGCAGACCATGTGTGTGTGTTTGTGTTTGTTTTTGTCAAAATCATCAAACAAATGAGGAAAAACTGTGATTTTAATGAATGAATTCATATATTGTGTTGATGTTTTATTGTGTGAATAAACTGGAAGGTTTGACTATAAATCAAACTTTGAACAAAGTCTTTTCTTCTGTCTTCATTCCAGGATCTCACTCAAATCTGATGCAGAAAATATGAAACTAATCTGAGAGAATAACTGAAGCAGTTTTCCTCCTGAAGCATCACAAAGTTCAGAGTTCATGTTTAGAGCAGAAGATTCAGCAGTCGCTCTGTGACCTTTCAACTTTCTTCACTAAAACAGCTTCATTACAGAGAAACAAGTCACATTTTCTTGATGTTCTTAAGTCCTTTAAAATGTTTTTAATGGTCCTTGAATGCAGCATCAGTGTCGCAGGTTTAAAAGGTCACTTTCTGTTGTGTTCAAAGATTTCCTTCAGATATGGTCTTTAATCAGTAAAGCCAGTGATACAGCAGTGTCATTAGCTGTGTTATTGGCACCAGGCTGTGTTTATGTATGTATTTAATTCTGTCTCAGGATGTCTTCAGCATGAAATGATCATTTGCTCAGCTGCTGTGTCTCATCTCTTATCAGACATTGGTTGGAACACTGAAAGAGGACTTTTATTAGTGATCTTAATAATATTTTTTTTCATATTAATGTAATTTTTTCATCTAATTGAATACAATCTATTTGCATATGATTGTCAGTCTAAAGAGGGAGAGAGGAGGAAAGAGGGGAACGTGAGGAGAAAGTACAAGGTCAGGAAGAGCCAGGTAAGGAAACAGACAGGGAAAAGTGACAGGCGCAACAGAAACTGTTAAACTGCTTGAGAGAGTTAGACAGATTTGCCAACATCAAGGTGAGGCGACATAGGTTAAAATAAAATAAAAAATCTGCAGAGCCATAGTAGTATGTGCAGTAAAGATCTTTTTCATACATAGTATACACTGTACCACAGGCAAAGTTGCCTCCATTTTTGTAATTTTTTATCAATATTTTGTACATTTGTACATTTCAAGGACTCTTCTAATTTTGGAGTGTATTTTTATATATCTGTATTGTATTATACATACACATTAAAAGTGAACCTCTGTCCAAAAAATGCACTCAGTTTACTTCTCATTTACTGTGAGCATCATTTTCCCCCAGTAATTACGGTTAGGATATGTTTGTTTTTTTTATTCCAATCCCTTCTTCATTTGCAGCATTTAAATAACCTTTATTTGATTTGATGGTTTTGTTACATACTTTAAAAAAGTGTTTTGCTTTTCTTTCACAAATGTGGGGATTAAATTGTGTTAAAATGTACAAAACAGTGATGTCATGTTTTGTGACGAGGACCCAGGCACAGAGAGACTTGATGAATTTAAGAATCTTGTGATTTAATAAAGAAATTTACAGACTTGCACAGAGATGGTAAAATTATGATGACTGATAATGGAGATGAAGACAACAGACGATGAGGACAGGGAAGAAATCTCATCGTGACGAGTAAAGTTTACCTTGCCTGGATGGGCAGCTCTCTGGGTGCTCAGCCCCCCCAAAGCTCTGATCCTAGAATCGCCCCTGGCTGAAATCCAAACTAACAATTTCAGGATCTTATCTCTTTTGGTAGACTTGTCACTATCTGAGATGTGTCCACAAACTGTGTTATCATAGTAATGTGCTGATGGTGTTACTGGTATGGGCTGGACTGCAGTCGTGGGTGTAAAGAGTAAAAACGGGGATCACTGGTCACACAACGGACAAAAAGGAGAGCAGTTGTAGAGTTTCATAGGGAGTAGTAGGAATGATTTCCTGAAGTGTTCCTTAAGGCAGCAGGGTTGAATGAGTCTGTGCGAGAAGGTGCTCTGCTCCCTTCTGTAGTATGGAATGAGATGAGTCCATGATGGAGAGCAGTTTGTCGAGTGACATCTTGTCGCTCACTGACTTAAATGCCTCCGGATTCTGGGCAATAATGAATCCACCCTTATGTATTAGTTTGTTGACGCCGCTGGCATCTCTGATACTGCCCCCACCCCCCACCACCAGACAAATATGGTATCATTGCAATCTGATGATTGTTTTAACATCAGCTTTCAGTGAGTGAACCATTGACAGGCTGTCAGTGAAAGCTGCACTCAGCGATCCGCAAACTGCGAGCAGCTGTGGAAGCGCGACGGTCCTGCCTCCCGTGGAGGACATGGCTGCTAATGCAAATTCATGTTTTCACACATCATATTTGCACATGTTAAAGAAATGTTGACACAGAGCTCTTTCACTTAGTAAGTGGATTTTGCAGCCATTTCCTCCTGTGTTAATTGGCAATTTTCTTTTGTCTGCACAGCTTTAGAAATAGGATTTTTGTAGATTTTAAAGATTGAGTTACAATTAAATGAAAAATAAAGCATATGTTACTAATGTCATCAGGCTTTGGCATTTGATGATCAGAGCACCGGGCGGTATTTTAGGATCCTTAAAAGAAAAGCTTCCCTAAATATCCCTTTTATATAGTCACTAGTTTCTCTTACCAATTGAGCAGGTTTTAATGTAAAATGTGAGTCTATAATGTATTTCATTTACCATTCAACCACTCCTTAAGCGAACACCCATATTCCTATGAGAGCTGTTCAGCTTATTTCATCCTATTTGATTGGATTTATTGTACTTTTCTCCTTGCAGTAATAATCCTGTGACATATTTTAGGACAGTTTAATATGAAAAGGTTCTAAATTTATCAGTAAGGAATGAAGAAACCACAAGCTTCATCAGAACTGATGATCAGGACAACCGAACAAATCACAATTATCTACATCTTTTGTTCCTTGCTGAAAGCTATTGAAGTGCAGCTGATATAGATGAAACTCACAAATCATTCTGCCAAATCCAGAAACTGCAGAGCTAAGTCTCAAATCTGTCGAGCAATCTGGTAAACAGTTTCTCCAGATGGAGGAAAGGTGGAAAAATGCATGACTAATTATCAAACGACACCTAAAAGTACAGATTCAGCACCTTATACTACATTTAAGCCGTTCAACAGCCTTATCTTCACACCAGTTAACATCACGTGAACGTTTCTGGACTGTGGGAGAAAACAGAGGATGAGCACGAGCCAGTTTCCTGAAATTATGCAACTGTATTAACAAATGTTTATTATATAATATATACTAGTGTATTATGCAAGTGATCCATTCGACAATATGCAGAACGTTCCCAGTACACCGTTTATTATGGGAAAATGTTTAAACAATAATTACAAAAAACAAAACAGACAATTTAAAAATCCAGTTTTCTTTACATTCAAACCTGCAAAAATGTATATAAACAAAATCCTCTTAGATGCATTGGCCATGTACACAAGTTTATATTTAACACTTTTTTTTTTTTTTTACAATGTGATATTATTTTATCAAAGCACAACTCTTCAGACCTGCCCTTCACTACACTTCGGAGTCTGCAAATTCCCTCCAAAGGTTCAGGAATCAGGTTGAAAGTCTACAACATGGAAAGAGATACAGAAATAGTAGTGTGTGTGTGAAGGGCTGCAGTATGTTCTATACGTCTGCTGTGGACCCACATCCTCACACTCAGGCGGCAGGACCCACGCACGATTCACTCTCACTGTCCCTGATCCTGACGCTCTTTCAGAGCTAGTATTGCTTTCCGGTAAAGATCTGCCAGGAGACAGGTTGAACTTATAACATTAAAACTGCGATTTCATGCTGTCAGAGTCCAAAGTGTGGTTACTGTATTTTATTGGTGGATGGAAGAAGTGGATGAGGCTCACCAAAGGTTGCAGAAAGGTCCACGGGCTGCGAATAAGCTGCCGGCATCTCCTCTGTGTTGATCTTGTTTTTTCTTTTCACTTTCACGACTCTCTTCTTCTTCTTTCTTTCTCCTTTAACTAGACAGAAGACAAAAAAGTAGATTTGAGATTCTTAAACAGCTAACCACTAAAACTGAGTGTAATCCAATCGCTGCTTTTGGGAACCTTTCAGCGGTTTCTCGTCATTCTCGGGTGATTCTGGCACATCCAGCGTCTCTTCTTTCACCTTCGTTTTGCGTTTAAGTTTGCCCTTTTTTGGAGGGATCAGAGCACTGCTGGCTTTGTCTCTGTGACCAGAGTTATCTTGCTCTCCTTCATTGGCGTCACCGTCCTCTTCCTCTTCGTGTTCGTTCGGCGGCTCCTCGTCTTTTTCACCTTCCTTCACCTTAACTGTCTTCTTCTTCTTCTTTGTCTTTAGCTTCTTTTTCAGTGAAGTGTCCTGGAAATAGATTTCATTTAAAGCAAAGTGCAGTTTATACACCTGCCACATCACCAAAATGAAAATTCAAAAGAAGAGAATGGGAGAATTTGTTCTCCAAAGCTGAGGCAGGCATTTTTCTGGATTTCTGAAAATGCAGACTATTAAACGAATCGTGCATCCCGACATTTAGACTTATCATCTATAGAATTGTCAGGTTAATCATTAATCGTAGCCCTATTGAAATGAATTTAAAACAGAACATTTAATGCAACAGATAAAATCATAGTAGAGCAAACACATGAAGACAGACAGCATCTACATGTGCGGTTTAATACAACAGATATGCCACAGAAACAAATTTAGGATTCAGCAGTTTTTGCTTACACAAGTTTTAGTGTGTTTCTTATGATCTTGGCAAAGCATTAGAAATACTTTGAGAATCACCATCATTATTTGCGATGGTACCATCATTATTCTATGAAGAATTTATGGCCTAGCTGCTGATCGCATTACATTTTATAAAGTTTTATAAAGAATGCAAGATATTTTTCTGACCTTTTGCAGCATATTCCGAATGGGTTGCAGCTTTCCTTTGCTCTTGGGTTTTTTCTCCTTGTCTTTGGGCCGATGAACCTTGCCCAGATCTGACTTGCTGGATCTTATTCTGAGGTAATAACAAATTCATGTTAAAAGATTAATGCCTTTATCTGCAATATATGAGCTCTGAAGGCCTTTCTTACCGTTCGACCTTGGTTTTTCTTTGCACTTTCTCTGCTTTTCCATTCCTCTCCCTCTCTCTTGGCTCCAGAGGCCTTTTGCTGTCCTGAGCTACACGAGCACACAGCTCTGGATAATCCAGACAAACAGCTCGCAGCAACCAGCGAAGACCTCGCAGAGTCTTTCTGTCTGACCAGCGCCGCAGGTCCATTAAGGCTGAACAAGGCTCCTGAGTGGAAACAGAAAGAAAGCTCAGTTTCTTTGCACATCTAAGGCGTCCCCCCTTTAATGCAGCGCTGTCTATATTTTATTAAACAAGATTTAAGTCTGATTAGATCATTTTGAAGTATTACTTACAATATGGCACAGAGAGCGGCTCTGGTTGACCAACTTCTCTAAAGACAATATCTCAATCAATTCACTACCCAGCAAAGCATTCATTTTATCCTGTTTGTTGGCCAATCTGAAAGCAAAAGAGAAGTGTCACAATTAATATTTTGCTCTGTATTTTTACATGTGAGCCACCAGGGGGCATTGTTTGCACATGATTTGAGATCTGATGTAAAGTTCAGACATATAAAACAGAGTGTAATTACACTAGTAGAGGTTTTCCTGCTACCCTCGGCTGCTTCAACAGGTCCGAAAGAACCTCCCTGACTTCCTTTATCCTCTGCCTGTCACCAGAGTCCACAACAAAGATGATGCCATGAGCCTCTCCATAGAGCTCCCTCCAGGTGCCACGGGACTCTGCTGATCCTCCGACATCCAAGAGTGTGACCAGGTAATTCTCCACCCTCAGCTCATGTCTATTGCAGCCATGTGTGGGTCCTGATTCGACAACATTGGCGACTGAAGGGGGGAAACACAGGTGGTTACTTGTTGTATTTCTGAAATAAACACTTGAAGTTGAACCCTTGGTAAAGCCGCATGCATACCTCTTAGCATGCCTCTGATGGAGGATGTTTTTCCCGCTTTGTCAAGACCAACCACAAGAATGGTCACTTTCCTGCAGACGAATGCAGATTGATATTAGCTTAAGGTGACTTCTGTGGATTTTAGGAACAATCAATGAGCTGATGCTACAAGAACGTCTAAAAATAATCTCCTGAGAGAGGAAGTGTTTTATTTTTAGTAAGTTCAGCAGGAAGATTGCGAAAGTGTAATATCTGTACCTGATTGGCTCCTGTATTTTGGAGACCCAGTTGCAGCAGTTGCTCATCAGGTTGAACATGTTTACTTGAGGTGAGCAAGGTGTGCACAGTGGCCACCATCTTTTCTGGAACTGGTACCTGCAGACAGATGGTAAATCTCAGTGTGACTCACGCACATACGCAGATAAGGCTGGAAGGTTGAGTCACTTGGGAACGAGGCCAGATCCATCGCAAAGATGCTTTGTGTCTGTCTCCTGTGGACTTAGGAGACGTTTACAGATGGTCACTCGCGACAGTGCATTCACTGCCCAGGGTTATCCAGGGCGCGGCTTCCGGGCCAGTAGAAGCCCTCATTGAAAGAATGCACTACTTTAAACAGTTCATGTCTATGCATGATAGTTGCAAAAAGCAAGACTGCAGGCAGATTTGTCTCTTCTGTCCACTGAAGCAGATAAAATTTCCTAAATTTGATGTGAAGACATATAACAGCCCGCTCATTAACAGGTAAACAACCGTAAACCAAATTATAATTGAAAACATGAAACACCATGCTCTCTACTCCAACTAAAATGTCCATTATGATGCAACTTATCCATGTCGTCCTCTCATTTAGCCTCCTGGTCATCACAGTTCTGAGAACCCCACCACTAACACACCACTAACACCAGTTCTGTAGAAAGTCCACCATAATAGCTAATCTAATTTTGAGAGCTTTTCTTTCCTTTTCCTTCTGGAACCGATGATCTATCAGAACTACATCAAGGATTTCTCAACAGCCACACTCTTCACAAATACTTTCTTAATTGCTAACATATCTAACATATGGGCTCAAGCCTATCCAAGTACCCCTGAGATAGGCCATTACTAGGGGTGGGGGAAAAAATGGATACTGTGTAGTATGGTGATATTTTGTTTGCTAATAATGTATGGATACAGGGACAGCAGAAATCGATACTTTGTTACAAAAAAGGTTTTTGTGCTCTGACTTCAGAGCATGTTGATCCTTTTTCTGAGCAAGAATCCTGACATTCCTTCACTGTCCAAATGTGTTTAACTTTTTTATGGCAGCAATAAACATGACAGTTTACTTATTTTAATTTAAGACATGTTTTATTTTAATTAAGTTTAAACCTTTTTTATTTAATGTAAAATTATATTTTGTTTTAATTTACTTTCAAATTCTTCAGTTGCTGAAGGGGCTGCATAGTTTTCATAAACTGCATAGTTCAGAATAGCTATAATTGTACCAGATGGTTGATTCAGTTAAGTTGGACTAGACTGTAATACAAACCGTTCAGTTTGTCAACAATAAAACTGAAATGAGAGAAAGACTGAGTGTGAGACTTTGATATTAGAGAAAATGAATATTGATAAAGTTTACCTTTATGTACAGAATCTGAATATCGCAAAATATTTTTAAAAAATTGCAACAATATCGTATCGTGCGTTAAGTATTGTGATAATATCGTATCGTGGGATGTATGGTGATTCCCACCTCTAGCCATTACAAGCAAGTATTGCGTGATGTTTTTCAGTAACTTCTCTTGATATTGTCTTTATGCCACTGAATGTGTGTTTGCCTCATAGAAGCTCTCTAACATGTCACTGGATGCATGAGCAGCCATCCTGAAACTTCCCAATAAACACGCAGCAGGTGCATGTGAGGTAGGGCATGTGCTAAAAACACACACACACAAGCAGATCTTCCTTTGTCAAGTGCATCTGTTCAGGTCCTGTAATCTGCTAAAGCCAGTTTAGAATGGCCTGCTTTTACAGTGTTGTTAACAAGCTGCCCCATGTTTTTACCGGCTGTAGAAGAGGCCGCCCCTGTTTCTGCTATGGTGTAAGGAGGACTGGTTTTCATATCTCATTGTTTTAGATATTTAAACCAGATTAGTTAGTCATGAGTAGTTTTAAAATACAAAACATCAGTTAAGTTTTATCATTTTAAGAGGCATAAATAAAGAAGAAACTGGACTACTAACAATGGAAAATAAGAAACAGTTTTATCTAATTTGATAAAAATCCCCAAATAATCAGAACAAAAGATTAAAAAAAACTTTTTATGAAAACTTTAAATCTACCATAAAAGAACGGCTTATCAATTTGGATTCCCCTCTAAAACAAAGCAGCAGTTATGACTGATATTTTTTCTACATGAGGAAAAACTGCCCTGAAAAAAAATCATTTTTCATACAAACACCAACAGTGTCACATGCCTGGTAAAATGCAGTGACTCTATAACTCACAGAAAAGCATTTTAAATTCAGCAGGAGCTATTACCTGACACCACGACATATAAAAGTTGCAAATTTGAAAGATTTAGCTCAATGAATACTCACAGAAGTATTTCTATGTCCATGCATTTGTTTGGGTGCTCGTCTTCACTGACATCTTGTACCCATCGCCTACAGAACTAATCAGGCTCACACTAAGCCTTTGGTCACCCCATGTGGGAGGTGCAATCTGGAAAATGTTGTATTGGCTTTTCAACCAATCCCAGAGCTCTCTGAACCAACTTCTAATCCTATTGAATGGCGTGGTCCTTCTGGAACTCGACCAAATGAAGGCGCTTATAAAACTAAATTTGTCGAGTGGTGTGATCTGTGGCGTGCTGTGATCTCCTTTTCTTGGTCAAGACAGAAAGTGGTAGCAGAGATGGATTTAGGCTGCACAATCTCAGTCTCTCAGTGAGATAATGACACTATGAGGGCCGTTTAGTGTCACACTGAATTTACAATTAAAACTGAAAGATTACAGCCACCTAATGTTGTGTTGTGCCTCCTTGTGCCTTGAGAGCAGATCAGACCCATCAGTGCTTGGACAGAGGATGCCTGGGGTTTCCTAGTGAGATAGGCAGCTATTGGGGGTGCAAGTGCACTAGGAGAGGGTGCTTTATAGGCAACAATGGTTTTATTGGTTGGGTCTTGTAAAAATAACATCCTTGGGAACCCTCGGACTGAAGGTTTATCAGGAAAACATAAAATGCCATTTGGATGTTTTCTCCTTTTTTGGCTCTCCTTTGATATCTTTTAGCTTTTCTGACAAGAACTTACATGAACAAAATTCTCTTTAATGTGAAAGTGAAAACAGATTTATACAATTAAATAAAAATATATTGTGTAAAATAAGTTACTGCATAAATATTTCCCCTTTTAAAGTGACTGATCTAATTCAAAAGCGATCCAGCCAGATGGTTGTAGCAACTGCACAATTTGTGAAATGGATATCACCTAAGTGCAGTGAATGTGTCTCAAGTGATTTTAGTACAAAGGCACCCATGTCTGGAAGGTCCAGTCACTGGTTAATCAATATTTATGGCTACAGTTACACCATGAACATAAAAGAACACCTAAAGCAACTCAAAGAAAAAGTTATTGAAAAGTATAATTCAGGGAATGGGTACAAAAAAAAAATCCAAGTCATTGAACATTCCCTGGAGCTCAGGTAATGGAAAGCGGCACATGTGTAAGTCAGCCTAGAGCAGGTCATCCTCCTTAAAACTGAGTGACTGTGCAAGAAGAAGAGTGGTGAGGGAGGCCACCAAGACAGGACACCTATGACCAGTCAGAAGTGCCTAGAAAATTATTTGCTAGTGTTTTAAAAAAAAAGGTAGAAACATCTCTTCGTTGCAAAGAAAGACCCAAATCTGGCATTCATCCAAGGGCATGTGGGAGACTCCGCTGTTGACTGGAAGAAGGTTGTTTAGCCTTCAGACTAGATGCTATGTTTTGGTGCACATCAAGCCATGCACACCATCTCCACTGTGAAACAGGGCGGTGGCAGCAGCAGGCATTCAAAGGCTTGTAAAAGTAGAGGGAAATCCTGGAGGACCGTCTGATTGAGTCTCCGAGGGAACTAAGAATTATTAGCTTTTATTCAGCAAAAGCTACACAGCTATGCAGAAATGGTTTAAAAACAACAAGAGGAATGTTTTAAGTGGCCAAATCAAAAAGAGTTGTTCACACCTGATCCCCGTGCACCCTCAGAAAGCTTGAGCAGTCTCCCAAAGAAAAATAGAGCAAAACTGGCGTTCACACGGAAAAATGTGGCTATACTTGAAAGGGGTGAATATTTCTGCAGCCAGTTATTTGACATGATAAATGTTATTTTAAGTGAAATTAATGGTAGAAGTCGTTCTTTTTTACTTTGACATTAAAGAGGGATTTTTTTTCTATTTTTTTAAAGCCAAATTCTAGTGACCATGATTCTATTTATAAAAGGAATACATCGGAAAATATTCTAGGGGATTAAAGGGGAACTGTAGATGAGGCTGGATAATAAAAAAATGCAACAATTATTAGCGGATATATGATCCTTTATGCATATCTGTGTGCATAATATTGTGCATATGATTTTGTTTTTCATTTTCTTTCTTTTATTTTTAGGGTGACTTTTTACCATTTCGGCTGGGATATTACTTGTGACTTTTGAGATCTTTTTGTCTTATTTTTTTCCATTTCTCAAAGAGCACAACAACAACAAACAGATAAAGATAAGAAAAATGTATTGAGTGTGAATAATTAGGAGGAAATAAATAATGTGTTATTTATTTATGTTTTTTTTTTCTTTTTTAAAAAAGCAAAGTCAAGTTTGTTTACATATCTTATTTATGTATCAGCCATTCATTCTAACATTAGGAAAGCATCATCTGAATATATTACATAATGGTATTAATACCCTAATTAAGCCGCCCGATACAGTTTGTGTGTAACATCATCCGCTAGATGGCGCCATCGACACCGGATCTATTATTGTTGCCTGTGACTGCTGTGCGCCATACAATCTAAATCCAGAGTTTTTCCTGGCTCAGCATTGGCTCAGAATCCACACAAGCACAATCACTCTGAGTATATTAAAGGCTGTTAGTCTGTGTTGTCTTGATTTATTCAAATCGATATATTTTCTTGTAGTTTCTGACCATTTGTAAACAAAAGTGTGAATGAGTAAATGACAACCAAATTTTGTTCTTTGTCCTTAGTGGATAAAGCTCTTTGTCGGAATTAATTATGAAAAATTCCTCAGTGCAGGTAAAACTAAATTAATCTCAAAACAAGTCACCTTACAGATTCCCCTAAAGCCCGATGCTCAGCGAAATACCCACACATAGTTAAGGGTGAGTGAAAGAGGTGGGGTTTCTGCAGCCATGATTTCATTTGTGAGCAAATAAATATGTAATGGCTTCTTTCAGAGACTGGGATCAGTGGCTTCTGTGAGAGCTTTATCTCATTATGTCATTAAACCGACTTCCAATCAGGCACTGCCTCCCTCTGCTGAGTAAACTCATCCGAAGCTCTGACCACAGCCCTGCGTCAGCTGACACACACATACACACACGCACACACAGTGATAAACAGCAGCAGTTCAGCACCACACCCCTATCTCCTCCTGTTGTCCACACTGCTATCATGTTTCAAAGACCCCCAACTTTTGCTACTGCTTCTCAGCTTACATTAGGCTGCTTTTCACATTCTGGTTTGAAAAACCGTCGAGTGAACTGTTAGATATTTTGGAAAGTAATCAGTGTATTAATGAATGTATGCTTGGGATTGCATTGCTCTTTCTTATGTACACATTTGGACGGACCCAGGGTGACTGTTAAAAAAAACTGTAAAGAGACAACCAGCGCACCCTTTTCCTGACCTGACTGACCAATAACACGGCACACCAACACATGTCATTCTTGGAGCTTTCTATCTTCTTAGGTCCCTTTTGCAATGCCAGGCATGATTAGTTACAGGGCAGCTGATTAGATGAGAAGAGGTCACGTTTGGGTGAGCTGTGTTGAAAAACTGGAAAAACTTCCTCTGTTTTTTTTGTTTGTTTTTTTGTAGAGAAGAGGAAATTATGGCACAATGTTATATCCACAATGGTGTAAACTGAGCTTCTTTTCTTTTCTAGTTCAGCAAAATAAAAAAGGAGGGTGGGGGCTTATTTAAAAGCTTTTGGTCCACCAGCTTTTTAATCTAATTGATCAGAAAAGGTGAAAATCCCAGAAAAAGGCTCAGATACTAACTGAAATGAACCCCCACACTGAAACCTAAATGTGCGGTTGAGTGGAGGTGTCAGGCAAATTCACTCCAGCTTGTGGCTTTCTCATGCTCCTTGAACAGTGATAACCCTTGTTTGCGTGAACAGATGAGCAAACAACCAAATGGTTCCCACTTGTACTGCAGAGCGCATTGACTAATGAGCGCCCTTCTAACTAACAGTTACATAGGGAGGAAATATCTCTGTGAGACTGAGTGCAGAGTTCCCTGCAGCTGTTCGTGTGCCTGCTCCACTCTCAGGCCTGAAGGTTACTACAACACAACCAAGCCCGGCCTCCATGTGGCAACTAAAAATGGAAGTGAAAATGATCTCTGTGCCCTCGCCCTCACAGTGCTTTTCCATTTGTATACTCTATGCAATAAAAGTGTAGCACTGTTTCTCACTGTTTTACCTCTGTGTGTGTGAGAGGAGAGGTTAGTCTGAGAATAAAACACAATGATTGTTAGGGTTTGTATAACGTTTTCTAACAGATTATTAGTACTTACTGAAGATGAACACTGATGCACTCCTCCTTCAGTTGTACTAGCTCTAGTGCCAGTGGGAGTTTTCCTATGCAGCCAGCCACATGTTTGCCCACTGAAATTAAACCTTAAACACTTTTTAAAACTTCTATCTCCTTTGTTTCGCTATATTTTAAACAAAGGCTGACTGTCATTAAAAGTTTCTTATCTCTGATATCTACTAATTAGGTTATCTACTAACTCGTTTGATTAATCGTGAACCATGCTGTATGTCATTGACAGAGTAAACTGCACTTTAACAATTACATATAATGTTTATAATATTCCCATATTGTGTCTGTGCGTAGTCTATATTTTTTTAACAGTGTTGGGAAGGTTACTTTTAAAATGTATCCCACTACAGATTACAGAAAACATGCCCCAAAATGTATTCTGTAACGTATTCCGTTACGTTACTCGATGAAAGTAACGTATTCTGAATACTTTGGATTACTTAATATATTATCATGCTGTTTACAACTACATGAATGTACTATTGCTGTGATTTATTACTGTTACTGAAGGTCCGCGGCTCCGAACCGTAGTAAAGGGACCTCTGGCTAATACGGTGGGTTCTGTGTCGGGCTCGTAGCTGAAAACTAGCTTTACTTTGTTGTCTGGGTCAACTTTGCTAGCAGAGACAGAGAGAGGCGTTGAAAGGCTGCTCCAACAGAACTTATTGTTTTTGGAGGAAAACACGAACACGGTGTACAGTCGAGTCTTAATAGCTTACTTACAACTGGGCTGTCAGGCTCTCTTCTTGGCTGCAGTGGTTATTATTATATTTACATGCTTCCAGCTCCCATTTTTGCTCGATGACAGCTCGTACTTTTCCTTTTTCTCCCTCCCTCGCTCACAGACACATAACGTGTATAGCAGTCCATTCTCCCTGCAGCACGGACTACACTGCCTATGATGCTACATTCTTTAGGGCTATGCCTGTAGCATTCTTATTATTCTTTCTATTAGCACATCAACAACAACAAAAAGGCCTCTCTCACCCAGGAAACACACAGTCGCAGAAAGAACACGTCACCCTGTAACCATGGCAACCGTAACGCTGCCGCCCCGCCTAGAACAACAGAACGTAGCTGTCAAACAAAACCCAAACAGTCCTGACCTGTGACAATATGAAACAGGAAAATACCGCCGTGTAATCCATTTATTTCAACAAAGTAACTGTATTCTAAATACCACCGTTTTACACGGTAACTGTAACGGAATACAGTTACTCATATTTTGTATTTTAAATACCTAACGTCGGTACATGTATTCCGTTACTCCCCAACACTGTTTTTTAATATGAGTATATGTCACCACTTCTCATTTCCTTTCCTTCCACCTTGTGTACTCATTTGTGCGCACACTCAGCATGTTGAATAGTCTTCCTTGTACCCGTATTGCCCATATTTGGGGGAGTTTACCTATAGCTTACCTTCAATGAGCTCGTCTTACTTATTTTGAAAGCTGCCACCCATCATTTCCGGTGCCTCTCTGAGTTTCGGCCTGACTTGACGCAGCTGTTGCATGAAACACTGAAAACATGACCCGACAACAGCCACACGCCAACACGGAGCCACTCAAAAAACCTCCAGCCCGGAGCCAAGTCCTCTTTGTTTAACCAGGAACAACTACGAGCGATCGGGACGCTTCAGATCACCGCCGAGTTTGGACGATCGTCGGGCGGTTGGAGTTATTGTGAGGGTGTATGACTGGGCTGAACTTTGCCAATCCTGCACACTGACGCTGCACAAACGGACAGTGAGGTGATTTCCATTTGGCCAAACGCGGAGACACCGAAACACAATATAAGACGACGACGACGACGACGACGGGAAAACAGAATACAAAAGCCTCCGCGGGGAGTCGGGGATGAGTGAATGCCCGCAGTCGGATAGTCAAGTTATACGTAATGAGGAAAGTTTGGAGGGACAGCGCATCAAAGGAAATCTTTTGGAGGCAGGTTCCTATTAAAGTGGCGCTCTGACTTCAGTGGCGTAAACATCAAAATTACTATGTGCGAAGTGGCCATGGGGGAGCAGGACGGGGAGATCTCGGACGTGGAGCAGTGCTCCTCCGTGGCGGAGAACGGGGTCATGTTGGTGGTCAATCACAGCCGGGCCCGTCCTCCCCTCAGCGTCGTGCTGGCCACCGTGCTCTACTGCGCTGAGTTCATCACGGCCGCCGTGCTCTGCAGCATGTACCATCGCACCGAGGATGTGATCTGGATGAGCTTCACCATCGTCTTCATGCTGGTGCCCGCTGTGCTCATTCAGCTAGCCTTAACTTTCATCCACAGAGACCTGGGTCGGGACCGTCCTCTGGTCCTCTTCCTGCACCTGCTGCTGCTGGGCCCGGTTATCAGGTAATTGGGAAACGTGGCCAGTGTGTGCGCTTGAAATCAGGATACTTTACTGCTTGTCATTTTTGTTATTACACCTTTTTACCCACAATAATAAGGTTAGTCTGTGATAAATTACTATTCAGGGGCATTTAAAGGCAGAAGAAAACATCCCCAGTACCCATAAATCCAGTTTAATTTCCAGTCATTCCAGTTCCAGCTTGATTTTACACTGTAGGGAAGTTCACTAGATGTCAGCCACTGCTGACTGCATGAAACGGTGACAAGTAGCACGTAAACAGACAGTTAAATGCCATTTTAATATTTGATATATATGTTTTAGCAATAATGTTACAGATTTTTACAGACTTGATGTTTCTTTATCTGCAGTGCAGTATATAAACACCGTATGACTTTTAAAACTGACAAAACAAGAGCGGTTTTTCACTGATTGCTGACATGTTAGAGACAAAGCAGTTAACAGAGAAAACTTGCATCACTGAATCTCATTAGTTCACCTTAAGTCCTAAGTGGGCATGCAACTTCCCACTTAGTTACATGCCCACTTAGGACTGTCCTGCCATCAACAGTGCAGGACAGTTAATGGTCTACAAATTGACAAGTTCTGCAGAATGCATTAAAGCCTGGCAGCAACCTCTGAGAGCTGGAATGACTCTGCAGCAGGAGAAAACTATGGAGACGAGTTGCTTAAGGATGTAAGATGCATGATATAAATGAACAGTAACACCTGTTAGGGTTCAGTACCTTCACGAACTACAAACAAACTGCCACTTTAATTGAATCTAACAAGTCTAGTTGCAAACGTTGGAACATTTCATTAGCTTTTGCTCGCGTACCCAGTAAACCGAAAACTGCATAGGACTATCAGTCATTTTTGATAGCTCATAATCTCTTGTGGTTGTAAGGCAGATATTCTCCTAATCTACCCTCTCAGATGAGTTTAAGCTGCCTTTTTTCATGTAATATTTTTTTTTGACACTTCATCAAACACGACAGGATTTCATCTTTGACTCTGCAAAGCTGTAATGAGCTCTAATTTGGCCACGCTTAAATATATCCACGTCCACTGATGTCAGTCCCTTGCTGCTCACTCTTGCAGCACTACGGTTGAACCAGTGTTTTTGCACTGAATAAAGATTTGCAGGTTTGGTAACCGAATCACACTCCAGATGGAAAGCGAGTCCATTATGACGAAGAGGCTAGATGAGTGAACATCACAACCTCCCACATCCTTCAGTGTGTTGACTAGTAATAGGCTTCAGAACAAACAGCTTGTCCGATGATACCCGTCGCCCTCTTTTAATTTAAAGTCTCCCTGATGGCCAACCGCTCGACGGTTGTGGTCACTCTGTCAAATGACTGCACAACACTTACTAGCACGCTTTGTAGCACATGTTTCACACTTATGACTTAATGCCACTTATGACTTTATATGACCTCATCTTATGTTAATGGCATCCAAAGGTCTCTGTGCTGCAGACCAGTCAGGCAAGAGAAAGAGGAAAGGGGTTTTGGATGTTGCTGCAAAGGTTTCTAGAAATAACGAAATGCTTTATTCTATTCTTGTAGGTGAGACAAATGAGCACATCTAGAAAAAGAATAACACCAGTGCATACATTTCAGTCAAGCAACAATGAGTGTTTGCTAGCTTTGATAAAGCTCGTTTGTTTTTAGAGGGAGCAGTTCTGTTTAAATATGCTCAGCTTGCACTTCCATGTCCGGCGATTTGAGCTGAGATACCTGTTTTGCACACGATGACTGGTGTAAGAAAACACAGGTGGAGGCGTGCCATGTATGAAAGGAAACATGCATGAACTTCAAACCTATGCTTCCGTCCCTGTTTCTCTCCCTGAACTTTGATTTGTCTCAGTGCTCAGACGTAATGAGGTGCATTTACAGTGAAACTAAAGGGCGTGGACCCTTTTGTCTTCTGTTGCAGATTAGGTGCCCTGGAAAGAACAGTTTGCAGAAAGAGGCACGGCTAAAAGTTGGCTTACTTTATGGCTGACAGTCACAGGCAATGCTTTGTAATGCCAGTCAAAAGTCAGGAAATCTCAAGTGCTGAGACAACACTATTGATCTAAACTTATATTATGTAGTGTAGTGTCCAAATATGGTAAAAGAATTCAAGTCTCGCGTTGTTCCTGTTTTACCAGTTTTAGTAAGTGAAAATTGAAAATCATAACAATGTAGCAGAGACATTAAAGAGTATCTACTTGCATGCTGGATCGCCAAATAGAGCTGTGGTTCTTACTGTAAATGAAGTAAAGCCACAGTATCTAATTATTAACATATCCATCCATCTTCATCCGCTTTATCCGGGGCCGGGTCGCGGGGGCAGCAGCCTAAGCAAAGAGGCCCAGACCTCCCTCTCCCCAGCCACCTCCTCCAGCTCATCCGGGGGAACACCAAGGCGTTCCCAGGCCAGCCGAGAGATATAATCTCTCCAGCGTGTCCTGGGTCTGCCCCGGGGCCTCCTCCCGGTGGGACATGCCTGGAACACCTCACCCAGGAGGCGCCCAGGGGCCATCCTTACCAGATGCCCAAACCACCTCAGCTGGCTCCTTTCGATGTGGAGCAGCAGCGGCTCTACTCTGAGCCCCTCCCGGATGGCCGAACTTCTCACCCTATCTCTAAGGGAGATGCCAGCCACCCTTCGGAGGAAGCTCATTTCCGCCGCTTGTATCCGCGATCTCGTCCTTTCGGTCACTACCCACAGCTCGTGGCCATAGGTGAGGGTAGGGACGTAGATCGACCGGTAAATTGAGAGCTTCGCTTTTACACTCAGCTCCCTCTTCACCACGACGGACCGGTGCAGCGTCTGCATTACTGCAGCTGCAGCCCCAATCCGTCTGTCGATCTCCGGCTCCCTTCTCCCATCACTCGCGAACAAGACCCCGAGATACTTGAACTCCTCCACTTGGGGCAGGAACTCATCCCCGACCCGGAGTGGACACTCCACCCTTTTCCGGCTGAGAACCATGGCCTCAGATTTGGAGGTGCTGATCCTCATTCCCGCTGCTTCACACTCGGCTGCGAACCGCTCCAGTGCGAGCTGGAGGCCCTCACCCGATGAAGCCAACAGAACCACATCATCCGCAAAGATCAGAGATGAGATCCTGAGGCCACCAAAGTGAAAGCCCTCCGCCACTTGGCTGCGCCTAGAAATCCTGTCCATAAAAATTATGAACAGAACCGGTGACAAAGGGCAGCCCTGGCGGAGCCCATCACCCACCGGGAACGAGTCCGACTTATTGCCGGCAATGCGAACCAAGCTCTTGCAACGGTTGTATAGGGATCGAATGGCCCGTAGCAATGGGCCAGACACCCCATACTCCCGCAACACCTCCCACAGGACACCCCGAGGGACACAGTCGAATGCCTTCTCCAAGTCCACAAAACACATGTAGACTGGTTGGGCAAACTCCCATGCACCCTCAAGTATCCTCGAGAGGATGAAGAGCTGGTCCAGTGTTCCGCGACCAGGACGACATATATAACATATATAAGAGATAAAGCCACACGAAAGAGTAATGCAGAATGATATTGGGAGACGTTAGCAGCAGGAAGGACAACTTAACATTGGTAAAAATTTAGCTACATTTACTCAAGTACTGTACTTTTTACAAGTTGCACAAAAAACTTCACACTGTCTTTAAGACAAACAGTCAACACACTGTGTCTTCAAATGTGGTGTTTTTGAGTCTTGGTGATGAACTCAAGCTTTAGTAACCTGACAAAACAATCTTAATTAATGACTTACTGATTCTCTTGAGTGAGCTGGACGATAGAGAAGCTTCCATTGTGGAGGCTGCCATCAGAAGACGGGCACACTGTGTCCAGGTCAGCACTAGTACAGAGTCAGGCTGTTGGTTTGCTTGATGCTCAGTTGGCACTAAGGGTCCCAAAGTCTGCCAAAACATTATCCCCCACACCACTGCATCACCAGCAGCAGCCTGAACTATAACACGAGGTCGGATGGATCGATGCTTTCTTGTTGTTAACACCAAAAATCTGACCCTGCCATCTGAAAAGGCGCTGCAGACATGATCAGACTGGTCGGACCAGACAGACTTTTTCTAATCTTCTCTTGTCTGATTTTTGTTAAGCCTGTGTGAACGCTAGCCTCAACATTCGGTTCTTAGCTGACAGAAGCGGCACCTAGTGTGGTCTTCTGCTGCTGTAGCCAATCTGATTCAAGGTTCAGAGATGCTCTTCTGCATTCCTTTTGTTGAATTTGAGTTACTGCTGCCATCCTGTTAGCTCAAAGCAGTCTCACCATTGTCCCCTGTCGTCTGGAATCAGCAAAGGTTTTTTGGCGAGAGAACTGATGCTTACTGCATATTTTCTCTTCTTCAGACCATCCTCTGTAAACCTTAGAGATGTTTGTTTGGGGAAAACTCCAGTAGACCAGCAGTTTCCGAGATACTCAGACCAGCCTGCCTGGCACCAACAACCATGCCACATTCAAAGTCACTTAAATCACCTTTCTTTCACATTCTGATGCTTGGTTTGAACTTCAGCAGGTCATCCTGGTCACATCTACATTCCTAAATGCACTGAGCTGCTGCCTTATGCATTTTTGCATTTGCATTTTTAAAGCAGTTGAACAGGTGTACCTAGTAAAGTGTTTGCTGTTGCTTCCATGTCACAGCTAAACAACTTCAAACACCCCTGTAGCTGGATTATGAAGAGGAACCAATCAGAAGAAGAGATTGTTTTAAATAACAATTCGGTTTAAAGTATTACATCTAAAGGATATTAGAACTTTTATGCACAAAAGTTACAGTAGACTGTAAGAATAAAACATAAAAGGGGGGGAAACCATGATTGGTACCTTCTAATTAATAGGCATAGATCATTTCACATTTGCTGCTTTAATAAATGGGTCCTGATCATGGTAACAGTTTCAGATTGTGTTTTAAAAGAGCTTAGAGGGACTCAGTAAAAGGAGAAAATATCAAGGATGGTTCTGCTGCCGACCTTAACAAAAAACAGCTGTGTCTGTCAGCTGTGTACACTTGCTCTCTATCCAGCACACGTCTCACCTCCACCTAAAAAAGCTTTGCTCATGCCAGTGATTGAAAATGGCCTTTGAAGCAGTTTTCTGCTGACTGCATGTCTAATGCTTTTCAGTTATCATCCATTGTGTCTCTGATGCCTGCCGGGAGTGCAGCAGCGAGGCCGGAAAACAGACACCATGATTGTTTCTGCAGTACAGCTCATCCTGTTCTGCATCATTATGGACTGCGCCGCTGTGAATAAATCACCTCTGGTGCAACTTGGCTCAGATGGGAGGCTTCCTGTGTGACTTAGGGATGGCGTAATTGCTGATCTCGTGGCCACACCGTCAGACATCCCATATCTGCTGTCGAGAGAGGAATCTCAACCCTTGATGTTCACAGATAACTGTCCGTTTTTTCAGAGCCTTGTATTACTGGTGCATGCATCTGAAAATACTCAGACAGTCAACGTAAAACAAAGACGTTATCTAATGAGAAACTTATCTTGACTTGTTTCTTTAAGTCTATGAAACCAAACCAGGGATACACAACACATAGTTACTTTTTTGTCAACCAGGACTAGTTGAAACATGCTGAGCGTCTTATGTGTCTCAACCATAACAGTCTGAGGAGGCTTTGCCACTGAAGCTGATGGCGTAATCCTAAGTGACCACAACAGGAGGATGTTGCTAAAGACTTACTGAAAGAACTTCCTGAATGCTCTTCTGCCCTATCTAGTCAGGAATGTCAGCATTTCTTGAGTTGCTTGACCTTGTGTTTTTTAAAGGCAGTTCCTCTTCTTTCGTGTGGTATGTGGCCCGCTGTGCTGCTGTATTTGTACACCGAGGGGACAGATTGCATGTTTAGACTGCAAATACAGAGCAGCAACCAATGTTTCCTTCTATAAATCTATAAGATGCTTCTGTTGAAGTCGGGGTATTGATTCTCTTTGTTTTTTTTCCCTTTCTCTAAGTGAAATTCAGCCTGCCTCTCAGTCGTTTTACAGACTCCTAAGTGGAGACTGGCTCAGGTTCAGTGCCATCAGTTTGCATATTTTGCATCCCGAGTCTACTGTACTGCCACAGTTCCAGGAAATGATATCAGGTCGTGCCTTCTCCGTAACGCTGTGGCAAACCTTGTACATGAAAGTCAAGTGTCTTTCCTGTGACTGCCAGCGTAAAGAATAAAGCATGCGTGTGCTTGTGTGAGGCTGAGTGACTATGCGATCTTTTTTCCTACTTGCCATCTAAGCGTGGGTCAAACACAGTTCAGGCGTTGAACAGTGGATCACATAAACGCTACAGCTTTCCTAGGAAAAAGCAGCTGAAGCAACAGTGTCGGAAAAGGCATTCCAATAGAGTGATGTGAGATTTAGTGCTCCGGTGGGAATACTCCGAGGGCTGTGTTTTCAATACAGATGTACAGCGCTGTCCGTTCCTGGTTATTTTAAATGAATATTATCACAGTGTTGGCATGGCCAGACACTTGCACTTTGGCTATATCACCTAAGTCCACATTCAGTTTATTTTTCCTTTTCATGACGTTTGTTGAGCATTCAGAGGCTATACATTTTCCACAGAAACCCTTTTCAGTGCAAAACCTGTTTCCCCTCTTTATGAATACTGCTTTTTTTCCCTCTGTGACCAAACACTGAGAGCATTTACCTTGCAAACCTTAAGGGAACCACACCCTGAGACTTTCTGGTAATCCATCCAGGCCTTGTGGAGCAGGGTAGTCCTCCTGCTGAGTGCCCCCTGCTGGACTCTCAGTGCTGTGTGTCTTTATAGCTGTGATTTGCAAACAAAGGCTTGTTCATTCTTCTGTGACATGCATAAGAGCAGTGTTGTGTCAGCGCCGTAATGTCCAAACCTTTAAAAACAAAGCAGAAAAACAAATTCCCGACACACGAGCCCCTGATGTCTGATTCGGATCCTCTGCTGCCCTTCAGCGCTCACACTCTCACGCGCTGATTCCACAACGCCGACATCACAACATACCAGCGTGGCGTCCTCTAATTTAAACCCAACATCGCACTGCCCTCTGTTGGTGTGGAAACATTACTTCGCTCACTCTCACACACGCCTCTCTCTCTTCCTCAGGTGTTTCGAGGCGCTGGTGATCTATTTTAAGGCAGGTAAAAAGGAAGAGCCTTACGTCACCATCTCCAGAAAGATCAAGCTGAAGAAGGGAACGGGGACAGAGATGGAGTGGGAAATTGGCCAAACGGAGCGCATCCTGGCCACACACAGGAATGCCTTCAAACGCACCGCGGTCATCCAGGCTTTTCTGGGCTCCACGCCGCAGCTCACGCTCCAGCTGTACGCCACCATCCAGGAGAAATACATCCTCCCTACAAGAAGTAAGAATCAGTATGAGGGTATCTTTAAAAAAAAATCTTAATAATATTAAAATGATGAAAATCATTCAGGTTGGCAGCTCTTTATCTTCATCACTTTGAATTGATAGTGTATCAAAGAAACTGCCAGTGTTCGTTTATGTAAATGCAGTCCACAAATACTGGGAGATTTACAGCAGAGCTATAAAATGTTATTTAAATGTCACATCGTTAACAGTTGCATCACCTTTAGTAATTACTATATCTGTAGATAAGTTGTCGAGTATGCCAAGGTGTTCCCGAGCCAGCCAAGACTTTGTAATTCTGTGTGTGTTGTAACTGAGCTGCCTGTGCAGACACCCCGCGGAGGAGGATGCCAGCAGAGTTTGAAAAAAAGTTGTCGTACGACTTCATAAAAAGAGAGAAACATGCAGGAAGTTTGTTTAGCAGCTAAAAATAAATGGAAAAATGAATCAAACCGCATAGAACCAGTCATGGCATGAGTAATCTGATGCACGTTGGCTGTGCTTCTGGAAATACTTGGATGAATCTTGAGAGCGGTGCAGTCTGTCTCTGAGATTTCAAAAAAGCAAAAGCTCTGTGCAAATGTGAGTTTCTGTGACAGCTCAGACGTGGCGAAAGAAACCACAAAGTGCACATTGCTTGCATTTTGACACAAACTATTATGGGGAAACTTCGAAAAATAATCTGAACTGATGTCTGCAGGATATTGAGTGCGTTCTTTTGTCAGATGAGGTTAAGATGAATTTGTTAGGCTCAGATTTTAGCTCATCGGTCGGCTGTCGACCCACAGAGGTGGGCGTTGGACGGTAAGGAGCCGTTAAAGTGCAAAAGATATTACGTTAATGATATTCATGGATGGCGCCATAAATGTCTGTGAATGTGTAAAAATGCTGGCTCGCAGGATTGCTGCCAGTTTTAAAACAAATCTGGCAGAAGGAGAAGGATCAGGCATGACAGTGATCCAAAGCACCTTTTAAAAATTGTCAAGTAGACAAAAGTCAAACTTGGACGTTGTCTGGCTTAAGTTTAGAAAACATTTTGGGGCATGTATTCTTAACTATGTATATTTAAACTTTTTTTACTTTCTAATTTTACACAATTGAAAATATGCAAATATAAAACTGATGCTCTAACTTTAAGCTTGGTGACATCTGTGCTCACAAGCAGATGTGGTGTAATCGTTTTTAAAGGACCCCAAAGCCAACTGGTGTTTTGGGGTTTTTTTATTAACAGCTTCAGGCATGTTTTCAGGCATAAATATTGTTGTTTGTTTTCTGTGAATAACTGAGATCTAGATTTTGTTCTGCACATTGCTTAAGCGTGAAAACGGCAAATGTAAAGCTGCTGAGAAGCTGGAGGTGCGCAGCCTGTTGTCTGTGCTCGTTTCTTCTTTTTTGACACGTTGCCGTTTCCATTTTTATTTTTACATGATTTTATAATAAAGTGAAGAACATTCATAAGCAAGCAATAGGTTTGTAGACTTCTACATTTATGCAAAGAGTCAATGTTGGTCCTTCTTTACAATTTATGCAGTTCTCTTTTGCATGGTGGATTTAAGCTTCTGTGCTAAACTCAATTCAAGTTTTCTCAGGGCTGAGAGCGGATCAATGTGTAGGCGTCTGCCTTTCCACTTGCTTTTTAAGAAACGACCGTGGATTCTTAAGCAGATGAAGATGTGGGGAGGTTACTAGTCATCAATTCAGAATGTTAATTGATCATCTCTGAGCCTTTTGAACATTTTCCAACATGATAGTGACGTCTAGATTGTCACCACGTTGCTCTTGAGGGGCCACACGAGAAATCGGGACTGTTGTGGACGTCCTTAACTTGTGCAGCCGTGCAAATAGTGACTAAAAAAAGAACAAATTTAATTTTGTTTTATTAAACATTATTTTTAGGTATGTGTAGCAAAGTATAGATGTCCTGTGGCTAAAATTAACAAACTAAAAGTAACTAAAATTCAACCTGTGTTTTGCAATTAAAACATTTTTTCCATGATGTTCTGGAAGTTGGAGGTATATTGTGTGCAAGAGCAGTAAATAAGCCACAGACAGACAATGTAAGAAAGCACTTTCTCACTGTTTAGCTTTTTAACACGTCAGTCTTTGCACTGCTTTTAGGACAACTTGAAATTTTGACCTGATGATGGCACTAGAGGAACGACTTTTTTCCCCTCTGTCCATCTAAAAGTAGTTGAGATTGTTCAGAGTGGAAGAGAATGAAACCCAGGCCAACAGCCCAACGTCTCCTCCCCTCCTGCCATGCTGCTGGTGCAGTTAAAGAACAGTTTATTCTTTTAACTCAAACGCTAATATCATCTTGTTGAATTGGCAGAATTGCAAGCTACATCATGACCTTCAGAATATATAAGTACTTCTTAGTTGTTTCTTGGACTTGACACATTTCTGGAAAACCTGATAATCCATCTGGATATTTCTGGAAAAGTTGCCTTTTTCACTCTTAGTGTCCCATAAATATTCTTAGGGAGTTCAAGTCAAGTGACTTAACAGTGATTTCAAGTAGGGATGCAACGATACCAATTTTTTCAAACCGATACGATACGATACTTGGATCTGAGTACTTGCTGATACAGAGTACAAAAAACAATACTTCTACCACACACACACACAAATACAATGAATTGGAAGACAGGTTTTATTTTATTCCCTGCCGATAAAAAATAAAATCTTAATAAAAATGACCACAAAAAAATTTCAAGTGAAAAATAAGCACTTCTGTTAAATTATTGCAGAGTCTCCACATTGTAATTTAACAAAATATCACTGAACTATTGGCACTGTCTCGAGCTTTCAGAATAATAAATAAACACTTCTGTTTGGAATAAAATAAATACAAATTAGGTTTGAGAATAAATTAAACTTTTAAATTATTGCAGAGTGTCCATATTGTAAACAAACAAACAAAATAATTATTATAAAATAAATAATAAAATATAAAAAATTCTAACATAAATAATAAATAAAATAATAATTCCCCCCCTAGTGGCCAATCTAAAAAACTACAACAGAAATGACCAGCCACCCTCTGATTAATGAAATAAGTCTGTATCAGTTCATGGTATCGGTTAACTTTTACGAGTATGAGTACACACACATTTTACAGTATCGGCCCCGATACCCGATACCAGTATCGGTATCGGTGCATCCCTAATTTCAAGTTTTGTGCTCATTATCCTGCTTCAGCGTGAATCCTTTCCACAAAAAAATGCATTCAAGAGAATGAAGCAGGTCTCTGATGATTGGATGTCTGCTCGAAAGACTGGTGTTGATCTCCCTAAATCCAGTGAAGGCTTTACCCCATCACGTTTCACCACCATTCTCCTGTTCTTCTTCTTCACTTTAAATCTTCTGCTACTTCAACAAATCTCACAATTTATCAGCAGCATGAACTTTTCTCCATCATTCACAATGAAACGCTGCTTTGTCTCAGCTGACCATTAGATTTGGTTTCCCATCTTGATGCTGCTCGTCTCAGAGACCAGAGAGCATTTCTCCAATGAACTTTTACTGATTGAAGTTTTTCTTTGTTGAGAAAATCACTGTTTTTCTGATAAAGGCGCTCTTGTGTTTTGTTTTGTTTTTCAGTGATGGTGTGAACACTTTCGATTTGGCTGATTGTACTTTGGATCCAACAAATTCAGCTCCTACAGAGACTAGATTAATGCTGAGCCCCTTTCCCTGCAATAACCGATCGATCTCTGACACCTTCACTTAGCTCTAACACCTGATGCTTCCCTCTTTGCACTGCTCTGGTTATTGCACTGCAGACTCTGCAGTATATTTCTTATTTTCGTGTCAATGAACTTCCTGAGAATTTCCAGGTTGACATGAAATTTTGATGCGGTGTCAGACCCTGCTGTACGTCTGTTAAATTCTGATCTTTTTAAGTGAATAAATCATGTTCTCTGTGCCCAAACTGTTAATAAACCTACTTTTTAACAGTTTATAGTTTCTTGTGAAGTCTAACAGGTCACTTGTGTCTGTGTTTCCAGTGGTGCTGATGGTCATCACCCTGATCTCCATCACCTACGGGGCCCTCGTGTGCAGCGTTCTGGCCATCCAGATCAGATTCGATGACTACAAATTACAGCTGCGCCCCTGCGCTTACCTGTGCATGACTGTCTGGAGAGGCTTGGAGATCGCTACCCGGGTCACGGCGCTGGTCCTCTTCAGCACGGCACTCACTCATTGGACGATCCTTGTCGGCATGGTTAACCTTCTTTTCTTCTTCTTCCTCCCCTGGGTTGAGTTCTGGGCCAGGAAAGGCTCTCTAACTGAGAATGTGGAGAACAACTTTTCGAAGCTGGACACTGTGGTGGTGCTGTGCATGTTCACGTTGCTGTACGCCTGCATAAACATCTTCTGCTGGTCGGCGGTGCAGCTCGACCTCACCCATCAAGAGCTCATCGAGAAAAGGCAGCAATGGGGCCGCCTGGCCATGTACTACTGTGGGCGCTTTGTTGAGAACTTCCTCCTCATCACGCTCTGGTACTTCTTCAAGTCGGACTTTTATGAGTATGTGTGCGCCCCGCTGTTGGTGGTCCAGCTGCTGGTCTGCTACAGCCTGGCTGTGCTCTTCATGCTGCTCTTCTACCAGTTTTTCCACCCTTTCAGACGCCTCTTCAAATACAACGTCCACGACTGCCTGCACTGCGTCTGCTGCCATAAAAGAAGGCGTGGAGAGCAGGGGAGGCGAGGGAAGCCGGCACACTCGTACTCTACGTCAGCCACCATGGTGGTTGGGGCGGAGGAGCCGGCGGAGCTGCTGGACACTCAGGGTTCACAACCTCCTGACCTCACCAGCCAGCTTGGAGAGCGGGAGACGGCTATTGTTGACGATATGATGGAGGCGGCCTAAGTAATCGAATATAAAGATGCATCGCTGAACAAAGTCTGGAGTAGTTAATTTGTGTGTTTCTTCAGAGAAAGTGAGGTGGCATGTCAGAGAACAAACTTTTGCCTTTTTCTCTTCAGTTCAAACTTCTCGTTCTGTAAGGTATTTAGGGGGACTCCTGGTGTTCTCATTAAAGATGATCCCAGACACCGAGGGCCCCGCAAAGGTCGGTACAGGAAATAATGTAGCGTGCCGAGATATGCAGCGACACACAAAGGCCGCTGGTGAGAGGGCAGCCTGAGCCAGGTGTGAGGGGAAACGTGCCGAGTGGAGTGTCCCAAACATCGACCAGGAGACCACACTGTTTACTTAATCTCAGGGTTTTCATAGCATGAAGGCCCTTTTGCACAGGTTTGCATCTGAAGTAGGAGACTTATTAACGGGGGAAAAAGTGAAAAACACACTAACAGGAGGATGACAAGTAAAGGTCAGAAGATTTATCTTCCTCATACCAACTGCTGTGATGAATGCCTCGTCTTGTTCATTGTCCACTGTGGCTGGCTTTTGTTTAAAAAGAAAACGGGAGGGGTTTGTGTTGTGAAACAGAAAATTACAAATGTCTAAAAGCCTGTGAGAATATTTTGGTGTCTTGTGTAACACACAGGAAACTGAGAACTAGCCTTATTCTTGATGTTGCATTAAGGAGACCGACACTGATGAGCTTCTATTTTATTGAAGTGCTTTAAAAGTCATTTTTTAATGTTTTGTCCTGTTAAAACGGTGCCTTCACTGCTACTACTGTGTTACTTGAACAATAAATAAAATGATATCTGAATATTCAGGCTTGCTTTTGTTTATTTTTCTTTTATTACATTTACATATACAGTAGTACACCTGTTCTTGCCATAGAACAACTTGCATAGCCGATCGGCAAAGTGAGATATATGGTATTGTGCAACATATACTTCCTCATTCCTGCCATCCATGACCGTTGATCCAGTTTCCGGGAGGTAGGAATGCGATCAGCAAGACTCAGGAAAACTTCCTGAACAGCGCAATTTCAGCTGCTTTTGTTTCTTTGTCTCGTCACCATCACGCACCTGTAAATGAAGGAGGAGTCCAGACAAGCGGGGATGAAATAAAAGTGCCCGCAGCTTAAAGGATGCAGAAGCTGCTCGAGTCGAGATAAAGAGCTCAACATGGCGAACTGCATTGTCAACTACGGCTTTTCAGCCTTCATACTGGTAAGTTTTTCATATTCACACGTTTGCGATTTCATTTTTCAACGGAGGGGTTTTGTAAACGCAGATGTGGGACATTTACGCACAGCTTTTGCGCGCAAAGTCACGTATTTCAAATACATTTTTTCAATGCTTGCAACCATTGTGTGATGGAAACATGGTTCTGGTTGTGTTTGCAGTTTGTGTGGATGGCCATCAACATCTTCCTTTTTGTGTATTTTTATTTCTTCTACGACTTGGGGCCGCAGTTCTTCTACACGCGTCATCTTTTAGGGGTGAGTAAAGATCTTTGTTACGATGCTCGGTTCATTACTTTTACCAAAAACAATTACTGCTTCTCTTCTTTGAGTGAATTTAAGTTCAGACGAACGGGGATGTAAATAGCTGAGAATAGCAATGGTGTTGAGCTTTTAACTTAAATGCTCTGTGTCGATGTTAAACTGCATCAACCCTGACAAGTACGAATTACAATAATACAGAAGAAAAGCGAGTTTATGTCACACGTAGACTATTTGTATATATATGTTTTCCCCTTTATGTATAGTGCTTCGTTTGGAGAGTGTTGTCTGTCCCATTCTTGTAAAGATGATGGTTTTTGAACGTCTCTTCAACTGTTCATCTCCAAGAGATTAAGCTAAACTGTCAGAGAAACGTATAATATAGCAATAAAAGTACGTTTGTTTGTAACTTCGATCTCAACTGATTTTTAAATGACTCAGAAGCATGTATCTTGATCTGCCCATAAGTTGTGAGATGTGGAGGCAAAAGATTCTTCTTTTTTGATCGCATAAACGTCTTTATTACATACCGAATGTATTTTAATTCATGTGAACTGCAACTTGATGTGTTCAAGCCCCGTGCAATCACACAGAAGTACTTCTTAGAATGTTGCCATATTAAAAATTCAACATCGTTGGACCCCAAATGGTTATTTAAATAAGCAATGTGTAAAAATTAAGGGGGAAATTTCTCTAACTGACAGCAGACTCCCTTTTTTAGCAACAGTGAGAGGCCAGATCCAGCAATAAGGCAAATGTGGTGGAGGGTAACGCCTTAAAATGGAAATAGGAACTTAAGTATATAAGAAAATGCATTTTCTGTGATTTTCATGAAATGATGCTCATATGAAGATGTTTTTTATTTTAGTCTGCTTTGCCTTGGGCCAGAGCTCCTGCAGCTGTCCTCAACTTTAACTGCATGCTCATCCTCCTCCCAGTGTGCAGGAACCTGCTGTCTCTGCTCCGAGGCTCTTTTGTGGTAAGTTCCTCATGTTTTCATTAGGGATGGACCGATCTGATATTACGTATCGGTATCGGTCCGATACTGACCTAAATTACTGGATCGGTTATGTAATAAATGTAATCCGATCCATTGAATATCACAAAGCATCTCACAAAACTTGCAACATAGCGTAACCCAGCTCATCATATGCGTCACGTGATAGAGCGGCTGTGGCTGTTGGCGGTGAGCATTTGGAGCCTCTACATGCTTCCAAACCGTCATTTCATCTCCGAGAAGGTTATCCCAGAGCAGGCACGTGCAGAGGGGGGGGGGGGGGGGGCTAGAGGGGCTTGAGCACCCGCCCCTTTCCTGATGGGTGCCCAAAGTGCCCTTTTGTTGAGGCAACTTTTTTTTTAAAAATTATTATTATTTTTTTAATGTGTGTGTGCGTGCGGAGTCCTGTCTGTGCCCCTCAACAATAATATTTAACTATTAATCACAGTTTTGCTAAATAAAAGGATCTGGCTTGCATCAGTCACATGATCACATTTAACCAATGATCGCCCTTGACGGCAGAACGCGCTGGTTACGAGCCGGGAACGAGCTCACAAAGAGCACGCGCATTTTTTGCGGTCCGGAGCTGTAGAAGAAACACAAATTAACTCAGAGACACAGACTGATGCGACAAAACCAGTAAGTAGGTGTACAGCGTACACTGTAGTGTATAGCACACAGGAGTATTAGCTTATTACGGACACGTTGGTATGTTGAAACAAACGAGCGTGCTGTGTGTGCAACAGCGTGACAAACATTACCTGTCCTTTTATTAACTGCACATGTAGTGCTGGTCATAGCTGCTGGCTACCTGTGTAAGGCTGTCATGGGTCTGTAGCTCTGTCACCGTTTTAGGGAACATATTAAGTTTTAAAGTATTTAGAACATATTTAGTTTTAAAGTATTTAGAACATATTTAGTTTTAAAGTATTTAGAACATATTTAGTTTTAAAGTAAGTTTCCGGGCTTTTCCTGCCTTTTTGGAGGGATTATATTTCACTAAAAAACGATCTAATATGCATGTCCACATAATTATGCATTATTATAATTATAATATATTAAAAAACACACGCTGTATTTTAAAGAACATACATTAAGAAGCAGATTATATTAGATTTATATTTTAAATAAGACAAAATTTGGTGTTTACACCAGTAAAATGATTTTATCTCTACAGTTTAAAAAAGCTTTCCCCCCTGCACAGAGTGGATAGTGAAACAAATGGAATCATCATAAATACATTATTTCATATTTATTACTTCCCCCTCCTCATTGCTTTATTATTGTAGCTCTAGTAATAAATAATAATGTTTCTGGATCAGCACCATGATGCCCATAGTATATACAGTATTCTGAAGAAGGTCTAAAATGTCACTGTGTGTGCGTGCATGTGTGTGTTTTATTTAGATGGATTTAAAAAATATATATTACTCATGATATAACATTGTCCAGACATGGCTGGTAAGGACATGAGGAGGGAACAGTAGGAGTTGTGTGAGGCTACTAAAGGCAGGGCTATAACATTTTTCTGTCATTATTTTATTATAGATTAAGTGTTAGGTGTGGATAATTAGATTATAGTTTTTTGCAATAGCAAGTTGTGCCTTGTTCTCAGATAGACAGCACATGGAGAGTGATATATGAAAAGATGGGATGGATGGAAGAAGAGAAGCAAAGAATGATTCACAGGCAGAGCCTAAATTATTTCTCACAGTTTTTTTGTTGCCTTATGGTTCCAAGCGCTGTCACCAATCTTTGCATTTTGTTATTATCTCATGATACTTGTTTAATCAGCTACCATCTCTCCTATGGACTTTTTAATGTCTACAGTCTCAGATCAACACAGCCCTGCCCTTCCCATATTAGATTCTTGATGAATGTGTGTTGTTGTTATTCAGCCTGGTTCAATGTGCCCCTTTTTAACTTTGAGCACCTGCCCCTTTAAACCTCTCTGCACGGCCCTGTCCCAGAGAGAAGTAGAGCAAGTGTGTAAGTTCATCTCTAAATGTTAGTGAAGCATTCCCACGTTAAGCTCAAGACCCGATATATGGAGCGACTGCGGTGCACTCGTAAGGCGTCCTGGAATCAAACCCCTGACATCTCATGTTTGTTTTGTGATGAGTTTGCATGTTCTCTGCACGCTTGTGCAGGTTTCTCATGCTGTCAAACTATGTAAGGTTCAATTTGCTTTGTGCTTTGTGCTCAGGTTCAGTAGCTTTCTGTTTTGCAAGAATGTCACTCCCATGTTTTGCCATTCACTCCCTTTCTTTCTTTGTCTTTTCAGCGTTGCAGCAGAACAATGAGGAAACAATTGGACAAGAATTTGACTTTCCACAAGCTGGTGGCATACACGATCGCTCTGATGACAGGTATGTAATGGTGAATTTAATTTATATGGCAAACGCAATGTAAGGTGAAATTGTGCGTCTGTTCCTCCTTATGTACCTCATGTCTCTTTTAAGTAGATATTGGAATAAAATCTGGCGATATTCTTCTGTTGTTTCTGTCTATTGTTTTTCTTTTGTTTTTTAGGTGCTATAGTTGTGCTATAGCCATAGCGACATGAATTATGCTCCAACAATAAAAGACAAAGAGACAAACTTCTCACTTTCTTTTCAAAAACGTGTTTTTGAAAAGAAAGTGACACCCACGCACATCATTTTTGAAATGACGTGCGTGGGTGTTAACTATTCGCCACACTCTGCAAATGTGCCTGCATGAGTGATAAGCACATGTTTACTCAAGTCTCGCAGTAAAACGTATCTCAGTCTATTGTGAAGTTGCAGTAAAACTGACAGAAAGATGAATTATTTTTCCCTTCCTTCCATCAATCACGCAGCCACACACACAACACACACACAGGTCAACAAGTGTTAAGTAAAGATCTGGAATTAATTTTGGCAAGACGAGTTACAGGGAAACGACTAAGAACTTTTCTCAAACGAGCGACTGCACATATTTGAAACTGTTTCCTTTGATCAACTTGTTAAAAACACTTTTCACAACTTTTTTTTCTACATAAAGCAGCCGTAACGTGTCTCCTCTGTCTTGTCACAGCTGTTCATACGATCGCTCACTTGTTCAACCTGGAGCGGTTCAACAACAGTAGACAAGGTGTTGGCGACGAGCTCAGCGCCGCTCTGTCCGAGCTGGCTGACACAGAAAACACCACCTACCTGAATCCAGTCCGTATAACCAACCTCGTAAGTCATCTACTGATTGCTCCGAAAGTGACATGAAATGAAACGCATCTCTCAACAAATACAGAGCTTTGCATAAAACAAATAACAGGACTTATCATTTATCAAACTGTAAAATGTGGAGGTGCCGCTTTCGCTCACAGGTGGAGCAGATGACCGCATGTCTCATGACTTAATGCAGTTAACACAGGTTCATTTTTGACCTGAGACCCTTTTACTGTGTCTGATGAAGACAAAATAATAATACAATTTAAATAAAACAACTAAAACAACAACAATAATTAAATATGGGGATCCTCCGTTGGATGTGAACACTGTGACCAAGTTGTCTGAAAGCTCACGCGTGGCTTGTGTCTCAGGATCGTCAGCAGATTCCCACCTACTTTGCCTTCACCACCATCGCCGGCCTCACCGGTGTCGTCATCACTCTCGCGCTCATCCTCATCATCACCTCCTCCATGGAGGTCATCAGACGCAGCTACTTTGAAGTGTTCTGGTACACGCACCACCTCTTCATCGTCTTCTTCGCCGGTCTCGTCTTCCACGGAGCCGGGTACGAGACGGGCTTCAGCCTTTGTTGACTTTGGCTTGTGTGTTGTTATTTTTGCATGCAGGATTCATTTGTGCAATTTGCACCTGCAGGCGCATTGTGAGGAGCCAGCAGAGGACAAATCCGCCACACAACACAACTTTTTGTAAAGATCGCCCTGATGACTGGGGACGGATTCCTGAGTGTCCCATCCCTCAGTTTGCAGGAGGGTTTCCACAGGTTTGTCCTTTTGTACAGAGAGTAAATTAAAAACGTCATCAGTGAAACCTCGTTAACCTCTTCTTGGTTTTTTCAGACCTGGATGTATGTGATTGGCCCGATGGTTATTTATCTCTGTGAGCGCCTGGTTCGTTTCATTCGTTACATGCAGAGAGTCCGATACAAGAAGGTACGTTAGACTCACATTTCACCTGCTGCTGCTTCCACTCTTTTTTGCACGGGACCCTAATCCATGTGCTTTGTCTTCAGATCGTCATGCGACCCTCTAAAGTGCTGGAGCTGCAGCTGATAAAGAATGGTTTCAAAATGGACGTGGGTCAGTACGTCTTCGTCAACTGCCCAGCCATCTCACAGCTGGAGTGGCACCCGTTCACCATGACGTCTGCGCCCGAGGAGGATTTCTTCAGCGTCCACATCCGCTCGGCAGGCGACTGGACCGACAAACTCATTGAAATCATGAAGAAGGTACCAGAGGGAGCAGAGGGACCCAAGTGAGTCAAGCAATCTGACCTTATCCAACCTGTTACTGTAGATGTTTCATGAGGAGGTAACTATTGCTGTAATTTGTTTTGTTTTTTAAGCTTCTAATTTTTCTGGGTAAAATCAAAACTATTGTTTTTGTCTAAAACTGTAACAACACACAAATACGTGACTCTCAAGAAAGAGTCCAAATGTCAAAGCATCTCTGAGCAAGATAACAAACTCAGATTGCGTCAGTGTAAGCGCATAACTGTGTACAAAGTATCCAGACTGATGCCATTATTAAACATTTTTAGGAGAAATCAAATTTCATGTTTCCAGATACTTTAATGGAGGCTGTTAAGCCAACTAACCTACATATATGGACGTTTATTCACTGTAATGAGTAGGGATGGGTACCGGTATCCGGTGCCATGATGGCATGATGGTTCTGTCATAAACGGTAGTAACCAGACCGAAAAGCAGCGCACATTTCGGTGCTTTATTTCGGCGCTTTATTTCGGCGCTTTTTTTTTCCTGAGCTGTGATACACTTTAGATTCTAGCCAATCATTTTATGTTTCCGAGGATAGTAGGCGGGTCCAGGTACGTACGTTCTTTTAGAGCAGAGCTACAGATTAAAAATGTCCAAGGCGAAGCAGTCAAAAGTCTGGCTGTACTTCACAGCAAAAGATGCAAACTCAGCAGCTGCAACAAGTGCTTTAAGCTGATACTGTGATACTGTCAAAGGAGGTAACACCTCAAATCTGATGAAACACCTGGCGACGCATAGTGTTTTTTTTGAAAGCCGAGAAATGTGCCGTATTTGATAGCTTGCTGCGAGACCTCACACCGAGCACATCTACTGCGGGTGTGGTGCCTGTTATCGGACCCGGAGTTAGCAACATCCCCCAAAAACCCGAAGAGGAGAGTCCTGGCCCCTAGCCCTGCCAGTGTAGCAGAAATGATGAGGATGATGATGCAGCAGCAGCCGTTCTTCTCTGCGTGAGCAGCTTAATGTTGTTCGTGTGTAGCTAACCATGTTATTAAATTAATGCATGTAAGGTGAACTAGCAAACACCGTCATAGCTACATGCAGCTGTCTTCTTGTTTGATGGCAGATACTCCCTTCACACTGGCCAAAAAGGCTAAAATGACCAAAGAAAAGTGGAAAACAGTTAAACATGAGAGGTTTTTGGAGAAAGTTTGTGTTTTTTCCATTGTTTAAGCTGCTTCCAGCCAAGAGTGATGCCATATATGCCCCATAGCTGCAGAAAAGGCTAACATTGTTATCTTTTTACAAAAAAACAGCTGAACATGAGAGGTTTTTGGACCAATTTTGTGTTCTCCATTCTTTAAGCACCGGTTTGAGCACCGTTTAAGCACCGGCACCGTTTCAAAAGTACCGGTTTGGCACCGGTATCGGATAAAACCTAAACGATACCCATGAGATCCATGGTGACTAAGTTTTCTCACAAGATCAACATCGCAGCTTTTTTCAAGGGTTTTTATTGCACCAGATTCCAGTTTGCACTTTGTTAGTGTTACAGATCAAACGGTATTTTTTCAATCTTTGCAGTGAGATTACAGTTTCACTCTTTGCATGAATGAGTATTGTGCATGCATAAAAACAAACAGCCACTGCTGTTTAGCTGAGGTTAAAAAGGGTGTGGATTGCTATGTGGCATTTATCCAGGTTACCTACTTATACAAATTTACAAACCGATTTCCCAGCAGTCGTCTCCAAAGTTCAGGAATGCAGTTTGAAACTCAGGTGAGACGGACAGAGTCGCCCACAAAAACGCACAATAAGTGCATGACGTAGCAATATCAACTTTACAATTAAATTTGGTCTGAAGTAAAGGGCTTTAATTAAACGGGACTGCTAAGTCTGACCTGACTCGTGTGTTGCGAGGCTCACTTATGGCTATGATTGTCATGTTAGTTAGCTAATATAACAAAGACAGATGCTAATAAATGCATATTTGAAATGAATTTGCTCATGTGACTTTTGACACAGTCATAAATGACACTCATATTTCAGACAAATTCCCCAGTTACACCAAAGAGTTTAACGAGTACTACAAGTAGTCAAAGGAGCTTGCAAAGAAAAGCGTCTGGACTTCTTTAAGTTACTTGAAGACGTTTCACCTTCATCCGAGAAGCTTCTTCAGTTCTAAGGTCAAATGGTGGAGAGTCCCAGATTTAAACCTAGTGGGAGTTTCCCCCCACAGAGGGACAAAAGGACCCCCTGATGATCCTCTAATCGCCTGAGCCAAGGTGTGAAACTGGGTGTGGGTCCCAATCAGCCAGGGTTTCGGATGAGTTCATTGTGAAACCTGGCCCCACCTTATCATGTGATTTCCTGAGGTCAGATGGCCCAGGATGTGAGTGGGCGTTAAGGCGTCTGGGGAGGGAACTCAAAACTGGATTATAGATGGCAGACAGTTGGTGTCGTAAACCACCGCCTCTGTTCAAAGATGGTCGCTCACAGTGGACATAGATGCTTCTTTCACTCCTCTTTCAAACCATCTGTCCTCTCTGTCCAAAATGTGAACATTGGCATCCTTGAAAGAGTGACCTTTGACCTTAAGATGCAGATGGACAGCTGAGTCTTGTCCTGTGGAGGTGGCTCTTCTGTGTTGTGCCATGCGCTTGTGAAGTGGCTGTTTGGTCTCTCCGATGTAGAGGTCTGGGCATTCCTCGCTGCTGTACAGCAAACACCACGTTGTTAAGTCTGTGTCTATATCTGGGACTCTCCACCATTTGACCTTAGAACTGAAGAAGCTTCTCGGATGAGAGGTGAAACGTCTTCAAGTAACTTAAAGAAGTCCAGACGCTTTTCTTTGCAAGCTCCTTTGACTACGATGACCTGGATGACTGAGAACCTTCGCAGACGAGTACTACAAGTACTTTAATTGTTTTTGATTATTGCTAAAAAATGTTGTCATTCTGTTATGTAACTGGAAAAATTGTGTTGCCATTCAGAATATTACATCCTCCAAACAAACAAACAAAAACTGAAGATTATAGCATAGCAATAAACAACAATACATGTACATTTAAACTATAACAAGCCTAAGTGGGAGCCTTGGAGTACGCCACAGGAAACTGCAAAAAATCAAAGCCTCTACAAACTGATACTGACGTCCAAAGTCACATCCAGCAACTCGTTTCTTGACGACCTACAACTAGGTCTTTGAAGACATCTGAAAACCTGTAGTTTATTTTTCTTGTTTTTGCCCTCAGGTTGGGCGTGGATGGACCTTTTGGCACAGCCAGCGAGGACGTGTTCGACTACGAGGTCAGCATGCTGATCGGTGCTGGCATCGGCGTCACTCCGTTCGCCTCCATCCTCAAGTCCATCTGGTACAAGTTCAAAGACTCTGATCCTAAACTGCGCACCAGGAAGGTAACTTAACCCAACTGCTCCCCATCAGCCTGCTTATTATGAAATAGATGAAACCAATTCATATAAAGATTATTTCTTTAAGGTTGGGACAACAATAACCTTAGTGTTAGTTATTAAATGCTTTTGACCTTATGTTTGTGTGAGATCAAACCAGCTCACGTCTTCTATTCAAACCTAACACAGCGCCTTCAATTGTCCTGTAAATAAAGACGCTTGTGTTTTAAACAGCACACCCGTGCCAGAGCATGAGTCATTGTTTAACATGCATTTGCTTCCTGGTTTCAGATTTATTTCTACTGGCTCTGTCGGGAAACGCACGCCTTTGAGTGGTTTGCCGACCTTCTACAGGTGCTGGAGAAAGAGATGGAGGAGAGAGGCATGGGGGATTTCCTCACCTATAAACTCTACTTGACTGGATGGGATCAGAGCCACGTACGTGTGTGAATCAGTCATTAACCTACTCCACCCTCAGACCAAAGTCCACAGCAGCAGTTTGATGTCATTTCATCTCAAGCTCAGTGGGTTTTTTCTCTCCCTCCACAGGCTACTCACGTTATGGTTCACTTTGATAAGGACACTGATGTAGTCACTGGGCTCAAACAGAAGACTCACTATGGCCGGCCCATCTGGGACAAGGAGTTTGAACAAGTCCGCATAGAGAACCCCACGTAAGCTTAAAAACAAATTCTCTGGATTCAAACAAGTGCTTAAAAAGACTCAGAAGAACAAGAACTTTTAAAAAGTTACCTTAAAGCTTTCAAAATGTAAATATTTCAGAGCACAAATGCCATTAGTTCTGCATATTTCTTCAGTTAACTAAAATAGCTCAACTCAGTTGCATTTATATGGCCTGAATGACCTACTTTTTCATTTCACTGATAATAAAGACAATGAGTATTACCATTTTATAAATTCTCTCACAGTGAAATCTGCTTATTTCAATATGTTGGGTCTAATAATATTAATGTAAAGATGATATTGTCTCAAATGTCATCTTAATAATGAAATAATAATTAATAGGGATGCACCGATACCGATACTGGTATCGGGTATCGTGGCCGATACTGTAAAATGTGTGTGTACTCATACTCGTAAAAGTTAGGTCTACAGTCTCTGTAGGAGCTGAATTTGTTGGATCCAAAGTACAATCAGCCAAATCGAAAGTGTTCACACCATCACTGAAAAACAAAACAAAACACAAGAGCGCCTTCATCAGAAAAACTGTGATTTTCTCAACAAAGAAAAACTTCAATCAGTAAAAGTTCATTGGAGAAATGCTCTCTGGTCTCTGAGACGAGCAGCATCAAGATGGGAAACCAAATCTAATGGTCAGCTGAGACAAAGCAGCGTTTCATTGTGAATGATGGAGAAAAGTTCATGCTGCTGATAAATTGTGAGATTTGTTGAAGTAGCAGAAGATTTAAAGTGAAGAAGAAGAACAGGAGAATGGTGGTGAAACATGATGGGGTAAAGCCTTCACTGGATTTAGGGAGATCAACACCAGTCTTTCGAGCAGACATCCAATCATCAGAGACCTGCTTCATTCTCTCAAATGCATTTTTTTGGGGGAAAGGATTCACGCTGAAGCAGGATAATGAGCACAAAACTTGAAATTAGGGATGCACCGATACCGATACTGGTATCGGGTATCGGGGCCGATACTGTAAAATGTGTGTGTACTCATACTTGTAAAAGTTAACCGATAACATGAACCGATACCAACTTATTTCATTAATCAGAGGGTGGCTGGTCATTTCTGTTGTAGTTTTTTAGATTGGCCACTAAGGGGGGGGGGAATTATTATTTTATTTATTATTTATTTTATAATTTTTTATATTTTATTATTTATTTTATAATAATTATTTTGTTTGTTTGTTTACAATATGGACACTCTGCAATAATTTAAAAGTTTAATTTATTCGCAAACCTAATTTGTATTTATTTTATTCCAAACAGAAGTGTTTATTTATTATTCTGAAAGCTCGAGACAGTGCCAATAGTTCAGTGATATTCTGTAAAATTACAATGTGGAGACTCTGCAATAATTTAACAGAAGTGCTTATTTTTCACTTGAAATTTTTTTGTGGTCATTTTTATTAAGATTTAATTTTTTATCGGCAGAGAATAAAATAAAACCTGTCTTCCAATTCATTGCATTTGTGTGTGTGTGTGTGGTAGAAGTATCGGTTTTTGTACTCTGTATCGGCAAGTACTCAGATCCAAGTATCGGTATCGTATCGATTTGAAAAAACTGGTATCGTTGCATCCCTAATAATTAATATATTGTGCATTACACTTGAGGGAAAGACTAAAAAAGTTTGATTTTGTCATTATGTATTATTGAGTCTGAATTAATAGGCTTTGACCTTTTAAACTGCTTAAATATAAAGTCTACAACACCAACTACACAAGAACTGCAGGAGGCTGAATCCACTGTGAGTGTTTTATTGATTGTAACAGCATGTAGAATCTGAAAACGAGCATGTTTTCATAGCTGTAAAATAAATGAATGGAATAAAAGTTTGAATGATGATAAAGCAGCTTTGTTTTGTTTTTCTGTGTGTTTTAGGTCCATCGTGGGAACTTTCCTGTGTGGCCCTGAAGCTCTGGGGAAAGTCCTGGAGAAGAAATGTGCCAAATACTCAGACGTGGATCCTCGCAAGACCAGATTTTACTTCAACAAGGAGAACTTCTGAGCAAAAAATAAATAAGCAAACGAGAGAAAAACAGGAAGCGCACATTCACATATTTCAAAGGATAACAATCAGTTGGAACTTTGTCTCGCTTCAGAAGAGAAATGTGAAAACATCGAGGGAAACCAGTGTGACAGGACGAGTGTTTACAGACCTTCCTCCATCTACTCTGAAGGGAGTACAGAGGCATGGTGGGTCATTTTAATCAGTGGTGCTCAGGGATTTGCCCCATTTTTTTTCCATTGTGAAGTAAGGAATCACTGAGGCTACATATATATTATATATATGTATATATTTGTGTCATATTAGGCTGCATTATTGTAGTACGTGACTAAAGTTACAGGGACGATTTATGCTGTTATTAAGATGAGGACCTTGGTTCTTAGATCTACTGAATATGAAGGTGTTGACAGAACAAAATACTCACAAATGGAGTATATTTACTATTCATTATGACCTTATAATCGTATATCTTCCACTCAAGACAACTGATTACACGGCTGATGCACGGTTTCTACTGTATATAACCCTTGTTTGAATGCATGCGTGTAGCAGGATACAAAAAAAATTATTTTTCTTGGCAAGAGTTTAACAGGAAACAGGTTTACTGGAAAAATATGAGGCGCAATTATGACCCTGTATTCTCGAGCGTTTCCTTATCAGAAACACGTGAAAGATAAAACCATGCCAGTCGTTAAGTTAGTGGTTAATGATCGTCTAAAGATGTGGAAGAAAACAACTTACCTGCTGTTTTTATGGTAAATAATTTCTCATGAATAAAAGAAAATAAAGGCAACTGGTGTATTTTTGTCGTTTTATTCACAAAACAGCTACAACATAACAACAGTTGGCTTTTCTAGGGGGAAAAACAAAAACGTGACATTCTTGCTCTAGCTTTTATTCAAGTTCAACATCATCACCATAGAAAGTGACTTTTTCTTGCCTCCACGTGAATCAATGTTACTCTCACACAAAACAAACATTATGATTTAAAACAAAAAGAACAGGTACACTATTCCAGACTAAGATGGGATATCTTCAGATCTGTTCACACTTTGCAGCCTGGTCCGAGTGGGGCAGACGGGAAACTCTGACATGATGAAATGGGGGGAAAAAAGGAGGATGTCACAACATTTCAAAAACCTTTGACTCTAGCGCTAAGGTTTTATTTGCGACCGGAAAGAAAGAAGCTCTGACTTTTCAGTACTTTAATCAGTCAGACCATCAAGGGGCCCCGCTCGCCGTCTTCTGAATCTGCTCTTTGAGGATAAGGATGCTCTGCCGCTGCTCCGGCGGCAACATTGCGATCTGTTCTGGAGTCAACTGCAAGACCTGCATGATGAGGGCAGCCTGAAAGAGGAAAATGAAAATGTTGCTGAGGAGGTTAAACGTGTTTTTCTGGCCAACAAACTGAAAAGAAAAGTCTAGAACAACAGTCTAATGATAGACTGTAACAGATAACAGAAATCATACAGCTTTGCCAAAAGCGTTTATACTTGGCCAGCTATTGTTCCAGAATAACAAATAGTTACTGTTCTCAGGTAAGGCAAACGTGCAATCAATGATCAGGAATGCAGAAAGGAGGCTTTCAGTGAGCTGATAATGAAAACACAGGTCATTTTACATGTAAATATAACTCAGAAGGAATTATACCGAGATATTTTTAACCGACTCATCATCCTGACTGATAAAAATGCAGCAGTGACAAAGAGTGACACTCACCTTCTCTTGATCCTGTGTGGAAACCTGATTCTGACCTGGACTGAAGCCTCCTCCTGATGGAGGAACCCCAGAAATACCAGCACCCTGCAGATCAAATGCAGTGTTACTGTAAGATCACAGTTCTTCACCCATCAATGATTCTCCAGACAGCACAGATTTCTCTTGTATTTTGCAGATTTTTGTGCTTTTGTAAAAGCTGCCTATGAAATAATTTAGAGCATTCTGATTCCCTGAATGCCCTGAAGTATAGATGAAAACATATGGAAAAAATTTAAATAAGAATGAAGTAGGGCTGCCACGATTAGTCGACTATCAAAGTCGTCGACGACTGATTTAATAGTCGACGAGTCGTTTGAAGCTTTGTAAGATCACAAAAGACGCAGGAATAAGTAGTAGGATTTAAGAGTGTAATAACGGACTGAAACAGAAGATGGCAGCACTACATGTACAAGGATGCCAGCTGCCGTTAAACCTCGAAGAAGAAAAAACTGTGTCCCAGAATTCATAGCGCAGCCCAGCTCAGTTTCCAACAATGGCGGCAGCTAGTTAGTTTTAATATTACTCTTATTATTCTTTCTGGGTCACAAAATAAACGTTTAACATATTTTCAGGCGAGAATGTAGCTGTGTAAACCTCAAATATCTGCGCAGTTTATCAAGATGCCACATATTTTCAAAAGCGCTCCGACGTTTTCGGAGACGTCTGTTACCCACTAGCTCGATAGCTAGCCGGGGGCTAGGCTAACTAGAGCCGTGAGAACACCGGACTCTGGGCGAATCGTTTTCAAACTCACCGCTGTCTTTCGCTACTCAGGTTAAACATATATAAGTCACTTAGATAACTTAAAATGTTATTGTTTGGCTTTTTTTTAGTATTTTATTTGTTCCTGAGTAAATCGGTTTGGCTGAGATTAAAGTTATAGTTTTTACACAGCTGACTAAACTCAAGCAGACAGCTGATTATCAGAAGTGTGAGATGCTGGAGAATATACTCCGGTGTCCTGTTATATTTTAGATAGCAAGGAGTTTATTAAACTTCACCAAGACAATCTGCAAATTTCATTAACATTTAACAAACTATCATCTTGTCTTTATTTTTAGTTAGTTTATTTTTAGATAGTTATATAAGAGCAGATGCTGCTGGTTCAATAAGCTGTACGTTTTACGTCCAATGGATGATGATCTGATTAGTCAACTAATCGCAAAAATAATCGGTGACTAGTCGACTATCAAAATAATCGTTTGTGGCAGCCCTAGAATGAAGTAACGCAAATCATACAACTGTATAACTGATGTCATAACAATATCAAGACTCATATATATATGAGAGTGGTCTTCTTTCGGTAGTTTCCTTTAAGGATCGCAACAGCAGATCTTCAATATCCATCTCACCCTGTCCTTAGCATCCTCCTCTGTCACTACATCCATGAATCTCCTGAGGAATTCATCTTTTTCTAGCAATCCTGTCCACTATCCCTCCATTTGACATCTCAGCCCTGTCTCTTTAAGTTTGTCTCCAAAACGCTCCAAAAACCTGCCTATCCTGGCCAATTCCAGTTAAACCAAAGCACACAGCTGACAGAGACATGCAGAGATGCAAACCTACCGGTCTTGCAGGTGGCGGAGCGTTTGGACCCATTGTATGAGGGACAGGGCCTTGCATTCCTGGTGCTATGGGAACCCTCTGACCCGTAACTGGAACACGAGCATCCATCGCCCTTGGGTCACGGCCTGTATAAGGACACATAATACTGTCACAAGTGCTCATAATCAGATGAATTTACCCTCAAAGTACGAGACTATCTCAAACTATGACGCCTCATAAGGGTAGGTACCTCTGGCTTCCATAGGGGGTCCCCGTGGCTCCATCATGGGGGCCGCCCTGGGGTCAACCATCATATTCCGCGGTTCACCCATGGGTGGGCCTCTCATGTCCATTGGAGGCCTCATATCTGGAGGGGGTGCAACTCCCAACTGTGGCATGTGTACAGGCGGAACTTGGTGGGGGGGTGGAGGTCCCATGTAACCCCGGCTAAATGCACACAAAATAAGAGAAGTTACACATTTTTAAAACTAACGCAGCATAAGTCATAGTTTTTAGACCATAAAGTGGTCTAAAAATGCTAGGCTAATGCTAGGCTATAAAGTGATATAGCCTAGCATTAAAACTCAAACTATATTAAGCAAAGATTTTACTATATAGTAGTATTTCTGGTCAGTAGTAGAGTAGAGTAGGGCTTTATCATCAGAAAACCAGTCACAGGAAATTAGATGCATTTGTTAGTGAATCGTGAAAAAGAAACCAACAAAATATACATCTTTTAATTTATATTTTTCCACCTGGGGAATTATTAAAGCAGAAGGCAGCAGATACCGTGAGCATCTCTGTTGACAAGCTGACACATCCATCTTCCATGTCCTGCTGTTTGTGCAGCCAGACTTGCGTTTCAGTTGTTGTTTACCTTTCTTTAATATTACATTTCCCCCAAATCAGCCAGGACAAAATAACGACTTTAGTCTTGCAACATCAATGACTGGAACTGACACTCCTAAAAGTCACACCCAAATGGATCGTTAAGGTAAAATGGGATGTCTTACTTTGGGTCTATGACCTCTCCAGTGACAGACAGCAGAGTTCCTCCTCTGGGGTCATTGGGACCATCTCCCAGTAGGCCTCTTGGGGGGATACCGCCTGGTCCTTAGAGGAAAAATTCATAAATTTAACCACAACACATACACGATACAGATGACACACGAAACATCTGCCAGTTAATTAGTGAAAAGAAATGGAGATGTGTCATCATAAAGAATGACTTTCAAAGCTCCAACGGCTGAAATTCCAGTTAAGACGAACCACGCACACTCCCAAAAAGCTGAGTGTTTGCTCAGGAGAAAAAACCTACACAGTTCGCTTAAACTGCACAAAGGCCACAGCAAACTGCCACAGAACAAGGTCACAACACACAGATACATCAGGGACACACACACACAAAAAGAGGAGGAAGGGTAGAGCATTGTGGTCTCATCAGCATTAATATGCAGATCTAAAGATTTGAAAGCTTATATATAAAAACAAAACAAGAAAAAGAAAAACTCTGCTCCCACACGTATACACAAAGCTGATTTGAGAGTGTTCGCCTACTTGTTTCTTCTAAGTCTGACATTATTTGGCCATGAAAGCACGGCGAACAAAGGCATGCAGAGAAAAGATCAAGAACAATGGATGTCTCATAGTCCATTCATACGGCGTTACAACATTAAGGCAACAACCTATAATGATGCCATCAGTTAGCTCAGTGCAAATTAGGCTAATTTACTGCACTTAAGCAGAAATATTCATTACAAATGAATAGATCTTTTTCTGTCGATCTGGGAAAGTTAATGTCTTCTGATTTACTCTAAGGAAAACAAATTTAGAAGAAACTGATAAGATAACGATCATCTGGGCTCCTTGTCAGTGTAACGCTACTGTGCTTGTGCAGCAGAGCAGCACCAACTCCATTGTTTACAGTCCTCTCCGCGGCACTTGTAGAAGAGTGTCATGACAGCTAAGCAGATGGGATTCCAGATGTCAAGCAGTGCCAACTAGTTCCTCACATACAGCATTGTTAACTGTGAAGCTCTGTATATATGTATGTAATGTGTTTATATTATATAGAACAACAGCAACTGGTCATATATTCACCTTCAAACATGTCGAGATTATTGCTGGGCACCCGAGGAAGAGCAACGCCGTGTCTGCGCCGGTTTGAATGAGCAGTTCTCATATTTCGACTAAACTGTGCTTGATGTGTGAAGGGGGAGGTGCGCACACAGGGGTACGCTTGTAATGCAATCCGATGCAATTGTATTTATAAATTTTCTAGCCTAATTGACCAAGTACAGCAGACTATGAATCATGCATAACTATAGGTTAATAAAACACTTCATTCTATACATGTAAAGCTCTTTATCTACTTCACTTCTACAGCCGATGCATGCTTTTGGACCGTGCCTGGAGCACCCAGAGGCGCAGAGAGGACATGCAACACAGAAAGGCCCCAGCTGGGGCTCGAATCGTCTCAAGCAGAATTTATGGTCTTGCAAAAGGTGGCGTGTATGCAGGTGCTGCCCCTTTGCCTGCAGTGAGCTCTGTTGTCAGATGGAGGAAGTGTACAAAGTATGTGCTACAACCGGTCTGAGGGCACTTGTATGTTTGAAACAGGGGCGACTGTGGCTCAGGGGGTTGGGAAGCGTATCTGTAACTGGAAGGTCACCGGTTCGATCCCCCGTTGTGTCCTTGGGCAAGACACTTTACCCTACCGCCTACTGGTGTTGGCCAGAGGGGCCGATGGTGCGATATGGCAGCCTCGCTTCTGTCAGTCTGCCCCTCGCTTCTGCAGCTGTGGCTACAACCGTAGCTTGCCTCCACCAGTGTGTGAATGCGAGAGTGAATGAATAGTGGCATTGTAAAGCGCTTTGGGTGCCTTGAAAAGCGCTATATAAATCCAATCCATTATTATTATTATGAAATGAGCTCTGCGCTACATCTGACTGACCAACATCCAAGGAGCTGAAGTAAAACAGGTAGTTAAAACCAATGAAGAGTGTCCAAATCAACCATCGCCTGTGCTTATCGTGCTTTATTTCCTGGATCTTTTTTTTGGAAGTTTTCTGGAAGTTTTTTTTGCTCCCATTCTAGATCAACTCCACTATTGTTCCCCTCTCTATTACGCCCACTTGTCAGCCAATCAATACTTGCCAGTTGCTTACATCATCTGGTTCCAGAGACACGCAGTGAGGATTCTTGGAGGACTGCATGGAAGCGTCTCTTTGTATCGTTGGGATACAAATGGTGACATATCACTCCAGTCACTCTCCAGTGCAGTAAAAGCTACAAACTACAACACAGCCACATTTTTAACAGACATTCCTGTTAAAAATGTGGATTTTTGGTTTGTTTGTTTGAAACTGATTCAGCCTCACTTCATAAACAAACACAAACAAAACCAAATCAAGAGAGTAGCGAAGCAGCTTCATTGTAATACGCTTCTTAACCGTACTGTCCAGCTTGAAAGCAAAGTCAGCAATTTCATGTCATTATCAAGTGACTAAGCTGATCCTGGAGTAAAAAGAAGGCCAAGTAGTCTCTTTCCATTAGTGCAAGTGACAAATAATGAATGCTGCTAACACAGAGAGCTTTCACTGTATGAGATATTTCACCGCTTTCATCTTTATCTTCAGCAACATCCATAAACCGTCTGTATCAATAATAAACATCTCACATCTGAACTTGTTACCCTTCAGGCTCAACTCTATAGAAACGAGTGGTAGCTCTGTAAAAGTCAGCAGTCAGTGAATATCATTTATTACACTTTTAGAAACAGATCTCGTTTGATAATTAAAATCAAATCGTTTTTGTCAGATATCTGCAAGCACACAGGTGTATGGATGAGAAACGCCACGCCACTGGCTCGCTGACCCAAATTTACCCACACTGCCATAGCAACAGCGCCACGGCTACAAATGTAACATAAATAGAGAAAATTAGAATGAGCAGGCCTTTTGGGAAGAAAAGAAAAATGTCCCGCCGCCCCCTCAAAAACTAAGGCTACGTTCACACTGCAGGCGAAAGCGCATCAAATCCGATTTTTTTGACCCTATGCGACCCATATCCGATCATGGTGTGACAGTGTGAACGGCACAAATCCGATATTTTCAAATCCGATCTGGGTCACTTTCGTATGTGGTACTGAATCCGATACATATCTGATGTTTTAGAAAGCGACTGCTGTTTGATGGTCATGTCGCATTAAATCCGTCTTTTACGTCACTGACACAAGACAGACGCCAATTATCAGCGCCGGAGAAGACATCGTGAACGCTTCCTGGCCATCCGGTGAAACTGCTGCAGACACCGTTGGAGAAACGTGAACATTTTATTTGTACTGTATAATCTGCAGATTCTGACAGAAATCTGCAACTATCCTTTGAAGCACCGCTCCTCTAAAACAGCAATAAGGATCATTATTAGGTTATTTACATTATTATGTAAATAACAAAATAACTTAAAGCAAAAATTGGGAAACGTAAAGTCTGAAGTCTTTATATTAAAGCCATCAGTCAAACAAGACTGTTTGCTCTGGGTCTAAACAGAGCGCGTTGTGTGTGACGTCTTCTTTTGCGCATGCGGCCGCTTAGAGCGTCCACACTAGAGCGCGTTTGCTGTTGCATTTTATTTGTAGTGTGAACGAGCAGACAAAAAAAAAATCGGATTTGATCAAAAAATCGGAATTGAGCATCAAGACCTGCAGTGTGAACATAGCCTTAGATCGCGCAAGTGTCGAGCAGGAGATCTCCTCTGGTCGACATCCATCAGTCTGGATCAATGGGAGCTCAAGTCTCCTTCCAACTTTGCCAAATCTCAAACAGCAGAATCTGCTGATCGCTCTGTAATCCCCCAAATAAAGTAGTGACTGAAAGCTTTTAACTTCATTTGTATTCTGTTAAATTTCGAACAGAGAAGCAGAAAAACTAAGGAGACATAAAACTAGCTAAAAACATCTCGAGGACAAGAAGTACAGAAGAAGCTGCAAATCTGTGGAAATCAGATATCACCCTTTAGGATTCAAGGTCTTACTCTGTAGCCATTACCTGGCCGTGTACCCCGTCTGACCAGTGTTTAGATCCAAACTCAGATGACCCGCCTTGCAATTACACCTGAACTTGTACCGCTATCTGATATTCCCGTGTTACTGTTGTTCCTACAACATCATGATTAATGTTGCTCGACCAATACAAATTACCCATTACACTGCCGTGACGTCATTAGTTTAAGTTAGGCTTCCAGGAAGCAGACAAAAAGAATAAAAAACTTTACCCAACCCAATGAAAAAACAACTCACATAATGTGGGCGGGGTGTGTCACAAAGCTGTCAACTAGGATTTGTTGACACATTTGTCCTCAGGGGTTTCTGCAGATTTTTATAGTTAGTGAAAATGTAACCCAAACAACTTTTACTGAAACTTTCAGAACTGTTCTGGTGAGAGAGATTAAATAAATAAATATAATAACTTTTAAAAAATTCAAACAGCACATAAACCCAGGTATCCCAAGTGAGATGGATCCACTGATCCGCCCCGGTCTCCTCTTCACATGTACAATGTTGCATTTTACACGACACACATGAAGCGGCTGTGATGACGATCCTGGAACAACATTAATTACATGGTTGTAGGAACAACACCAACTGGGACGTCAGATGCACCTGCAGGTCACTATGAGGCGGTCTAAACTTCCTTTTACATCACATAAACGCTCCATGAAATCTCATCAGTACTCCTTGTGATGATATCCATCAAGCTCCCCCATGCAGGCTGACAAGGAAGCTGAAGGCTGAACACCTGCACCATCTGCACAAACTGGTCCCAGCTGCTACCTGGAGCTGATCAGCCCAACTGTGCATATCTTTACAACAACAAAAAACTAAACATTGATTTTACTCATGACCTGGTATATTCCTGTGTAGCTGCTCTGAGATTGTAATAATTATATACACAGACTTGTGAACTTCTCTAAAGGCTGCATGTGTGATGAGTCATTTTTATTTATAGCGGAAATATATGCTGTATATTTGAAAAGTGTCGCTGCTTAGCAGGGCTGCGACCTGACTGGAGAACCGAGGAGGTACAGTGATACCTTGAGGCCGCTCGATAGCAGCTTGACCAGACGATCCTGTGGGAGAATGCTGAAGGTTTCCTGAGCCAGCATTAAAGTGAGAAGAACAGGAGACAAGACTCAAGAGGGCAAAGCAGCATTTCAGCACACTCGTGAAATCATCTCATGCACAAATAAAAGGTACAGAAGGGTGAAGAAGAGGGAACTTTTACAAAATCATCAAGATGGCATACATCCAAGATTTAAGATAAAACACAAAAAGAGAAGACGATAACGAGGACACGTGGCGTATATCGTTGTGGATAAACTTCCGCTATTTATATGACTGTGGTGACACCTGCTGATCCAAACGAGCCATGACATGTGCAAAGTTTGGACGCAAGTGGATTCAGTAAGTATTCAGATCCCCTTCCTTTATTGCAATGAATTGTCATGTAGATTTAATCTTCCACTAGAGTTGCATGGAACTGCATTTAAAAGGACTCCATCAGATTTTCTGGTCTGATGAGACAAAACCTGAACTCTCTGGGCGGAAATGCAAACAGATTGTTGGGTTCCTGGTCACCTCAAATAAAGAGGCTCTTCTTGTTGTGTTACACAGAAGAAACCCCTGTTTTCAATCAATGCCTTGGAACAATTTTATCACAATGGTCTATAGAGAGTTAAATGGACCTCATGTCTTATCTTTTTTCCCCTCATCCTAGCAAACAGTTTGGATTTCAGGATCCAGTAAAAACAGGTGTGCCTTTCTAATCCATGCTACAGACGGACTTCGAATCAAGTTCTAGACGCAGGCCACATGTAAATGTGTTTGGGTGCTGTCAAAAGCATGTAAACACAACACAGTTTTGGCTGCCCCACTTCAGAAGGTGGGGAAAAAAGTCCTCACTGTGCAGTTTCCACAAATTTTACATTTTGTAGATATTTTTGAATTTGGTGAATTGCTATTAACAAAAAAACATGGCCAGCATTTCACAATCAACAAACTCAACCTACAGTTAACTCCAGTTTATATTTTGCCCTTGGTCGTGCATGCTCTATCTGTGGTGGCTCTAAGCCCCACCAGCGGTCCCTGCCCCAGAGTTTGTGGGCCACAAACTTTGGCCAGTGAGAACCTATTGGAAAAACCACTTCATGTGTAAATAAATGTAAATGTCCTTTTTTTATTAATGTAAATAAAAAAGGTAAGACCACAGTCTCTGACATCACGTGCCAAAAACTCTGCGCATCAATGAAACAAAGGAAGGCGTTTCCCAAAGGTCACTTTCAGACCAAAAACTGTGTTTGCATGTGGACGAAGGCCAAAACACATGAAAACAAACCGCTTTAAAAAACACCGGTAAATGCAGATAAAGCCTTAGACACACCTCAAGAATAATTAAAGCAAATAAGATGCACAGAATCTGGGAACCCATCAGCTAATGTCTGGGGTCAATGTTTCAGGCTTCCGGATTAGCCAGCTGATCTCGAGATAACAGATAACCGATATCCAGGCCACGGCTTCCCATTACATGTGCTGACTGCGTCAGATTATGAATGGAGATGAATTTTAAAAAGCAAATATAAGGCTAAATCATCATGAGGCACACAGAGTGCTCCTCTGAATCCTGAACCAATCTACTCACCACATGGAGCGGTGACTGAACAAAAATCCTCTAATAACAACTGGACACCAGAAAGCTTTGGGTACCAAAATTCTTCACATTCTACATATTCACATGTGGATGTGTGGTAATAGTAATCACCGGCTACAGTATGACTGCCACAGTAATCATGAGATAACTAATATAAATGACAGATCTCAGCTTTTGAGATTACCGTTTTACAAAGACCAATCTAGAAATAATGCTAATTGTATCCACTTTAAATTAAAATGTATAGAAACAGAAAGGGGGTAAATACTTTTTGAATCCACTTTTGTCTAATTGGAAACACTGCACTGAAAAACTGCTTTTCAATTACTGCTGTCTACCGACAAACATTAGCATTATTGGTGATTGTTTTATACACCAAAGAAAACAGCTAATAAAATATGACAGGTTTTCAAATTTAAGACATGCCTTCATGCAGCTCATTCATTTACATGCTTGGAACATTTGTAACAATTCTAGATTATTGAATGTTTAATGACTTTATAAAGTTAATGTCTTAGAGATATATACCCGGCCTGTATTTATGGTTTGTTTGTGTAACTTTATACTACAAGTGGCCAAAGTCACACTACCGCAACCAATTTCACAACTTTTGCCATTTCAAGCGTGCATGTGGTCTGATGATTACCTGGAGGTCCAACTGGTCCCGGTCCAGGCCCAGGTCCTGGTACAGGCATGGGTCCAGGGACAACTCCCATGTTAGGGGGCTGCATCATCTGGGGCGCTCCATTGACATGCATTCCAGGCTGAGGACATAACAAAAGAAAAATGATTAAGAAATGAATGGAAATAATATCTCCTGAAACTGTATCTATAAAGAAGAGATCATATGGTGCTTTATCCCCTCATTGAGGACAAAAACATGTTAAGTGACATTTATGTTACATTTCTGTCTCCATTTCTCAGTCGTTTGAGATCAGACGAATGAATTCAAGCGTGGAGCTCGTGTTTGGGCTGGAACTCCTGCCAGCTCTGGACAAACCTTGTAGCAAAACATCCAATCTACATCAGTAGCATCGCCATCAGGCGCTGCTTACAGCAGGGGTGTCAAACTCATTTTAGTTAATGGGCCACATTCACACTGCTTGACAACAAACGGGTGAGACCTCCTCTCCTACAGCACAAAGTATAGTCACATTTATTGACCCATTCGCTTACAAAAGAGATAACGAACAGCTTTAAGATGTAAAGAAAAATAAACACAATTTCAACATTGTGTTGGTGTTTTCATAGTTAGACTGCTGCTATTAAAATTTACAGCTCACAGTGGATCTACAAAGGAACAAAACCTTTACATGTAGGTTTTACCTTTCTAGAATTCCACCCTGACCACACCAACACGGGTATTTTATAAAAATGTAGCTTTTTCTATGCGCATTGGGCGTTTCCCCACATAGAGCCATTTTAGGTCACTGAAAAATTAACAAATCTCAAACAAATCTCGGTTTCTGTGTAAACAAGGAAACCAAAAATCGTCTCTTGCACTGTCAAAGGTGTGTGCCTTTATCTCCTTTTTGGTATCATAGTCTACCCTGTGTTATTGTTGCCTAAAGGCATCTGATTGGCCAACATTTCTACACGGTTAAGGGTTATATCGCCATCTGCTGCTTGACAGTACTGGACACTGGTTTTGTTTTTTTCAATACAGTGTTTGTGTGGATGTGACTTTCTTTTTAAACCAAAGCAGAAAATTCTTGCTCTAAAATGTATTAATGGACTAACCCACAAACTGCCATGCCACATGGTGGTGCAGACGTTGCCACGGTTGCCTCACAACAATAAGATTCTTGGTTCAAACCTTCAAGTCATCTGGGGCCTTTCTGTGTGGAGTTTCTGTGTTCCCCCTGCTCTTGTTTCCTCCCACATCCCAAAAATGTGTAGTTGAGCAGCCCCCCAAAAATAACCTCCTGCGTCCTTTTCCTAATCACCTTTCTCTAACCTCGGTGAAAACGCTACGAGGTGTGAAGGGGAAGTTATAAGGACTTAGAAATAGAGAAGTGTGGTGCTCAGAGAATCCAAATGCACATGCACACGGCTCTTTAACAATGTGATGGTGCAGTGTTGAAAATGCACATTTTACTTTACCCCAGAGTGTTCTTATATTGTCGTTTCATCCAGGTCATATAAACAAGAACCACTGGGAAAAAACATCATCACAGGTGCTGGAACTTTAAAGCCTATAAAATGAAAAGCATCTTATTTTTGGGGCTGCTCAATTAATCGAATTTTAATCACGATTACGATCTGGGCTTTCAACGATCATTAAAAATGACTGAGCCGATTATTAGCCCCTCCCTCGTGCTTTACTCTCGCGCTGCTCCGTGTGGCAAATCGAGCGCACCTCTCTGCATTTCAAATACAACAATTAAGAGGACCCGAGGGAAGCTCGGAAAGCTAAGCAGAAGTTATTTGGAGAGAAGAGTGACTGCTGTTGGTTGAAAAGAGAGGTAAAAAAAACTTCAGTGGGTTCGTGGAGTCAGACGTGGATCAAGTAGACACAGTGTGTAAACTTTGCTACAGTGTCGTAGCTGCACCACAGAGCAACACTGCAAAGTTCACTGAACATAGATGTTTACATTTTTCATTTATTTCTTATATTGCAAACATTTGCACTGTTATCAGTATTTGCACTATTTTATATTATTTTTTAAAGTCATTATTCAACACATTGTTATTGTTAAATAAATATCCTCAAATAATCGAGATCTCAATTTCAGTGAAAATAATCGTGATTATCATTTTTGCCATAATCGAGCAGCCCTATCTAGAAATATTTTAAACTTTTCACCCCACACATTTTAACACTTCATGAAGCCAAACCAGGACTTTTGGTGGGTCAGACTTTGTGAACCTTTCACCAGTATTTATTCACTCCATGGTAAATTAACTGGTTCATATACACAATGCTTTTCTAAGCAAAGCACTTTATACAACATGCCTTATTTGCCCATTCATACAAGCACTTTTTCTACACCTAATTGCTTTCTATCTAACTTTCACACATTCATACATCAATGAATGCATCAGAGACCAACTTGTGGCTCGGTATCTTGCCAGAGGACACTAGCCATGCAGGCTGGAGACTGGAGAAGCCAGACTGAACTTCTAACCTTTTGATTAGCAGATGACCTGCTCTACCTCCTGGCCTGCAGCCATCCCAGCAACCCGTGCATGCGTGCACATTTTTCAGGACCCACAATGGGAACATTTTGTTGAAGCAAATACACAGTAATATGACAAAAGATATGTCCTGCTTACCACAGGTTGAGACACTGGCTGAGACACGGGCATGGTCGGCTGTGTAGGTGGAGAAGTGACTGTCGGTGCTCCTCCGCCCTGTCCACTGGGAATCAGAGGCTGGACTGTTGTTTGACGATGGAGCATTTTCTATACAAGGAGTGAGGGGAACATAAAAAAATATATATATACTGCTTGCTTTGGCTTTAAAATGCAGGACAGAATAAACATTTACTGAGTCGAGAACAACCGTCTTCTGACTGTGACTCATCTCTTCATTCTCACCAAGGCTATCTCAGGATCAACAATCCGCATGACCACTTGGGCCTGCAGCAGAGCGTAGGCCAGCTGAGGGTTCTGCAGCAGCATGTTTCGTGCCTCCTGAGGACTGTTCTGCACACACAGCTGGAGAGAGAGAGAAAAATGTTTTTTTGAAACCAAAGGGATCTGATTTTAGAAACTACTAGAAAAATCTCTGACTACATCCTAAAAGACTTAAAACAAACAAACAAAACAAAAAAAACACTCTGGTTTTTAATCCCACCACCACTTTTTACTACCCACTCATGACTCAGACATAACTCCATAACAAACAGGCATTAGACCAAAATCTGCAGAAATACCACTACTATTAAATCTGGAGCCACTGACTCTAATCAGCATCTGGAGCGGTCCGACTGACACAAGCTTTTGGTGAAACAAATGACTTTCTGAGTAGAGCAAAAGACGTCTGCAGTGTAATGTTTCTTTGGGCTTAATGAAGCAGACTACCAGCTGTGCAAAGACGAGGCTTCACTGGCAGAGCTGAGAGCGGCAGGCTGCACAGCACAGCCTCTGTTAATGAAAGGGAAGGAGGAGCATCTGCATACAGTTAAGCTGGAGGTGATTCAGACTGTGTGAAACATTTGTCACCATCCGTACTACTGACAATTAAAAAAAAAAAAGAGTAAGGAGCCTCATACATACAGTTTTAGATGATGTCATCTGGGAAAACTAATTTTTTACTTTAAAAGACTCACTGTTGTTTCATCCATTTATTAAACGCTCAAACACGAGAGGTTTTATTAAATTTGGCTGTGTACAGGAGACCATAACATTTTACATAGAGCTGAACATAAACTCATCAAACTAATTCTTAAATGCACCACAGACTACCCATTTGGCAGATGATTCTACTATTGATAAGTTCACCTCTCACCGAGAGTACAGTAAAGAAACCTCAATCTCAAACTCCTCTCTGGAGATGGTTATAAGTGTATATGGGGGGGACACCCTACCTTCATCTGTTTCATGAGTTCAAACATCTGCTCAGGTGGCAGACTGGCTACTGCTCTGCTGATGGACTCTGGGGCCTCCTCTGGCTGGATGCTGTCTCCATAAGGAGACTCAATAATGGGGGCTCCTGTTCCCAAACCTGTGCAAGACAAAAATAGCTTGGGTATTGGAACAGATTATGATCAAAAGCTTACCTAAACAAACTCGAGAGGAAATTAAAAACTTACTTTTCAGCTCTTCCTTGTTCTTCTCACTGGCTGCGTTGTCAACACGGAGAGCCCGACCACTAAACTCTCTCCCATTCAGGTTTCGCATGGCACTGAGGGCAGTCTCCTGGTCTTGGTATTCACAGAAGCCATATCCCTTTGGCTTTCCTGTCTCCCTGTCATACACTAACCTGAGAACAAGAAAAGGGAACAATCCACATTTAAGACTGTCTAAAAGGACTTATTAAAACCCTATAAAACGTCTTAGTTCAGAGAGGACCAGGTCTAGCGCGTTCCTTCACTCACCTGAAACTGACAACAAGTCCGACTTCAGAGAAGATGTCTTTCAGCTGTTCTTCTGTGGCTTCATATGGAATATTTCCCACTAAAACAATTAATACACACAATATTTAGTGTTAGTGTGACAATAAACAGAAGAAGGATTTGTAATTCGAGGCTCCTTTGCTTGCTATTTCTTTTTAACTTTCCCTCGCGCGGTGTTCAGCTAACTGCAACACTAGCCTGACATCCATGTTAGCAAGTTTTCATTCACAACCCGCTTCCTTACATTCTTCCTGAGCACCCGGATGATAAACTTACCCAAACACAGCGACATAAAAGCAACAAACTTACCGAAAACCGATCGTAGTGACCGGTCAACGGCTGGGTCTCTATTCGCGGCTGCAGCTGCGGCCGCAGCAGCGGCGTTGGCAGCAGATACGTTCGCCATTTTGGGGACAGAATTTAATGTTACACCGGAAACTAGAAGGAGACAACATCCGTTCATAAAAAAAAGAGAAAAAAAGGGGGGGGGGAGGATAGTGTGACTGAATAGTGAGGCTTTATTGTCAGCGAGGCCGATAATTATTATTTGTTCAACTATTTTATTTTGTTTTATTTCCATTTTATTTTATGTAGTAAAACTGTCGTAACGTAAATTTCTGGTGCACCTGGATAATCACACACCTGTTGCCATTATTAATTGTTATTATTAATTAATGGGTTACAGTAAGATAATGCAAAAGCAGCCTTAGATACTTTAAACTGTTGAATATTATTTTTATCCTGTTATTTCATTAATTAAAAATTATAATTAAAATAGTAATAAGTGCAACAACCCAGAGAAAAACAACTCCCAGCTGGGGAGACAAGCCATTGTTGTTGGGGGGAGGGGTGGGGCGGGGGCGGGGTGTAAACTACCCAAACCTATCTGCCTCTGTGTGAAAAAGGTACTGCACTCCCTGTGAAATCATGAATGAACTGTAAATAGCCACATTTTTTTAAAACCTGAGTTCAATTACACTAGTTCACACACAGTCCTTATCACTGCCAGACCTGTTGAATGAAGAAGTCACTTATATAGAAGCTGTCTGATAAAGCGAAAGAAGCTAAAGGATCTCAAAAAGCAACACATCATGCCACAATCTAAAGAAACTCAAGAACTGAAGGGAAACAACGTCATTGGCATCTATTACAAAGATGTTGCAAACTAGTTTCTAGGGATTCAGGATCCAGCAAACTACAGTGAGAGCCATTACCCACAAATGGAGACAACTTGGAACAGTGGTGAACCTTAACCAGAGCAACCTACCAAATTTACTCCAAGAGCACATTGTCGACTCATCCCAGAGATCACAAAAGAACCCAGAAAAACATGTAAAGAATTGCAGGCATCACTTGCCTCAGTTAAGGTCAGTGTTCATGATTCAACAATAGGAAAGAGCATTAATGACCAAAAGAAACACAAAGGCTGCCAAAAGACAACAAACGTTGAACTTTTTTGGTGCTGTTAGTGTGATGGTCTGGAGCCACTTTGCTGCTTCAGGATGCTGTAATTGATGGAGCCATGAATTCATCTCTGTAACAGAAAATCCTGAAGGAAAATGTCCTGCAGTCGGTTTGTGCCCTGAACCTCAAGCACACCTCCACCTCTGAGTGGCTCAAAAAAAAGAAGCTAAATTAAGATTTTGAAGTCACTTCATCAAGGTCTGGCTATCCAATCACATTGAGATGCTTTGACATGACTGTGAACAGCCCAGTAATGCTCAAAAACTCCAGTGTCACTGAATTAAAACAATTCTGCAAATAAGATAGGGCCAAAATTCCTCCACAGTGATGTAAAAGACTCATTGCCAGTTATTGCAAATGCTTGATTGCAGCTGTTACTGTCAAGTGGTAACAACTACTTTTCACGTAGGGCCACTTAGGTTTGGATAGCTTTTTTTTTAAATACATGAATCATCATTAAATGTCTGTATTTACTCAGGTTATCTTTGTCTAATTTTAAAAGTTGTTTGATGATTTAAAACCTGTAAGTGTGGGAAATATGGAAAAACTTTCATAGATGCTCTTCTGCATACCTGGATTGTAATGAGTGGTTATTTGAGTTGCTGTTGCCTTCAGCCTAATGCAGCCGGGTCATTCTCCTGTGACGTCTGGCATCAACATCACTTAGAGGACTGCCACTCACTGGGTATTTCCTCTCTATTGGATCATTCTCTGTAAACTCTGGAGATATATTCTGTGGAAAAATCCCAGTGGATTAGCAGTTTCTGAAGGAAAAGCCTGTCTGGCACCAACAACCAGAGTGTCAGAGTTACAATCAGAGTCACATAGATCACTTTACTTCCCCATTCTGATGCTTTGTTTGAACTTCAGCAGGTTGTTTTGATTTGCAGTGAGTCGGTGTCATATGATTTGCCAGTTAAATATTTGTGTTAACGAACAGCTGAAACGTTGTACCTAATGATGTGAGTGGAAGTCTAATGAAGTCTAGAAGTTTATTTTCATATGGGCTGTCAATTAATGTCAAACCATGGTCTCACAGTTCTACTTAAATTACTATTTTTGATATTGTTCTTCCGCATCGTCCTACTTCTTCCTCCTTTATGTCACATTGCTGTCACCAGTTATTGGTATCAACCTTCAGCTCTCGCTTGCTTTCTGAGTCCTCTAAACTGTCTTGTTGCAGTTTAATTACCTCAGAAAAATTTACGTGTTGTGTTTGATAAATGACGTCTGTGCTGTATTGATATCAACTTCCGCCTCGTGTTATTAGAATTTATGCAACGCATGCAAAACACTGTGGAAAAATGTGTTTAGGGAGTGATTGCATGTTTATCATTTTGAAATACAGTTAAATAGGATCTGCAAATTGTGTCTAACTAGGTGCAACTTGTTTTGCCAAAAGGATGATTGATTCAGTTTAGGACACTGAAAATATGGTCTTGAGAAATGGGAGTTTTTGTGTAGGTATGTGTTTGCAGAATCACAATACTAATTACTGTTACTAATGCTGTTAAAAGATAACAATAAGATAAAATATACTATATTTATCTCAGGTTTGGGAAATTCTTTTGTTACACCACTTAAATAATAAAAACAGCAACAATGATAATAGCATTAAAAAATTATAATAATTAAGCATTTCAGAATCAACAAAGCAAAACTAAAATTCTAAAATTCAGTAAATAAAGTTTTGTTAGCACATAGGATTTAAATAAAACGTCTAAATGAGCTTACAGAACATTCAGATGATTTTCTGCTTTACACGTGTTGTACTGTAGTTATTGCCTGAGGTATGAAGGGTTTTCCGTTTCTGTCCTTGTGGCAGCAGAGCTGAATTGGTCTGGAAGAGAAGGTTCTCCAGTTAATCTTGTAGAGGGTGGTTAGAATTATCCCAGATAGATAGCAGTTTGTTAAGTGACCTCCTGTCCACCGCAGTTTTAGAAGTGTCCACCTTCCAGCCAGTGCCTGCTCACCCTCTTCTTGTATACAGCCTCTTCTAGTTCAGCCTGTTGTCGATGTGTTACTTGTAGTCGCCCACCACGCCAACATCTTACCCCAGGATAGACACAGGCCATGTAGTCTCTTCCTTCTGAAGTTGATCCCCACCTTTCTGCTGTTATTTACATTTAGAAACATGATTCTTCTTAGATCACGCCACAAAACCATCCACTAGTGGTGTGTAGCTTCCTCTTGCCCATCACTTATTCATCCAGACACTGCAGAATCATATTTCTGTAGGGCCTGTTGGGGCCCTAGAAAGAAAATTAACAGGTAGCCTTTCAAACCAGTATTTTTCACCATTATAGTGTAAATAATCTCACACCAACAAGAAACTTACACACTCAACTCGGTCATGTCACGGCCAACAAGTGGACACATTAGGCCAGAATAGGTCAGAAAGACAGACGTATAGAAGATCTACCTATTTTCAAAGAGTAACAGGACAATCTGTTAGTCTTTAGACAGGTTGTCTTGTTACCCTTGCTTCATATATGCTTTCTTGCGATTCAGAGAATATCGCTATGTATTTTTAAGGGGAGTCCAGCCTGAACTTTGTATATTTGCAAAGTTTTAGAAGTATAGACTAAGTGTTCATTAGTTTCATTTTAATAATTTATCAGCATAGTAACCTACCTACTGCAGCGCTTTCCACTCAGTTTCGAAGCAGAAAATTATTCCTGGTTCCACTGGGGCTCGAACCCAGGACCTTCTGCGTGTAAAGCAGACGTGATAACCGCTACACTATGGAACCAGCTGACTATCCTTCTCGAAGTGTAGCATAATAAAGAATACACGATACATCTAACGTGGCTAATAATTGCTTGTTTTTCCAATATGATGAAGGAAAGCCGCTCCGAGACTCCGCTGGTATTCGCTGCTCTTTCAAGCGGTTCCCTGTGCTTCGCTGCTTTTTAGACAAAGTGACGATGAGTGTCAGTCTCTCCCAGTAAGTCATCTCGCTCGGATACTAACCTAACTACGTCCTAATCTAACCTAGCTGCTGCTGTTTTTAGTTCCAGCGCCAGTGGAGCCCTCCTTTTCTTTTTGCTTGTTTGACCGATCACACGTTATGGTAGCTAGCACCGAGCTGCTACTTGTGAGCTGGAAATAATCGAGCGGGGCGAGTCGCCTCCATTTGTCCGTGTGTCCAGCCCTCCGACTGCATGAACTAATAACATACCAAGTCAGGATTAGCGTTTCTAGCTTAGGAAGCACTCTTGGCTTATCCGGCTAGCATGGCTCAAGTGTGTTTGTTGCTCAAACATGTGATTCCAGTCCTGAAAACCTCTTTTGCCACATAGCTGAACACTGTAACTGTACTTCAGTGTATTGTGAAAAGACGAAGCAGGCACGATGTTAGATCAAAGACTAACTGATAGCCAGACACACTGAAAGTTATTATTTACCTTGGCCATGTGTTAAAAACACATATTTAATGCTGTAATATTTACACTACTTAGCAGGTTTAAACATTACACATCACTGGCTGTATGTGACATTTAGACAAGCAGAATAACGAGACAGAGAGCAGCAACAAGCAGGGTATTTAAACATGTCCTGCAGCAGAAGCAGTCTAGCTTTCTTAACGCTGTCCTGCTTATCTGTATCTGTTGTATCTATTGTGCATTATTCATCTGGAGAGCTCCAGAGGTGCCCATCAGAGGGTTCAAATATAAATTCCTAAGCGCTCTCATCCTCTTGCTAAATTGTGATAAGTGTGTTTGCTGCTGATTGGTGAGGCTCCTCAATCAGGCTTCTGTTCAAATGGCCGGTCCCTCCTGTTTTTTTATGCTCCTGTGGGGTCTGAAATATGTATTCATATTTATGTTCTTGTCAATGACTTGATCTTCAATCATGCACACTATAAGTTATTTGTTCCAGAGGTTTTCCTTTCGCTGGCCTCTTGAAATCACCTCAGCATCTCATTCTTCCATTTTTAGCTGTTTTGACTCCAGCTTTCTTGCCAATGAGGGAAGGGGAGTCAGGCTGGCTGAACAACGTGGGGATGACAGCTGCGTCTGTTTATCATGTGGGGTACAATAGCACACCTTGAGAGCCAGCCAGAGCTTGTATTCTCACTGATCCAACACAGCAGGCCAGAATTAATCATATAGATTCATATGTGGGCAGGATCAAAATGCAAGGCATGCTAGATCTGTGCCGCAGACTGCATTTGACGCTAGACAGGCCATACAGTATCACAAAGTAAACTTGGAAGTTAAAAGTTAAATTGCTAAGGAGATATTTTAAATTATTTTGTTAAAAACAGTGAAAAGCTTAAATTGCTTACATTTTCTGCTCAGTTCCCTGAATCCCAGTGTATTATCTTTGTCTGATTGAAACTTAAAGTATGACACAAAACTCAAATAAGATAGCAGAATTACCTTTCATAAAATAACTTTTTAATAAAAAATGTTTTTTTTCCTGTCTAAACTCTCTTGTAAAGTAAATAGAGTTATTCATCTAAACACCTTGTAGCCTAGACTATTTAACAGTTTTTAAATAGTCATTTTCAAACAATTTCAGTCTTATAAATATTCATTTACTACAAAATTTCCTACCTGACCTCTTTAGAATAATCAGGTTTTTTTTAAAAGTATGTATGTAAGATTTAAAAAAATTTCTTTGTCCTCCAAATGAGAAATCACTGTGTTAAAGCAGCTAAAACATGAAAAGCAACTTAGCTCAGTAACATGTGTACAGTATCACAAAACAAAATAGCTTGAAAAGTTTTAAATAGAAAAAACAATAAGTTAAGAGCTCAATAAATGTAAATATAATATAATAAGTGCCTTAAATCAGATGATTTGGTGAAGACTTTTTGTACGTGTCCTTGTGGCAGCAGAGTTGCAACAGAGAAAGTGTTCAGCTGCGTGTCCAGCAAGTGCTGCAGAAGGTGGTGAGGATCCATTAACTATCCGTAGCCATTCGTTACATCTTCACTCATTTGGATGACCTCCTCATCACCTGATGGAGGAATCCAGAAAGTGTGTTGACTCTAACTGGGGCAACAGCGATGCTAAAATTCATCAGCAAGTAAAATGGATGCATTAAAACAGCTTTACTCAGTGTTTAGACCCCACAAACATTCTTTCACAGTACCGTGCTTCGGAATGATTTAATTTACTGAATTAATCCAAATTTTTACCTTCATAATATGCATACTTTCTGAGTCAAAGACCCTAGAAGTACACCAAAGGCTCCAAATTCATGACTGTTAAAAAATTATGCATATGAACTAGACTTTTTACATGCTGTGAGTTGATATAGCTATTTATCCCACATTATATGATGCACTTTTCAAAGTTTTCTCAAGTGATAAAACATCCAGGGCACCATCGCTGGGCTCTGTTACTCTGGACCATGAACATTCAATTGATGCAGTTTTGTTATTGAAGCTATAATGTATCTAGTGGAATCGATGCTCATAGTTATTCATAGGAAGAAATTGTTGTCAAAGAGATTTGGTTTCAGTTTTTAACAGAGGTCAAATGTGTTAGTTATCCCTGAAAATTTTATGTGGATATGTCCTCTACTTAAGCAGTTACAGAATTTTAAAATGCTGGGGAAAAGTGTCAGCTAAGCCATTTCCCATGTACTCTGTATATTAGAATTAGCTTATCTCACCTATGTACAATTTTGAAATTAAGGCTACGTCCACACGTACACGGGTATTTTTGAAAACGGAGATTTTCCGTTTTCGTTTTAAAAAATAATCCCGTCCACACGTAAAGGCAGAAATGAAGGAAAACGCTGCTAGGAACATGCCAAAGCAGCAGGTGGCGCTATATTCCTAACCCTGCAGAAATGTTGGCCAATCAGAAGTCTAGAAGCCTCGGTGGGAAAAAGTAAACAAAGCTGGGGCATAGAAGCAGAAGCGAGTGGTATGTGTGGAGGGACAGTAACTGTGTGTGTATATGTAAGCATTTAAACACTGCAGAGAGTAAAATTAACAGTAACAGTATTGTAGAAATTCATTTCACCGAAACAATAACGTGGCGCACAGTGTGACGTCAAAAAATGCGCCACGTTATTGTTTCACACTTAAATGCAAAAACGGAGTTTTCAAAAATATCCCTGGCCGGACTTTTTAAAAATCTCCATTTTCAGTGACCGAAAACGCCGTTTACGTGTGGACGAAAGGTGCAAACACATAGAAAAATCTGCGTTTTCAAAAATACCGTGGACGTAGCCTAAGTCTTATATTAATTTCCATTTATAGATCAGATTGAATTATCTTAGAGCTATGTTCATTTTAAAGGACATTTTGTGTTTCTGGTGTCAAACAGAGATACTGAAAGCATTTTTTTTCTTTGTAGCACATTTGTAAAGATTATTTAAAATTGCTTCTTTTTTGGCTTATTGCTCAGTTGATGGAATTTTAACTTCACCAGCTGTCAATCAGCTTAATAGTGCAACAGGATCAAGGTTTGGGACAAGGTTTCCTCATTTTTTTGTCAAATGAGGACATATCTGCATGCACTTACATGTCCACTATTGATGCTATGCAGTTCCAAATGCCATTTCTTGGACTTGTAATAAACTGCAACTTTTAAAAAAAATAAAAATAAAAATTGGATTATTGCTGAGAGTTGCACCAGCAAAATTTTCTAAAAATAAATAAATTAAGATACACAGAAGTTAAAAGTAAGGTCTGTGTTGTAATTTTAGATTTATATTACAAGTAATGTGATCACTAGGGATGGGTATCGTTTAGGTTTTATCTGATACCAGTACCAAACCGGTACTTTTGAAACGGTGCCGGTGCTTAAACGGTGCTCGAACCGGTGCTTAAAGAATGGAGAACACAAAATTGGTCCAAAAACCTCTTATGTTCAGCTGTTTTTTTTGTAAAAAGATAACAATGTTAGCCTTTTCTGCAGCTATGGGGCATATATGGTATCACTCTTGGCTGGAAGCAGTGCTTAAACAATGGAAAAAACACAAACGTTGTCCAAAAACCTCTCATGTTTAGCTGTTTTCCACTTTTTCTTTGGTCATTTTAGCCTTTTTGGCCAGGGTGAAGGGAGTATCTGCCATCAAACAAGAAGACAGCCGCATGTAACTACAACGGTGTTTGCTAGTTCACCTTACATGCATTAATTTAATAACGTGGTTAGCTTACACACGAACAACATTAAGCTACTCACGCAGACAAGAACGGCTGCTGCTGCATCATCATCATTTCTGCTACACTGGCAGGGCTAGGGGCCAGGACTCTACTCTTCGGGTTTTTGGGGGATGTTGCTAACTCCGGGTCAATAACAGGCACCACACCCGCAGTAGATGTGCTCGGTGTGAGGTCTCGCAGCAAGCTATCAAATACGGCGCATTTCTCGGCTTTTAAAAAAATGCTATGCGTCGCCAGGTGTTTCATCAGATTCGAGGTGTTACCTCCTTTGACAGCATCACAGTATCAGCTTAAAGCACTTGTTGCAGCTGCTGAGTTTGCATATTTTGCTGTGAAGTACAGCCAGACTTTTGACCGCTTCACCTTGAGCATTTTAATCTGTAGCTCTGCTCTAAAAGAACGTACGTACCTGGGCCCGCCTACTATCCTCGGAAACGTAAAATGATTGGCTAGAATCCAAAGTGTGTGACTTCTCAGGGAAAAAAAGCACCGAAATGTGCGCTGCTTTTCGGTCTGGTTACTACCGTTACTACCGTTATGGATACCGGTACCCATCCCTAGTGATCACAGTGAGAGAAGGTTTAAATCATCAGTACTCTCTGCCAAGGAAACCCCTGTTAGGGATGCTCCTTTCAGGATACAAATGTTCAAATTTTGGGCAGAGAAGACAAACGGCTGGAGTGAGAGGTAAAGGGGGCTATCTGCATACATCTGAAACTGACAGATGCCACAAACTATCAGCCCTTTTATAATGCAGTCTCACGATCCCTTCCGAGGCAATTCAACCCCCATTCACACCTTGACCCATGTGACCTTAATGACTCACACAATGGCAGGTTGTGGCGCTGTCTCACAGGGAATTCACACCTTGGCTCATGTCACCCTAAAGACTCACTGGATGACTGGGTGGGTCAGTATCACCTCCAAGGTGACAACTTCAGTTAAGGTTAAATACCTGGGACTCATATCACCTTTTAGAACTAAAGAAGCCTTTCAGATCAGAACGTCTTCGTGAACGTTATAAAAAGAAGGCCAGTAGCTTTTTTCTCAAGCACTCAGGATAAGGATGACTGGCTGGACCTTATCCTATCTGACTTTGGGCTAGATCAGAGACAGGTAAAACACTTTCACAGTGAGTGGAAACCAGAATACCCAGGGGAAACCCACATTGCCACGGGAAAAGCACGCAAACTTCACACACAAAGGCCGCAGCCGACCATAAGGTTCAAACCAGGGGCCTTAGTACAAAGCGAGAGAGCAATCTGAGTCCTGAAATAAACAAAAGATTGGAATATGTTTGCCAGTGAGCAGATATGGATCAAAACAGTGCTCGGTTTGAAATACTTTAAAATTGGCTTAGTGTTAATGTTAAATGTAAAAAAATATATATTTTGTTTGTTTACAAGAAATCTCCACAGGGCGTCTTGTACGTATCTCACAGTTATCAGCACATTGCTCCGTAGTGTCACTTGTGGTCAAATATTCCAAAGCATGCCTTTAACACAGGACTGAAAACAATGCATTTTGGATATATTTGTATTGAAGACAGCATGGCAATGAAACTATTCTCTCCCCCTCCTTACAGCAACAATGTCCTAGGTTTGAATCTGGCAGCTATATAGAGCCTTCCTTTCTGGGGAGAGTATCTTCTGTCTGTGTGGGTTCTGTTATGGACTCCAGCTTCCTCACAAAGTCCACATACTTGGTGATTATTGTAGGTGGGAATGTGAGCATGAATGATTATCTGTCTCTATGTTAGCCCTATGATAGACTGGTGATGTGACCTTGGTATACCTCACCTCTCTCCCAGTGACAGCTGGTATAGGCTACAGCTTCCCAGTGACCCTGAATTGGATAAATAGTTAGGAAAATGCATGGATGTGTGGATGAAGCTCTTCCTTTATGATGACGTATTCTAACAACAGAAAGAGGCTGGCCATAAAAAGACTGAAATCATGCACTTGTGATAAACAGAGAGAATGTGAACAGATAGAGGTGAAGCTGAAACTGATAATTATTTGATGCAGTGCACTTGTGTGATTTATAGTGAAGCGTGTAGTGCTACACTGCAGACCGGTCTGTTAACAGAGTGACAGCTGTCTTGTGTAAAAGGTTTGTGATGCTTTGAGTCAATCATAACCGATTAGAAAAATGTAAGCTTCAAGTGGGTGAACGAATTTACTCCTAATCTTCTTCTACACAATAATGTGTACCCACCATCAAGAGTAGACGGCCTGATTTGGTGCAGACCACTGCAGATGTTGTACCATCTTGAAAATCAGTCACTGGAACTAAATCGCTGTTTCAGTTGGACTTTAATCTCTGCAGCGTTTCCCCAGTTTTACAAGCAATGTCATTTGCTGTTAGATGCCTGTGGCCATTTTGATGGTCATCTTCTCGGACTTACGCGTGATTCCAGTGACTGTAGACCCGGAGCCCCGGAGAGTGTGACCTGCAGAGCCATCTATGTCTCAGTCGAAAGTTTGTGCCGTATCTATAAGCGACATCTACGGTTTTCTCATTCTGAATCATCTTCCTTTTACGTTCTTGTCTGTTTGTCTTTTCTCGCCATGAAACACCTTAAATTGATCACATGAACATCTGGCATAAAGTGTCGGGTTGTCAGAATTGCTCAAAAACATTTCATTTAGCCCTAGCGTTGTGGATTGCGGATGTTGTGCTAGCGTTTCTTGTTAAATTATCGGTCCCCATCCCAAAATGATGCATATTAATATAAAATGTGTTTTTAAAAATCAGCTGCAGTGTCCCACTTACTCTGGATGATTCTTAGATGTCACTGTCAGCAGTTTCCATAGACTCTGTCCATCAGTGTGAAGTTGTGTATTTTCAGTGACAACTGCTCACAGCAAGGTCTTTAGATCATCCAGACTGTCCATTATCAGTCAGATATCTCAAAATCTGGGCAGATAAAATCTAAACTGTGAAATCCTAAAGCTTTCATGTGCAGTAAGCATGTATGTCATTTTGTATTTGGGCTTACAATATAACCGATATGATGGTGTCTAAAAAATAACCAGCTCAGGTTAGCCTGCAGTCAGTCCCCTAAATAGATAATTGTGTGAACATGAATTCAGTGGAGGCAGTGGCCATTACTGGCACAGACAGCTGTCCTACTGTGCAGTGTGTGTAGCAGTTGTCTGATGAGACTTTTATAGCATCTCTGACAGTTTTGCTCGGTCAGATCCTTTATGAAAGATCTCAGGTACTGCTCCCCAGTTCCTCTCTTCAAGAAAAAGAAGTATGTCTCTTTCCTAAATCTGCAAACAAGCCTCATTTAGCAAATAGACCACGGGCCCTATCATAAACTTTCACTAACACACATTCAATCCATCCATTTTCGCTTGTGTTCGCTTTTAGCGCTTTACCTACTGGTTATGTTTTGATCCGTTAAAGGTTTGTATCCTGGAAAATGTGGTACTTTAAGAGCAGTGATGATTTGTTCACTGACTTAAGCTACTTTTATAGCCTCTGATAAGTTGTCTGGATGTCCCGACCTTTCTGGCCCTTTGAGAGGTCCGGGCATAGCTATGCAGTAAAATGCTTTAGATGAATTTAACTAAAATGCTTTTGTTAGCTGAAATAAAATAGACATTGTGTTACGTGAATCTCTATCACCAGTGCTTCGACTTGCTTTTTAAACTTTATTTTTCTAACATCTATATTTGTGCTGTTGTAATATTTATTCTGTCATGTTGCCAAGAGAACAAGCTATTTCTGTTTTTATTAGCCTCTGTGAGCTTCTTTCAAGACTTTTAAAGTGATTCATTAGAAACTCAACAATATATTTATCCACAGGTTTGGTTTGTAAAGCAAAACTTTTGGCCGTCATATCTACAGATGATGTCAGACTCTTTATTAGCCTGTGTGGGTGACATTTAGGACACAGGCCCTCCGTCTTGCTTGTGCATATTTTGTTCTTTTTTTGTTTTGTTTTGTTACTTCATCTGTTCACAATCCAGAGACAGTGACATGGCAGAGAGAGGGAGGTGTGGCATGCAACAAATGCCACCCACTGTGGAGTTAAACACAGTTAGAATAATATGGTATGCCCTTAACCTTTTTAGTATTATGCTGTATCAGTTTGCAGATTCATCATAACACTCACTGCCCTCAAGTGCTGTTGTTTAAAGACTGCATCTGAACTACGATATTTCATTCACACAGGAAATATATATAGGCTGTCTAACCCATGTCCAAAGCTTCCTGCCTTAGCAGATTCATATTAACACCCGCTCTAGAAAAGGTATTACTCAATACCTTTATTTTACAGCACCACACAGAATGGTAACGCTACAGCCTGAGCAGTATAGGATGTTTTAAAGAGATCAAATGATGGACAGACCGTGAAACAGTGACACGACATAAACAGCATTCAGTATTTAGCATCTGAAATTGCAGTTGCGGTATATCTGCTGTGGGCTAATATCAGCAAATATAAAGCCCAGCAGTAAAGGTAGTTTCTAACCATTTTGTCCCCACTGCTAAACATGTAAAAGAAAATGTGTGTCACAATCCTGTGACATTTGTATTTACACTTCATGTAAGTGGCTACGTTTTAACAAACAATGATGAACCTTTACAGTGAAAACTGGTCACTTTGATTTTTGGCTTTTTGCTTCTTTTTGCACATCTGCAGTGAGCTGGATGGCCTCGTGGGAGACTGCAGCGTGCCGTGATTAATTGGGCTGCACGGGTCTGACGCTAAACCATCATTAGAATGTTAAAGTAATGCGTGGGCAGCTTAATTGGACTTGAAGACACGCTTAATCAAAATTTAGATCGCACCTTTTTCTTTTCTTTTTTAAGTGACCTCTAAGCAGAGCATCTAAATCTGCTGTGAGAAGCTGCTTTATAAGGACTGTATGTGTGACTCGCCGAGGATCGTTCATTTAAAGATTCAAGCCCACCGAGCACCCAGCGTGTTTGTTATTCACCTGTAGGGCTTTACCCGGCGCTAGGACCCAGGGTGCGCGATTTTCATCTCCAGCTGCTGCAGACCGAAAACTGGCAATAAGGGAAGATCGCGAGGACAAGCCAAAATTACATACTGTATTCATTCTACTTCAAAATCACATCCCCGGACCCGCAGCGAAGCCACCGTGGAGACAACAATAGCTTGTTGCGCTGTGTGTGAAGGCTTTGTGGCTGTAGACGGCTCGGAGCGCAAGGTAAGACGGTGCAATACCATGCGATTACTAATAACAAAGGCGTTACGGGCGAGCAGGGGGCATTAAAGGGGGCATTGCACAATGCTATTGAGGGCGAGCAAAACTCTGCCAAACTTTGACCTGGATATCTGCATTTTCTAGTTGTCGCTGTCTTGCGGGAGCCGCTACCGGAGCCTGTAGTTGCGGAGATGTTTCGCTGTTATCCCACGGCATTATGTAGGATCGTGTCACATGTAGCCTATGGACAAGCCAACTTGTGTGTCGAGATGACATCTGAGTGTGCAGTCCAAGCGTGCCGGCAGTGGATGCAGTCGGTTACCCAAACGCGGACACGGTAACTGAAGGCAAAGAGATATGTTTTAATTTCAGGCAGATTTAAAAGGCGATGTGGACGGCGCATCGGGCCATCCATTAACCTGGAAAATAAGAACATCACCCCTGACTGTTTCTGTGATCGGCTGCCTTCCTCCTTTCGTTCGCTGTGGAATAATTCATTACTTAGACCAAGATGGAAGAATAATGCCCTTGATTTTCACTCAAGCGCGTTATTCTTCCATCCTCCCAGCCTCGACATTCAACACTGACCAGGTGAACCACCAACTCAGACGGGACATCCTCGTCGCTGCTGGGGAGCATGGCGGCCTAAATAGGTAGGGTCGATAATCTCCAATATGACTCACAGATAGATGACTGTGAATGCCCACTTTGAAGACGGTGTATTCTTTCATAAAAAGAGATCGGGCCTTCGATATAAACAACGTGCCTTCATCTATATCGCAGTTGTCATAGTGCATGTGCGGACTGCTACATCCCTGCTCGACTGATTTACAAATGCACGTATAACAAGTTTTTTTTGAAGCCCTCAGATGTCCGATGTGCAGCCCGTGAACCAAACTCGTCTATAATTGGTGAAGCGCCGAGCGGCCGGCCACTACCGGGATAGCTCTTGCGCGGTCGTTGAGGTCTCCGGGTTACCCCGACTCAGACACAATGCGATGTGTCAGCAGGCGACTTTGTGATACTCGTGCTTTATGCTCGGTCCTCTTCGGCGTTCTTCCTCCGTTTTTCCTTCTTTCTTTTTGACTGATCGGCGTTTTTTTTTGTTTCCCAATTTCACGTTTGGCCATCTGTCAACGATTTGGCTGCCTGCACGCAGCCATTACTGAGCGAATGGCGAAGGGCATGTTAGAGGCTCTCACACACCGATCCACTCCGCGATAGGAGAGCAGCAGCGAAGTAGTTTCTGCTCGCGGTGCTCTCGGCGGATGGACGCGATCGTTTGTCCTGCACCGCCGTGCTGGTCAGGATCCGACACAGATCGTGCACGGTAGTAAACAAACTCTTTTTTCAGTGGCACGACGATGTCAGGGTCCCCCCCGTGTGTATGCGTGCACGGTTATTTCCTCACCATCGCAAGTATTGAGAAAAGTAGGAAATTTGTTGGCCTAAAGGAGCGGATACCCTTGTAAACAGCAGGCCTGCGCTGCTTTCAGGATTCAGGTAAGACAAGTGGCCTAATTACAGCAGGGTAACCTGTGCCGCTTAACTACTGAGCCAAAATGTGATTATGGAGTGAGAGGGCTAAATATCCTGTGGTTGTTTATCTTTTGAGGGGAGAGAATCGGGCAGGACCAAGTGTAAACCTCCTGCTCCACAGGCTGGGTTGAAACTTTAAGGTTTTTGTTTGTTTGTTTGTTTGTTTGCCTTTGTTTGAATGGAAGCTGCAGATGTGTTGTCATTCACTTCATAACTGCACACATGAGCTGGTGGTCGACAGATATCCAGCTCCCTGCAGTCAGAGAAGGAGGAGGCTGCTCATGTTTCAGTGTGAACTTGTTCCAATTCACAACAGGCTACAAATGGTTGTAAACGAATGGGGATTTTGTTCTATTACAAATGAGGCACACAACCTTCTAGAGAAGGTTGTAGATGATATTAACTTTGCAATAACGTGTCTTGTTTTATATCCTGACCCTCTTCGGTTGTGTTAAACACAGTGTGGCTTCTATATTAAGCGTGTTTGGATTGTTGTCAGTAGGTTGTAGGCTCTCGTCCTTGTGCATTGGGTCAGCTGTCTGGATTTTTATACAGAGAAGAAATTTGAGGGCTAACATTAACATTCAAAACCCAAGCCTCATCCATATTGTAGTTATGCCCTGAACTTATCTTAAAACCACTTCTCTCTATCCAGTTAAAACCTGAGCCGACCTGATAGTAACAGGAAATGTGATTTTGACACACAGCACTGCAAGAGGTGAATGACAGGGAACTGAAGAGGCACCGCTGAGGGAATGGCACTCTGTTTGTTCATATATTCATTATAAATGTTTATTAGCGGCCGTGTTTATAGAATTGCTTCACAGCATGAGGCCTGGACCTGCTCATTCCAAGTCTCACATGAAATATTAATAATAATAAAAATCACATGCTTCAGTTGGGATGTTTTCAGCATAATACATGTGGTGACTGTGCATGGCAAAAAGGAAGTAAATTTGCAAAGAATAACGATGAGTTGTGTTCTTGGTGTTTTCTATGAAAGAGAGCAAGCATCTGCAAGCAAATTGTTGATGTGAGTAATCCTAACTCAGCACTTTAATAACATCACTTTTGGTTTGTAAAGGAATGTGAAAATAGTTATGCAGATAGTTTAAAATCAGTTAGATTAAACACGGTGAAAACACAGGTGTAAAATTCCCAAAAGAGCTTGCAAGCAAAAGTTGGGTTTGAGCTGAGCTGACAGAGGTCAGTGCTGGAAGCTTAATCTCATTCGGCTGGTAAGGTTGGATGCATGGTATCGTCACAAATAACAAAAAAATGGATGTGAGGATCATAGGTTTCATGCGTATCTATTTCAAAAGAATCCAGTAAAAAAAAGGGAAAAAGTAAGCCTTTCCCCTCCACATCTTCTCCCAGCTATAGTCCGCCAGTCTGCAGCCTACAGCATGTAACTGGAGAGCCTCCAACACCCCGGAGTCTTTCTCCCTCGCGTTAATTCCCCTGCAACGGACCCAAACCTCTCCCACTCTTTTTTTTTATTCATATTGTGGCCGTTTAGAAACCATCACCCACAGCTGACTGTTAATTGACCCGGCTGACACTCAGGCGCGCACGGACATCCTGCGATACTCGGGGCTAAATTTGTTGTTGTTGTGGGTTTAAATAAAATGTTTTTGTTTTTTAAACGAGCTTTATTACTTCGTTACCCAGATAAGCCTTTTCAGTTTAGCGCACCGTTACACTCCTTTGGTCGCGATCCCCCCCATTCCCCTTGAGCGGCTGGAGCTCGCGTTGCATGCCGGTACCTGCAGTCCTCACCGCTCCCTGCCTCTCCAGCGTTTAATCCTGGGCGTGGATAGTCGAGCACTACATCTCCCATGCTGTCACCGTGCACCCTTCTGCTCCCCCCCACCCCCCCTCTCTCGCTCTCTCTCACACCAGACTGGAGACCAGAGATACGGAACGGACCGTCTTGGCGACCCCCCCTCTCCTACCCTCCCCTCCTCCCTCCCCCAGCCCCTCGGACTTTTAGGACCGAAAACCGTCGAGATCAGTGAGCAGCCGCGGACTGTAGAGGCGAAAGGCTGGACACGGCCGTATCACAGTCGTGCCTGCACGGTGGTTCACATGCCATCTGGACGAGCAGGTTCGTAACTGTTTGTGTCATTAGAAATCTTTTTATCCCTACAGCTGATTGTCTTGGGGACTATTCAGTATTTTGCGTAGAAAGAGAGAGTCCGAAAGGGGCCGGAGAGGAGAGCAGAGGAGAGGCTCGGTGGGTCGGGGGCTCTGATGAATGCCTTTCCACGCCGAAGTGGCTCAGTCGGTCCGCCAAAGGGCCGATAAGAGGGACGGGAGCACTTCGCATTAGGTCGGGGATAAATAACAGTAGCTTGCCTCAACATGCAAACCGCCGGGAGAGCTGCGAGGGCTTCGCGGAGAATCCGCTGCGCAGGGAAGCTGGAAACCTAACGTTGCTGAGGTGGTGGTGGTGGTGGTCAGCGGAGTTAAATATATTGTTTGCCCCCTTTTCATGGCCACTCCAGCCGCACAATAAGTTGTGTCACCCACCCCTATGGTCGTTCTCCTGCTGGTTACTTTTCTCCCCCCACACACACACTTATCTGCCAGTAAGTCTGCGCCTCCAGTTTTCTGTGCTATCAGCGGCAGAAACGGATTATTTGTTTGTAAAAACGTCTATCGGCAGGGTTACTTTGTAGGCTGGTGAAACGGGCCAGGAGTTTAGTTTGTTTGGCTCTCCCGTTTTTCTCCCCGCGTCTTCGCATTGATGTTCACTTACCTTGTCAGGGGGAGATGTGACACATTGTGTGCTCCTACGTCGTAGCCCAGGCAGCCACTAGACAGGAGCGGAATCTCTCGTGTCACTTTGCTATATTTTCCTCAAACATCTGTCTTTCATCTCTGGACCTTCCCATCCTCTCCGGGTTATTTAGACGAGGTTCAGAGACGCAGACAGCCTGTCTGCTCAGTTTGCGCCCGTGTTTGTGTGCGGATGGACCGATCACCTGAGAGCCAGTTGCCATTCTCTCATTATGGTGACTGCTCGCCATCTCCAGCGAGAGGAGGGAGCGACCCGGAGCTCTCCAGAGTTTTTTCTTGCTGATAATTACAACAGAGGTAAACGTGTTGTTTTCGGGGTGCCCTAACGCTTCAGTGGGCATGTGTTGTTATTGTGCACTTTTCAGATGTGACATTGGGAACGTGTGTCTTTTGTGCCGTGTACGTGGGCTGGGCAGCGAGCTGACCGGGTGGAAGTAGGCTACATCGGAACAATTTGGCTTCTTCGCGGCTGTTTTTCCTCAAAGGCTTTTTCTTTCTTTCTCTCTTTTCTCCCAGGCTCGACTTTGTGTTGTCCACGGTGTGTGTGTGTGAGGCTGTCTGTGTGCGTATGCGCGGGCTGCTGCATATATTTACTGGCCTACATCAGAGCGGATGAATTCAAATGTTTAGTGGCGGAGTCGACCGCGATCGCAGCACAAAGACAAAGTAGCTGTAAGCAACTGTTGTGCGGTAATGTATGCAGACCGTCGCTGCACACAGCGGCATCTGCATCGCTGGATTTCCCTTTTTTCAGTCCGTGCTCGCAGATTCCAGCAGAGATTGGCTTGTCAGTCATTATGTGCATCATCTTCGTAATGTTTCACTGATTCAAGGGTGAAGCATTTCCATTCCCCCCCAAAGCTTTGGCACAGATTTTCTTGTTGCACAGTCTCTTTTGTAGTCGTCTCATTTGCTTGCAGATGCGCTCGTCTGCGCTCACCTCTATCTACAGTAAATACTAGGGTCAGTTCCAGCGTGCGTCCACGGTGTAAGCTGTGTACTTATATGATATGAAGTTGATTCACGCTTTAATTATAATTCCTAATCGTGTGTAGCCATCAGTGCTTTTTAACTTGTCTTGTGCGAGTTTTCAATAGAAAAGCAGTGAGTGGGATTGTCTGGTCATTAAATCTGGCTGATGAGCATTTAAGGCTGCATGCCAGTAACTGGTCCAGTTATGCATAATCATTAACTATATGCGCACATGCAAAAACCTTTGCTCGTTTCGAGTCACTCGCGGGTGTGCATGACTTAATCAACACAAAACACACACACTGATGTCGGCTCTAACAAAAGATCATTTGAGCAGTAACAGCTGATTGCTTCATGGATTACTGAATGAGCCTGCTGGGGACAGGCCCTGGGTCACCTTAGGAAGAGCCTCTATTTCAAGTGACTGTTAAAAGCATTTCTCGCTGGGCTCTTGCAGTAAAAACCAGGGGTGTCCCATTCATGTTTTTTTTATCCCAATCTTGTAATATCGAGATTCTGCTGATTCCAGGTCTAATCTAGCATTGATATTTATTTTTTGCACATTTTCCCCTAATGCGCGTGTATGCCCAGGCTGCATTAAAGTTAGCACATGTTATTCTACATAATTTTCGCTTTTTTTGCTAATTGCCGCTTGATGTTCTCAAGTGTAATAGATATTTTTGCTTGAATGAAGCTTCTGGCACAGTTTTTGTGCTGATGTTAATGTCAAATAAGGAGGTTTTGAGCTCTGCAGTTACTGAGTGAGTAGAGCGTTGATGACATATTGCATAGTGTAGTTGTACACGGTGGCCGAGTTGCACTTTGCAATAATACCACTTACAGTTGATTGTGAATTGTCTAGGAGGGAAGAAATTTCACATTTGTTGCAGTGATGGCATCCTATTACAGTGCCACTCTCAAATTAATTGGACACTTTTGTCAAAAAATAGGTTGTTCTAATGTTTGTAAAGGCAGTTTGCATGGCTAGGTGCTTGGTTTTATTCACCTGTGGCAATGAGACTGAAAACACCTGAGAGATGTGGCTCGGTATTATTGTTCCTATTGTGTACACCTGCTGAAGGGGAAACCTCTGTGTTCAACCAGGACGATTTTGTAAAGTCACAAGCATGAGCGAGAACCTCCAGTGAACATGTAGACGTAGAAATTGTTATGCCCATTTTTATTACTGAAGACAGTAATAATTATTTGAACATGATTCAACTTTTTGGCTCAAAAAAACTTTGATGGTTTCTCATAATTTTCTTTTTTGTGTGATGTGATATTTTGTATGATACGGACTCTGTGGCAGGGAGGTTGTCAGAAGGATTAAAACCATCTCCTTTAATTTCCAACATAAAGTTTCAGGAGTACATCATATTTAAGGTTAACTTGCAGCAATGAAATGGAACATGAAAGAGGTGATCACTTGTGGTACTCCTCCAAAAGTTGATTCTGTTCATCTGGACGTAGCGTTTTCAGTGGGAGAAACGTTTCGTCACTCATCCAAGTGACTTCTTCAGTCTCAGCTGACTGCAGGTTTCCCCAAATCTTATAAACAGTACATTTGCATAATGTACTGACCAAAACCCACTGATCAAAGACCACTAATCAATGGCCATGAGTACCATTCACAGAGAGTTGGGGAATGGCTGCAATCACAACATTGTAAGATGGCAAAAGATGTACCCTTAGGCCCCCTCCTCGATTCAGAGATGGTCTTTCCCCTTTCACGTAAATGGCCTCCTTGACTCCGCGCTCAAACCAGCGTTCCTTCCTGTCCAGGATCATTGAAAGAGTGTCCACTGGCCTGTAGGTGTAAATAGACTGCAGAGTCCTGGCCCAGCCATTCCCCAACTCTCTGTGAATGGTACTCATGGCCATTGATCAGTGGTTGTTGATCAATGGTCGTGAGAATTTGCATAATTATGATTAAGGAACTGACCTCCCAGCCCATTGTTCCTTCAGTGGGCTGGTTTCAGTCATTATGCAAATGTCCTGTTTATAAGATTGAAACCTGCAGTCAGCTGAGACTGAAGAAGTCACTTGGATGAGTGACGAAAAGTTTCTCCCACAAAACGCTACGTCCAGATGAACAGAATCAACTTTTGGAGATTTACTTTCCTGGATAATTGAGAATGGATCAAGAAATAATTTGTGGTAGTTTCTTACGTGTCTCTGCCAAGGGTTCATTGGATCCTAATCCTTCTATGCTTCAATTAATGCATTAGATCTCATTTTACGCAGTGAATGTAGAATGTTCTTTTAGTGAAGAGAGTTCACATTTCAAATGGATGAGCACTGGAAGCTTTCCACATTCCCTATGTGCAACAAAATAAAATCAAAGGGAATAACACAACAAAAACATGCCATCAGTTTACCACACTTCTCTCTGCTGCTCACAGCTGAACTCCAAGCATATCTTAAAGACAGGAAGTTTCCAATTACCCAAAGTTAGTTACTTATTTCTTCTCGAAGGGTTAGCCGAACAGATATTTTCTGTAGCTGAAAGGAGAACGGTGCTAAAGTAATCACAGCAAGTGGTTTTATGTTTTTTCTCTTGTGTGTTTTGCAGCATATCACTGTATTTGAAGGAGAACTCTCACCTGACTGACGCAGATACCCCCTAAGGCATGTTGTGCTAAAGAAACACCTATGCAGGTAATTGTCTTTTTTTTCTGCTGAAGTTATATTACTTGAATAGCGCATCCTGTCCTCTTATCTAATTAACGCCGGCCTCATGAACTTTTCTTATTACTCAGGTGGATCCCACACTAATGAATGTAGGGGATGGAGGCACGGTGAGCAGAGAGATCAGTGCTCCAAATAAAGCGTCTGCTAGCATGGTGGGAAATCCCCCCCAGACGCTCCCCCCTGAGTTCAGAGGAGATGTTACTCTCAGTCAGCAAAATAAGACAACTCCAACAAAAGACTGTAAGACTGTAAAAGCCTGCCCGGACAACTACAACCACAGCCCCGAACTTTCTCCACCGCAACTGCCCAACAATGCACCAATGTCCGGCTTGGTCCTCACCAGCTCAGAAAAGAGAACAGACAAAAGAGCAGAAACCTCTAAGCTCAAAGCTGACGGTTCTGGGGTCTTCCCCACTCCTCAGTGGTCAAGTGGTGTAAAAGTTAGCCAGGAGGATTCACTCAGCCCCTGTCACAGCAATGTGACATCCAATAAGAAATCCCATTCGCAAACACAATCTGTGCAAAGTGTCCCACCTGGGTTTCAGTGCTCTGCCATGTTTAAACCAGCCCAGCCTGTTGCCTTCCTTCCCACAGCAAATTTTTCCTCTCCACTTTGTAAAATGAATCTTCCACCAGCATTAGGTCAGATTGCAGCATTGAGAGAAGCCCCAGCCACTCAGTTTCAGAAAGAAAGCCAGCCTCAAAGCTCAGGTGTTGCTGGGCCACCTCTCATGCGGACCTATCCCTACCCGTTGTCTGTGGCCCGGACTCCGGCTGCAGAGAAAAAGACGGGCACGTCGACCTCAAAACACAGATCTAACCACGCATCAAGTAAGAATGCTAAATCTGTTGGAGAACATAAATCTTTAGCTTCTGTGGTAGCCTCACCAGCTATTGCCCTACCATTGCAACACCCATCATTAACTTCAGCTGCACCCACTCACTACACCTTGTCTCCGACTGCTGCCATTTGCTGTGGCTCTGCTCTGGCCAACATCGCCTCACAGAGCAGAATGCTGAACCACGTAGAGAAAAGCAACAGCATAGATAAGACAACCATGGGCTCTCTAAAAACCACACCTCCTGCAACAGACGACCACACAGTCTGCTCAGTTGAATCAAGAGATGTACCTCTTGATTTGTCCGCCAAATCGAAACGCCCTAAATGCTTAAATGACCCTCCCGTTACTATAATGGAATCCCACAATAACGAGTCAAATCAGAGAGAATTTCTGAATTCAAAGAAGACTCATTCTGCAAATTACGGCTCCGCTCTGCAATACCCCATCTTACCAAACACCCACCGAAATGGATCTCATCAAAAGCAATTAAATAGGTCTCAGAATCACCAGATCCCAGAGGCCAAACCAGCCTGGGGTAAGGGATCTTCACAAGATTCAATAAAAAACATCCCTGGTACATATGTAGGAGTTGCTAGTCCAATATTGGCTTCTACTCTAAGGGGCAAAGATGGAAAAGGGACGTTTGTGGATGAATTTCAGAGTTTTGCAAAGCAGGAGTTTATATCTATAATTGACCAAGGAGAACATCTGGCCTCAGGAGGAAAGAAGCCATCCTGTCTGATGAAGGGTAACCAACACACTCACAGTGTCAAGCATGTTAAAAACACCAGCACAACCATAACTAAGAACTGTCCCTCAAAAGGAGCCCTAACCACTGCGTTGTTAAGCTCGACCAATGCTCAAATTCCTCAGAAATGTGGGCCTGGCAAAACAGCGGTACCATACTCTGCTCCCCTTGTCAGTCCAGCTTGGCAGCAGGCATCTCATCTCACATCATCACATCAAGCTTCTTCTAATCATCGAAAAATCATACAAGGATCTCCAAAGACTAAGGGCACCGCAGTTACAGACAGTTGTAAGTTTCCAAGTGCCCATCACAGCCCGTCCAAACCTGAGGATGATAAGTGGGAGAGAATGAAGTCTCCTCTGTCTAACCTTGCGTCCATTGTAAAGCAGCAAGCTCTTGATACAACAACACTGACGGATGAAGGTAATTCCCAAGCATCGCCTGTTGCACCACGAAAAGCTGATGGTCTGAATCCACTCGCGGGAAATCAAGACATACATACTTTTGAATACCCGCCATGCTGGTCTGTGGAAAAGTGGCCTAGTGCGCCATCTCAAGGGGATTTCACTCAAGCTATGAAAAGACATGACAAGGCAAATACTGCTGAGCTTTTGGAGAATAACACTGACATGCACACCAGTCAGGGAGAGCACATGGGACTTCAGGTGAAGCAAGGCTCCTCAAAGCCCGCAGGCCAGTCTCATCTCTACGGGAGCAACGCATCAACAAATGGGAACAGGATGGAGAGTAAACTAGCCCAGGTGTTAGAGGGGGAGATATTGAAGAAAGAAAGTGGGCCGTCAGACAGTCCTCCTGGTGACAAATTGGAGGGCATGGCTGCATCTATTCTTACAGGCCAGTGTGCAGGGGGAGGCGACAAGTTTGAGAAGAAAACAAACGGAACCAAAGAGGAGTCGCCAACCAAAGCAAAAGCTTCTGCCGTCAAACAAAAGAAGAACAGTCCTAAGAAGCCAGCAAAAGAGAAATCTCCAACAGATGCATTACAGAAGGCTGCAAGAAGGAAAAAGCAAGAGACAGAAAATACTCCAACCAAAGTGTCCCCTAAAAAGAAGGTAAATTATTAATTCCTATTACTCTCATTATTTCTCTTCGGTTAAATTTCAAGAAATATTTAAGGTAGCAATCGTTTTTTAAGAGTTTAAAGAGCGAAAAGGCTATTCGGAGCTCTCTTTCATATTATTAAGTTATGACTGATGGTTTCGCTTTCGAGGGCTTATTGTGAGTCTCTTGCATGGTCTCTGTCACCACGAGAGGCTCATGATCAATAACCTCCAATAGAGCGTGCTCACTCTGTCCCCTGTGAATTTCTGCAGAAGAAACAATGTGCACCTGTGCTGGAGCAGAGTCTGTCAGCGGGAAAACCTTCCCCTCCAACTAAAGAGGCGATTCCAAGGGAAAAGATCAGCCCCAGCAAGGCCGAGCAGCAAACCTGCAACAAATCAGGTAGAGTCTTTGTTTCTTCCTTAATCCTATAGCTTTTACATTTTTTACAAAAATGTGGATATCTGTAATAAATTTAATGATACTTTTGTTTGTAGTATATAGTTTGATTACTCTGGGTAACCTGCAGTCAGTGTCTCAGTCTTACTCTCAGCATAGAGTCTGGTGTGAATGTAACAATCAGATGTGATTTAATCAGTTCCAGATAGCAGTCCTCAGACTTTGGAGACTTCAGCGTCTCTCATTAGTCCCGCCGTATCCACCAAGGAGGCCGAAGCCACCGAGTGCTCCTTCCCAAGACTGAGGCGAAGGCGGCGGCGAGTTGATGACGCTCGACTTGACCTCTGGGGCTTTGCGACGCCCTCCCCTCCACCCCCGCCAATGCCCCCTCCCCCAGTACCCCCTTCGCCCTCTCTGACTCTGGCCCAACCCGTTCGCCGTCCGAGAGGGAGGCCTCGATCAAATCCTCTGCCGGAACGTACGCCACAGGGCAAGGGAAAAACATCTGGCGCTGAGGGCGATACGCCATCTCGTAAGAAACGTCGGCGATGTCGTAATAAGAAGTATCAGACTGGGGACTACATCACAGAGAAAGACAAGCTGGAAGATGGAGAACACCTCGAAGAATCGAACTCTTTGATAAAGGACGCTGGAGTCCCAGAAGGTAGAGATTAGTTAAAAGTTATCCTGGTCAGAAGGTTAAAAAAAAAGATTCACATATTACAGTATTAAAAGAGATTTGAGAATCAATGAAGTTCAACATTTGAATACGGCAGCTGTTGAATATTTTTATGCAATCCAAAGCTCACTAAATGACCGGTAGTAAGTAGGCATTTAATCAGTTAATCAACTGATTAAATGCTAAAAAATTATTAATTGTTTTAAGTCATTTATTTTTCAAAAACATCATTGAAAATAGTCAGAAGTGTAATTGACAATAAAAATTATCGTTAGTTGTTTTTTAGTCCTTCAAGCACATCAAACATTAGTTAGAAACAGCCTCCCAAAAAAGCCTGAATCATTCTCTTTTAATACCATTATACATTAATCCTTTTTTGGCTGCTGACCATAAAAAGCGACAAAACATTTGGCTCTGTTGGCTCGTGACGAGTATTTGTCATCTTTTCTGACGTTTCATAGACTAAGTGATTATTCATTCTTTAAAAAAAAAATCTGATGAATGAATCGTACAGACAATAATGTAAAGCTCTGTTCTACTCTGTGAAGTAGCCAGTATACATATAAATGTAGCAACTTTTGTCCACAACAACAGAAAGACTGTATTCACTTTAATCTTTTCTGATGGTTGGTTTTAGTATGGAAGTAACAAAATGACCAATTCACGTTGCTTTGATGTTTCTTCCATTATAATTCAATATTTATTTGGTCAAAATAGAGCTGAGTAAAGCTTTAAAAAGCCAAAATCCTCCAGATGTTATGGTATTTAAGGTAAATGTTAGATAAAATACACATATTAGTAAATAACTTAGTTACTCGCAGGTGAGGATGCTGGTTTTCCCTGAGTTCTGAGATTTCTGTTTAATGAATTTAAGAATGAATGACTCCAAACTGTCACTTAGCTTGGAGACTCAAGCTGTGTCCATGCTCGTTGCGCACTGCGTTGTCGCTGACAGCTGGTCGCTAGCAGACATTCCAGTCTACGGTTGCCAAGGTAACTGTCTAACGTATTTAATACCCTGTGATAGGTAGTCACTTCAGTACTTAGGTTCAGAAAGGTTTTGCTTGGGACCCGCTCACATTGCGTCTCTGGCTGTTTTTTCGCAGTCATAAGATGTTTTAGCTCCGCTACCTTTGCAATAACTTTCTTCTGATTGGCTGCCCCTCGAAAGCTAAAGATGTAGAGAGCAGGCAGGTGAGGGTGAGAATCTGTGCTCACAGCTTGAGCTGAGCGCCTGGGAGGATGATGTTAATAATGATATTACCTCTCGCTGACATGATACAGTAGGACCGTGCAATTAATCTGTGGCATGTTTAGTTCAGCTACAGGCAAGATGATGGAAAGAGAGGCTTTGGTGAGTAGCAAAACCATCAGCTGTTAGGAATCACCTTGGTTTGGTTTTTCTGAGGAAATTACACAAATAAATTATGGTTAAAAAATTGAACTTCATCGAGCAGCTCTGTCCCACTGAGGAAAAAGTAGAAAAAAACTGTCTGAATCTTGAGATTTTGACTCACAGGTATTATATTTACCGATGTCATTATTTTAAAATTTTCCTATGTTTAATATATGTTCTATTCAATTAAATTCAGTTTTATCTATAGCACCAAATCACAACAACAGTCGCCTCAAGGTGTTTTATATTATATTGTAAGGTAAAAACCTCACAATAATACAGACACCAGCTTGGGGTCTGTCTGTCTATATCTATATGTTTCTCTCAGAAGATCCACATGATCTATCTGTTAGTGTGGAAATGACATGCATCGTGAGTGTATATGTAGAGAAAAAGCTAGGACATGGCAGATTTGAGCATAAGATTGTAAAATCAGGGTAGAGTAGCTGGCAAACAGCAGTTTTCTTGTTTACGTGGATAAGATGGCTAAGCTTCCGGAAGTACCAGACAGTCTGATATCAGCACCTAAATTATCCCATTCTCCATGTTAGGCTTGGCAGATGGGGATGAGCACAAAGCTGCATCGGTGCAGTGTTGATAAATGAGTGGTGTGTAGAGATTAGGATTGTTGGTGTATCTCCTGTCTACCACTCAGTATAACGGCAGGCCTAATTTGCCGTTACAGTTCCACAGGTGGAACATTGTCCGAGTCCCGCTGCCCCCAGTCCAGAGCCTCTTCCCAAGAGACCGTCAGTCACTCGCTCAGGATCGGTTCGCTACCAGGAGAGTGAAGAATCTCCAGAGTGCAATGATAAGCCTTCAGGGAAGAGGAAGTGCAAAAGCAAACACCTATGTGACAGTGATGAGCCGAAGGTAAGCTGCCGATGCTGCTTGTGGGAGGATAGCCCATCACAGATCATGCATAGTCGATAGAAACAAGGTACAATGGATATACAAGCTTACAGTGCCCCCCTGTGGCCTGATTGAAATCTGTTTCTCACGTTTGTGATGGCAGCTGGAAGTTCTCTAATCAGTAAATCTGTGTTTTAGAATAAGACCAAACGCTGCAGTTTGGGCAAGAGTAGCGCCTCCCTCACCTTGGATGATGATGGAGCTGATGCAAAAGTACCAGTTAGCCCGTCACCAGCTCCAAAAAGTTTGCCGTCCTCTCCATCTAAAAAGAAAAGCTCGTCAGGAAGAAGCAGCGGTCCAGATTCTCCGACCAAAAGGCCCGTTCCTCCAGAGGTTCGCCGGCTGATTGTCAATAAAAATGCAGGGGAGACCTTGCTGCAACGTGCTGCGCGCTTGGGCTATCAGGTACAACCCGACATGTTTACTGGTAACAGGAATTTTGACATCGGTGGAAAAAAAGCATGATAATCTGACAGTTTATCGTTCTTTCCGGTGTTCTGCAGGACGTAGTCCAGTATTGTCTCGAAAAGGACATCCGGGAGGTCAATCGGCGTGATAATGCCGGTTACACAGCTCTCCACGAGGCGTCCTCCCGGGGCTGGACTCAGATTGTCCAGATGCTGCTGAACAATGGTGCAGATGTCAATTGTAGTGCTCAGGATGGAACACGGTGAGGCTTATGGAAACAGCATGACAGTGGCTTTAATCAGAGACTTTATAATAGAGAGATGTGTTACTTGAAAAATCTTGAAATGAGATTCAACCACAGAAAAGATGGTGGTGGAAGTTTCTTAAAAACCTATTTAAAGATAAGCTTTTTAAAGACTTAATTTGGGGCATATTAGTAATTTTAAGAATAAACTGGGGATTGTCTACATGACATTTTTATGTCCTCATGACCATTGAAGTTAAACTATTTAGACAATGCTTCAAAATATCTGCCCAGAGGTCTTTCATGGCAAAAGTTTCTTCTAGCAGGACTCTTCTTGAGTTACTTGTCATATGTGTAACCTTTGTAATAAATCTAAGCATGACCCCTGGAAACAGCATGTATAACTAAAGTTAGATGTCATTGTCCTACAGTCTTCAATATTTTCTGTGTAATGTAAAGTTGTGCAAATGCTAAAAGTCTTTTGTGTTTTGTCTGTTCTTCCCCTCAGCCCACTTCACGATGCAGTAGCAAGTGATAACTTACCAATAGTCTGGTTGCTTCTGAACCATGGCGCAGACCCAACTCTGGCAACCTACTCTGGACATACACCAGTCAAATTGGCACATAGTGCAAGCATGAAGAAGTTCCTCACAGGTAGTTCACGCTTCTTATTCACCTTTACACCACTGGACAAGAGATTAACAGTTTATTCTTTGTTAAATTCATTTTTTTAATCATCAACAAACATTTGGTGACACAGCAAATGCTTTCATAAAGCTATTTAGAATGAGACGGGAAAATAAATAATTGAAGTTGTAACTTTACAGTAATCCATCAAGCAGTGTGTCAACACATTAGTAAACTCTGCGCCCACTCCCACTGCATCGCTTTTGAGAATTGAACAATACAAGTTACACGAAGAATACATAAGGATTTCAATCAAATCTTCTTCCATCCACAAAGAGCCGGACAGTTGTTTAAATCATTGTTTTTGTTGTCTTCCAGTTGAATTTGGTTGTGTACTACTAAACTGAAACAAACTGAGCTCATCAAATATGTCTTGTGACTGATTAGGTGTTGATTGATTTATGCTTAATCCTGTTAGGAATGGTTTGTCAACTGATACCACACAAAGCAGATATGACATTAGATAACAGTCCAGTGCACTTGTGAGTTGGAGAAAATCAGCAACATATGGCTGTGGCTCAGGTGGCTGAGTGGGTCATCTACAAACCTGTGGATCGATGCCTGCCTGACTTTTCCTGGTAATGTGCTGAAGCATCCTTGGACAAGATGCTGAACCACAACACATCCAAGAGAGTGTTTGTGTGTTTGGATGTTAGAAAACAATTAGGAGACATCACTGTGTGTTTGTTATAAGAACCAGGATCCTTAGTTTTTGTTTTTTTTTTGTTTTTTTTAAGTAACAAGGAGAATTTAAATAAAAAGCTGCAGTGATGAGCTCTGACGTGTCTGTTAAATTTGGAAGGACTTTTTAATAGATTGCTGTTCTGTAAAAACAGAAGAAAAACTTTTCTGAACAAATCATTTTTTGTGCGGTAAGCTTTTAATTAATTTTTATAAATAAGCATTTGGAAGGATGACATATGATTGCTGTAAGTTGCCTCCCTGGGATCAGTTAAAATCTGTTTTCCTCAGAAACTGTTCCCCATCCATAGTTACTGCTGCAAGAAAAATCCCAAAGCCAGCTTGTTATAAACATTAGGGGTGCAACGATACACAAAATTCACGGTTCGGTTCAGTTCGATACTTTGGTGTCACGGTTCGATATGTTTTCGATACAAAAAATGTTCATGCCTTTTTAATTCATCATTTATTAAAATTATAAATATATATTTTAACTCAAAAGTACAGTTTTTAAATTTAATGTTGCTGAAACAACAAAATAAAAAAAATAAATCTATCTGATCGAGACATCACTCATCTTTGGAAAAGAGAGTTTATTACAGAGAAATGTCTCTTTCCAAAATAAAAGCTATACTATACGCTTCTTCTGGGCTATATTCTCAGCAGCATATTAAACATATCAGGTCCCCATGAGGAGAATCATGTGCTAACGGCTGTCTAAATGACTCGGGTAAAGTTTGTAGCATGCGTGCTTGTTGTTTTTCTCTGCTTCCACTTGTCTTTGCACTAGAATGCTGTCGGAGTAAATGTGCAGTCATATTCGTTGTGTTCCCACTAGTGTTGTCAGCGTTAGTCTCGTTGAAATGACGCTAACGCCATAATGCGCCAAATCTCCATTAAGAAGTTACCGCGGGTCGTTCCATGCGGAGGGGGGGGAGGGAGGGCTGGCGCGCGTCAACACAAGCTAACTGCGCTAACGCAGTAGTTCCCACAAATTGAGCATTGCGTGGCACATCCGACATACTGTTTTACTTTTGTCCATGACGCGGTTACCATCAGGGTCATACTTCACATGAAGACCAAAATAGTTCCAAAGGCCAGATCTGAATGAGGGTGGGGGAGGTTCAATTTGCCATGTTGCAACTAGCTTAGCTTCTGTCTTGCTAGCTTGCGCTGCGCTCAGTGGATCTGCACTCGACAGTGCAGCCTAGGCGGAGTAATCGAACGCAGATCCACTGAGCGCTCAACACAGACAGCATCGTCAGAAGAAAAGTTGATAAAATAAATTAAAAGTGTTGTATTGTTCATACATATGCGTACCGAACCGAAAGCACTGTATCGAACGGTTCAATATCGATACGAGTATCGTTGCACCCCTAATAAACATGACCACTTTCATGCAGTGCTAAAGGTGTCTTTTCAGCACTTTGCCAGGTTAAACAATAAATAATTCTCATAAGTCAATGTTTGCTTGCTGCTGAATCTGGGTAGCATATTAGTCTCACGTCGTACGTGCATCTCCAGGCAGTTTTTACACATCAACAGTGTTGAGAGAATAGAGTGCGGATATTATCCAGAGTTGCACCACACAATAGGAGATGGATGATGTCAGCCACGTTCTCACTGCACTGTCTGGTTGAGGTGAAGGGTGGCAGCTCAGATGAGCATGCACGTGGCAGGCCACATGACGCATTTTCACTCGCTGTGATTTCAGACTGTCAGACATCACCCCTGCCTACCGAGCAAACACCATTTACTGTCTGATCTCATTTATTAGGGCACTTTGATTGTCATAGACACAAAATTACTTACAATTTTGGGTTCTCACAATTATTAAAAATAATCAGGGTAAATTGTTTGCATTCTATTTCACAGTGAAGTTAGAGGTCTTTGTTTCGTCTTTCAGTTCGCCAAACTTTTAATTTTGTTGCTCTCTACGAGCTCAATTATAATCCACCAGGCTGTGGCTTGTTTAGTTCAGCTCACATCTCTTTCGTTGTGTTATCAAATAATTTTTTGTAGAATTCGTGTTAAAATTCAATGAAAGCCGCAGTAAAGAACACAACTTGGTTATTTTTATTGAGTTTTTTCTGCAAGTCTGTGAATAGTGGTGTTAAATAATTGTGATCTCAGTTTTGACTAAAATAACTGTGTTTATATTTGCATGTGTGAAAGTGGCTACAGATAAACAGAGAGATGATGGCTCAGTAGTTGGTACAGAAAGACAGACATGCAGCTCTGATGGCCTGTTTTCTCCTCGCACTGGTAGCTGCACAGAGCTGCACAATGGACCGTATCACATGCACAAGCTCTAACTTTGTTTTCTTTGCTGATGGTCTTAATTTAGTCCACTTTTCTTTCACCCTTATACCATTGTACGTTTTGCTCAGTCCAGAACAAGCACTAGCATCAGCCTTCATCCACATATTTCCACGTAGAAGTCATAACATGCAAACAGCCAGAGTCATAAAAAAAATAATACCACATATTTTTTCTTTTCTCCAGAATATTTCACAGACCTGGAAGGCCGCAATGAACAGGATCCTAGTTTACCCTGGGATTTCTACAGCAGCTCGCTGTTCGGTGAGTAACCTTCACGCTGAACCTGTCAGTTTGCTGAATGTCAGCCCACTGATCAATCAAATGCCCAGCTTTAATTTGTAAGCATGGTGGCATAAAAGTAATTGAAATTGCATTCCTATGCTGCTCCTGAGTCACAGGGAATGGAAGCCAGTTTATAGACTGGGCTCAAGCTTGACCACTGGCACGTGGAGGGGGTGTTAGCTTTGAGTATTAGCATCTGTGTTTTGTTGTAAACAGCCACAGGGAGCCAGTTATCTAGTGGAAGGAAAGCAGGATTAGAGTTGCATGGAAGGACTGAAGGAGACAAAAGACAAAGTGGTCTACAGCTTCTGAACAGTCTGAGTGACAAAAGATAATCAGGTTTTATAACTGCAGCTATTTATTAACTGTTAGTGTTTTTCATGGAGTAATGCCAGCTATTTCAGTCATTTTATCAAAATCTGCCATATATATATATATATATATATATATATATATATATATATATATATATATATATATATATATATATATACACACACATTTATAAAAGCAGATGAAAAAAAATTAAAAGAAAATAAAAATTAAAAAAATAAATAAATATATATATATATATATATATACACACATCTATAAAAGCAGATGAAAAAAATTAAAAGAAAATAAAAATTAAAAAAAAAAATATATATATATATATATATATATATATATATATATATATATATATATTATTATTATTATTTTTAATTTTAATTTTTTTTTTTCATCTGCTTTTATATTTGAAGCTGTGACTGACACCAAGAAGTGTGTTTATGTATATTTCACCAGTCGTATGTGTGTAACTGTTGGTATATCCTGCCCACTAGAGGGCATGCAGACCTCGTTCATTAGTACAGTAACAGCCAGCTTGTCCGCTCTTCCTCCCTTTCTCACCTCAGTGAACTCTTCCCTTCACAGAGACTGACCAGGAGCCGTGCTGGGACTTCCTGCTGTCTGAGCAGAACCAGGAGTTGGAGGAGAATGTAACGGGGAAGACCGAGCAAGAGTCGGACAAAGATTGTCTTATGTTCGAGTTCTCCTCTGAGCCTCTGCTACCCTGCTATCATGTGCAGGTGTCATTAACACAGGGGTAAGTTCACAACGATGAGAGTTTGCTGGCGACAAACCACGCAGTAATAAATCAAATTTTTGGGGGGTAATACAATATCAGGCCACTCAAATGTCATCTAAATTTGGTCACCGCTCTGCAATATGCCGAAGAATTACAGCAATTTAGGTCAGATAGGCTATGAAGATAGCAGATACTGACGGTTAAGACTTATAAGTAAGTCTTAACTTACTGGTACATAAACATTTATTGGAAATGTACTAAAGATATCTGTATGATGTTCCAAACCAACATGTTTAATGTCATGAGTTGTTATTGTTCCTGAGTGTAAAGGGGAACAAGTGCAGGATGATGAGAAATATTTCTGCTTTTTTGTCTACAAAAACACAATATTTAAGCTTCAGTTTCATTGGTCAGGTACTTTAATTACCATCAGATGGTGATGCTAGTATGGGGAGTTATCAGATGTTATTTCTGCAAAGAAAACCTTCATAGATCAGGTCATTGCCTCAGCATGTGTTACCTTTGCCAAATAGGTTACGGGTTTAGTTCGGTTTGTTGCATTTTTGTAGGATTACTCAGAAATTTGAGGGATTTACATGGGGCATTAACCAGAGTTGGGGCTTGGCCCAGCTTGGTAATGATTTGGTTTTGAAGCTGATCTGGATCCAGGACTTTTTTGGAAGGATTCTTAACCAGTGTGCAAGGTTATGCCACTGCTTTGTGACACTTGGAACGATACTTAATAAGTGTCTCTGTGGTGCATTAATATATTGTTGCTTTTGTTGTCTGTCTGGACAACAAACTGGACTATAGTTTCATGTTTGTTCATTTGACGATGCTTACACCTAAACTGCCAGCTCTCGTGTTGTTAATGCCACCTTCAGCTGATGTCTGATGTTTTGCTTTTGCAGTTTTTGCAACTGGTTCCTGCTGACGGATGTCCTGAAGCGCCTGAAGATGTCTGCGCGGATTTTCCGGGCGCGGTATCCGCACTTGGAGGTGGTGAGTTTGTCGCACGCTGAGCTCTGGAGGCAGGTGTCGGTCAGCCAGGTGAGCTCCGCTTTGGCTTCTCCCTACAAAAGCAAAACTAAGGAGGAAGAGAAAGAAGAGGAGGACGAAGACGGACTTGTGGATCTGGTGCGTTGTGTACCGGAGCTCCAGAGACTACTGGGTTCCTCGATTCACATCCTACAAGAGGACGAGGAGGAGGAAGAGGAAGAGGTAGTGACAAACACAGGGAAGCCTCACAGCCGATAGCCTCTCTTGAGCTGCGCCCCAGCACCACGCAAACTGTCATTTTGTCAGCCTTCCCTCCAGGCAGCAGCTCAGTGGAAACCTCTCCGTCCGTTGTAACGAGGGTCAAAGATTTTATCTCCAGCTACAGTAACGACTGACACTCCACCGATGACCTCTGACCTTTGGCAGAAGTCATCTGAAGGACCTGCACACAGGAGTTGTCGATGCTGGATAGCAGCTTTCAGGTTCCTATCTATAGGTATATTTGAATACATGAGAACTATTGAGTAAACCTTTTTATTAATTATGTATGTACATGGTAGTGTATATGTATATCTTGCCATCAGGGTAAACACATTTGATTCTATAAATGTATTCTTGTGGCAGAGGACGGATAATGTTTAGGACTTTTTTGTTTTCGTTTGTTCCTGAGGGAAAGCGATATTTTTCGACGGGAGATAATCCAAGGCTTTTATCTTGGTGAAGTCTTGCGTACAGCTAAGACGCTTAAGTCAGGGAGGCCATTGGCCCAGATGGTTTCTCTGTCAACCTGAGAGATCTGGAGACCTGCAGAGAAGAGATCGTGGCACATAACATTCAGACCTAATCACCCGCTCAGAGCCTCCTGTCCATTTTTCACTTCCGGCGTCCTCGAGATCATTTCTGAACGGACCTGATAATTTAAAGCGTCGATTTTTTTCATAGTGAGGCAGGCCCGCGAAAGCTGTTCCGGTCCCTGGTTGCAGTATCAAATAAGGCTGTTTCGGACATTGAGGCGGAGAGTTTGTTTACAGAACTGGACAGACAGTAGTCTTCTCTACGCGTCCTAATACAGAATCCTGTGGATCTCTCTCAGAGGAAACTTTCTACCATCTCTGGAGTCCAGAGGAGCCACGGCGGTCCCCCAACTTCCCAATATGGTGTTTCCAGCTCCCAGAGTGCTTTGTGTTGCAGTGTTTTATTTACACTGTTTGTTGTGCTTAATTTAATAGTCATTAATATATTTGATCTCTTGTGTATCTGACAACCCTATCTATGAAAAATACTTTCTATGGTTGGTGCTTCATTCTGAAATGTACTTATTATTAGGATCCCTTTATTCTGAGATTTCCCTCCTTCATTCAAAAACAGTATTTCAAAAACAAAGGAGAAAAAAAGAGAGAAAAAAAAGCAAAAGTACAGTTTTATTGTACTGGTGCTACACTAGATTTTGTGTTGACAATCAATGAAGTTTTGGTTTGAAGTCACAAACTAACAAAAGATATTTAAGATGAAGAGACTTAAGGTGTAAAGAAAAGTATAGTTTAGTTAAAGAAAATGGGATACAACAAGTGTGAGATCTTCAGAGAGCCTTTTATTTGATTCTTTTATAAGAAATAAACAAGAATAAAGCATGATTGTGAATCATATTTTAATGTCTTTTATGTCAAATTTATGTATAAAGTCCAATTTTGACATATATTTCCTGGTGCGACTAATAATAATGATAATAATATTAATAAGAAGCATTTTGAGTCAAGAAAGACTTCTCAGTGGGGCTTCAACTGCTTTACAGTTGAGTTTAGCTCAGTAATAAGCTTTTCCTCCCTTTGTTCAGTAAACAATAAAGCCCTGCCTGCCCTTGTAGCATCTTAATATAACATTTGTATTTATTTATTGCACCTAAGATTATCATGTAGCTGAATTGTTGTGTTGTCACCTTTTAAGTTGTTAAAAAGTCATTTGTGTGCTCAAAATCGAGAACAAGTTTACAGTTTAATGACAGCTGAGCAAACGGTGAGGTTAAGTTTCAAAGCTGTAAACCACTCAGCTGACCTCAGCTTGAGTTTGCTCTGGTAACTTCTGTTTACAAGTGTCAGTGTGGGAAGGGATGAGTGACTGCATGCTTTCTAGCAGGCTGCTCTTTGACCCGTCCAGTGATGGTTGTTCCCATCATTGTGGGCTGCAATTTCTGGCTATTAACAGGTTTTTGCAACAACAACAACCAAAAAATGCTCATAAAAATAAATAACTGACAACAAAGAATTTAATTAGGTGGAAAGAATAAATTATTGACTAAAAAGGTGTAGATACACCTATTCTGTTTATACAGTATATGCTATATGGCAACCGATTTATAGCTATGTTTCACCAAAAATAAACAACAACACAGTAAAGAATATGGAAAAATGTGTAAAAACTGTTTGGTTTTTACACAGTGGTTGATGTATAACTTCCAGGGGTGAATAATAATCTTTTAAAAACTAAATCTAACTGGATAACTGATCAGAATAAGTTCCCGGGGTTGTTTTGACCTGCTGGTGATCTGTTGCTGTAATAGTATTCCTGGTCTGTAACAGAGCTGCAGGTTTAGTCATTTGATGCTGGTAAACAAATGTCTGTCAGTACTAAAGCTGAAAGCAGCAATCGACTGTCTCTTAAAGCTGTTCCCAGTAATACATTTAACTGTAAGATTTAGATAGACGAGCACTTTATGATTTGTGTGCATATGTTGTGTTTTTTTCTTTGTTTTTGTTTTTTAATCATAGGGCTTAGATGCAGTTGTGGTCAAACAGTCACCAAGGGCATGAATATCGTGGGACTTTGAGCTTTTAAAGATGTATTTTAAATGCTCTTTTATCAAGGTGGAATGATTGCGTAGCATTCATCTTTAAAATAAGAATTGGGTGCACAAGTTTGAATTTATTTGGGCTTTTCTCACATCAACAGAGGTTCAAATGTTACGTAAACCCGTTTAAATGTTTTAATTATAGTAGAACCTTCAGCACCGCTGTCTTTTAATTTGACAAGGCCTCTGTGAAGCTCTGAGAAGTTTTTGAATTAGGAATCAATTGGTTGATTGATTAATTCTCTTGGAGACATTTCTAAACAACTGCAGATTCCAAGATCATCAGTTCAAGCAATTGTACGTAAGTACATTTTATTCGGACGTGTCATCACTTTCCCAATATCTGGAAAGACGTCCCAAACTGTCACCCTCAGATTAGAGGAAATTGGAAGTGGAGTGAAGCAAGTTTTACATCTCTGTGTACTGAGAAGGTGCTGACAAAGAAAGATGCTCCTGCTACAAAATCAACACCTTCAAGCTTGGTTTTCCCAATATCGGTTGTACAATCATTCCACCCGGGAAAAAGCTAAAAACTGATCAGTGAATGCAAACTTAAGACGACAACAGCAAAAAGAAGCCTGTGTGAAAACAACCATCCTGCCGACGTCTGTGCTCCCTCTCATTCAACATGATCACAGGAACATATGAAAACAGTACATTTCAGACACAGAAACATCTTTAAACCACATCTTATCTGTTCTAACGCTGCTGTTGAGGACATGGTGGTGCTTGTGCTACGATGCAGCTGAGCCAAAATACCAGAAGGTGGCATCATGCGAGACGTGTCACAACTTCTGCTTAGCCTGTAGGGTAGCTGTTCATGATGGGAACGCCTGCACTGGGTCACTGAACTCCAGATAAAATGGCTCTAACGACACCTTCCATTTCCATAAGGGAGTGGGCCCATGTTTCTATTATCAGCCCTGCAGTACTGAAAAGCAGCAGCAAAAGAGCCATTAAATCTAATTTAATCCAAGTCATCACTTTAATCTTTATGAGATTACAGCTACTTACTCTTAACAATCTGCATAAAATGAAAGAATGGAAATCAAAGGTTAGTTAATAAGGGCCATATTTATTCTTGCTACAGCACTGATAAGAATATTAGAATATCAGAACTAATATAATACAGCAACTGAATGTTTGCCTGGAGCATGTGGGACTCCGTTTCAAGTCTCGGTGCAGATATATTTTATTGTACTGAGACGCAGCGTGCCATTTGCAGCCCCTTGCAGGGCCTCTGGGTACAGATGGTCTTAACTGCACTGTAACCTGCACAGTCCTGTACAGGGTTACTGTAGTTCAAATACTGCGGCGACTGGGCTTTATCTCCCAGCAGTGACAGCATGTGGCGGCTGCCAGATTTACAGCACATTCTGTGTGCGTTTTTTTCTGGTAATGTTCTTTTTAAAAATGAAGACTGAAATCTGACATGAGTGAAAAGAAAATGCTTTGTGGGTTTGAAACTGAAGTTTCAGACTTTTACAGACTTTTTAACCGTTTTACTTGTCACGTCATGGAAACTTTTCTGGATGACTCACTGCATTCCAAGTGATCCTTTCACAGAGCCTTTCTGGAGTATTGGGGGAATCTTGTAAATCAGGCCTCCTTGCATCATGCTGGAGCGGCCTCTCAGGTCCGCCCTCTTCACCAAGCCCCTGCCATGCCCCTAATGCTCATTGGACTCCTGTTGTGCAGCAGCAAACTGATTGGATAAAAAAAAGAGGGCAAGTCAGGACAAGACCTACTAACAAACAAGGAAAGTGGAAGCAAGGCCAAGTTTATACATGGAAACACAAAGGGACATGACAGAAAAGGTACATGATTACGAGTTAACTGTGAATGTCAGGGGGCTGGGTGGTCTTTCTATTTAATTTAAATTACAGCGTGATCCTTCTGCCAGCATGCCCCTTTTCAGGTTGGTGATTATTTTGCCCTCCTGTGTATTATTTGTAATGAAAATGAGCTCCCATGAAAGCGTCTTGCCTCCCTTTGGGTTCACTGAGGACATCTGTTGTCTCTGTTAACAGTGCCTCCATCAGGTTATGTAACAGCCCTCTTTCAAAAAGGCACAAGAGGGAAGTCCTTCTCAATGAGTCTGCATGTAAGGCTCTGTCTTGATACTTCCTTTTCTCTCGGTCCCCATTGAAATAGGTTCCTTAAAAGCTTGCTTTAAAAAACAAAACAAAACAAAACTGCTGACCAGAATCTTAAAGGTGCAGGAATAAATGTTTTAATCTGTCCAAGTGGTGCTTTGATTATCTGGCAATTGTTTTAGTGTTCAAGACAGATCAAACCTGCTTTCATCCCGTGAGACTGCACAGCCAGGCCTTTTGTTATGATCAGTAGGATTTAAATTAATGTGTTCACTGTCTGCAGCCTGAGTCGTCTCCGTGTGTCTGTATATGGCCGTGTTGAAGCGTACTGATAAATTGTAGTAGGCCTATTTTGAAACAGCTCTCTAAGAACAGGTGTTAAATGTCCTGTGCGCTGATGTGAAGACATCCAGTGGTGTTTAATTCCCGACTCAGTGCTTTTAGCTCTGCGGTTCTAAATATAATCCAATGGGGAAAATAGCACTGTCGTGCATTGCCCCTTTGCTGTGTTGCAAAGAGATTGACCTTGTCCAGTTATCTGAGTCTGCTTCTGCATGCAGCCAACACTTCAGGCTGCATGCACGTCTGGAACACAGTCACCCAGACGTATTAATGAAATATGGTTACAATTTAGAAACCATGACCTTTGGACTTTTAGCTACATAAAGGTCAAATAAGCCAGGAGACTACAGTGTGGTGACTCATCCTGAATATTGTGTCACATTTTGCCCATTTTATGTTTCAGATTCATCTTAAAATACAAAAACATGTGTTTGTCTTTCAGTCTGTAGACAACAGACTAAAATAAGACAATTCTTCATCAGATTTGTTAGGAATAAATCCTTAGAGTTATACAATCTACATCAGTATTCAGACTCTTCACTTGGAACTCAATGAAAGCACCTTTGTCAGCAGTGCCTTCTTGGGAATCTTAATACAAGTTTGGCACACGTTTCTTCTGGAAGTTATGTCAGAATAGTGTCAGTGCACAGTCATTGTAACGGTTTTAGTTAGTAGAGGGTCGTTTACCACTGCCTAGATTTCTCCATCTTGTGAAACGAGGACTAAAGTATGAAATAAAATGTGATCTGTCAATTCCTGCATCGTAAATGTTGAATATTTTTATACTGGAGGTGCGCAAAGTCACTGGATGTAAGAAGAATGTAACATATTTTACTAGGTATTCTTTGTATTTAATTTCTTGTGGATTTAACATGAAGTTTATTGCACCTAGTGATTTGGTGATGGTAGTAGGACCTATGTAGGTGTGCTGGTTTGGATGACCAGCAGTCTTATCACCCCGGACACAGATTAATATCAGGAATGAACAAGGAGCTTTTCAAAAACCACACCTGTGCTTTTTGGTGGTATGCTTCAGGTCGTTATCTTATTGAAACGTTAATCTCAGCCTGAGCCTGTAATCCGCAGCACGGTGGTAAAGGTTTCCACTTGGAATTGCTCTGTGACTAATAGTCCTGACTGCTCTTTCAGGCCCGTTCAGAGTAAAACATGTTCACAGCATGATGCCGCCACCACCTCGCTGGACTGTAGATGGTATTGCTGAGTCCATCTCATTGCCCTGTCTCTTACAGCATTGAAAAGTTGGACAAAGTTCATCTTTTATTTCATCAGATCAGATTAGTTCAGAAACCTTTTGGCAAACTCCCAGTGAGCTATCGTGCGTTTTATTGAGTACTGGCAATCATTTGGCCAGTCCAGCGGTTTTATGGTAGATAATGGTCGTCTCAAATCTCCACAAATGAACTCGACATCACAATCACTGTGACCATTACGTGAGCAAGCACTGAGACATCTGCAATACTGTGCTGTGCTATATGTTGCGCTATGACTGTGAGGCCAATGTAGTATATATATCCAAGTACACTGCCTCACCTAACAAAGCCGTTGGACTTCCTTCAGATTTGGTGACAGCATGATCTTATATTGATGATGGAAGAGTCGGATCCCAGCGTAAAGTCTTCGACAGCACATTCCTAGGATTTTTAATGGGTTTAAGGTCTGGACTGTGATGGGCAATCCATATATAAAAGTGATGTTGAAACACACTTTCACAAATTGAGCCCAATAAATCCTGGCATTGTCACCCTGGAATACGTCTATTAGAGAAGAAGAAATCCACTGATGGAAAACCTGGACATTCAGTATATTCAGGTATTCTTAATTCTTTCAGGCACATAACGTTGAACCTACGCCTGACCAACTGGAGTGACTCCAGATCACAACGCTGCCCCCACATTTATGATGGGTGCATCATTGTTCAAGTGGAAATATTTTAACTTTTATTATTAGTCACAAGTTCAGATGTTGATTAAGCAATCTCCAATCACAATCAATCAAGATTTTTTTCACAACCACATTTTTTCCTCGGAGATGGTGATTTACCACTATCCTTCCAACCCATGGATTACCATCTTTTGAACAGCCACTCGAACCTACTCACTGTATTAGTTAACATTAAGTAACCTGATGCCAGACCAAACATATTGATTTTAATTTTATATTTATTCAATTAAATGAGGGTTGGAACTTTCTTTTTTTCACCAGACATGCATTTAGTAAAATGACAATAAAGCTGACTAGAATGAGAAAAGCTAATGACAATGACAAAAACATGGTATATAGGTTACAGCTAGATGGGATCTTTCCACTTGCACTATAGAGAGCAGCAGTGATACCTTTTATTGGTACCTTTACATAATTAATGTTGGCTAAATACAAACTGTTTGGCATACAGTAAAAAATAAGTTGGTAAGCTAGTTGAGTTATAAGTTTTGAAGTTATTTAGCAAGCTAACCAATTAGCATTTACATTTTGCTAGCAGTAACATTAGCAACATCAGTTACACACATAAGTTGCATTGTATAGAAATATATGAAAATACTGCTACCTTGATCCATGCTACAGTAAACACTTACCTGTTTATTTTATGGTCTTCATCATGTTTAATACAAATTATGGTACACAGTAGTGTAAAAACTATCACCAAAGCAGGGTATCATTTCGGTCAGGTTAGCTTGTTTATGAAAACCATACATCTGTGACGTGTCCTTAGTTTACCTGATTTTAAAAAATGGTCACGGCGACAGCCCAAATGCTCAGCTTGAGTTTCAAAAGTAGGACTTCACAAACCAGCAGGTGATGTCCATCTTTTAAATGCAGTCCTCATAGTAATATAGAAGCTAACCTTAGTTTCCTTTGTTCAGCTAGCATAATACTCTTTGAAGCCAGATCAGGTTTTTGTTCTCTGTCCTTAAGTTTGGGTTGGAGTCCATCAGTGACATGTATGCTAGTATTGAGACAAGCACTGAGACAAGGGGCTCTGAGGTGAGTATAAAACAAACATCCTCTGGATTTTACATGGAAATAAATCCACAGGCTGTTAGAAACATTACAGAAGGTGTCATTATAAAGGGAAATTAGAATACAGTCACATACTGGCAAGACAAAAGTACAAATAGAGGACAAAGGTTACCAGAACTTCAAATGTGTTACACTGTATATTGCTTGAACTTGGATGACGTTCCTTATTTTAACTCATAATAACCCTTAATTTAATTTTACTAATCTCAAAACTAACTAAAGTGCCATCCGAATAAACCTGAGAGACTGCACGCTATTTATAGCTACAAGTGCATATTTATAGCTACAAGTTTAAATGAATTCAATACACAAAGGCACTTCTGTTGTTTGCATCATATTTGACGTCACGTTTCTCTGTAGAAAACAAAAGCAGCCGAGATTCTGAAAAATTTTAGCTTAAAACAGCCACATGTTACAAACACTGATGTTTGAAATCTGATCGTGGGTTTTCTGAGGTATGTATGGGTTTGCACCGGCTCCACTGACAATAGATGCCTTCATGTCAGTGAATGCACTCACACAAACAGCCATGCTGTTGTCCCACCCCCAGTTTAATTCAAAAGAACCAGCGATGGATGCACAACCTTCACAGAACTCAGCTCTTTTAGCTCACTGGCAGGATTGCTATCACCTGCCTAACTTATAATTAGAGTAAACTGGAGACATGAGAATGACTCAATAATTGTAGAATATATCTTCACTTTGAGTACAGGTAATAGATACTGATATTTTCTTAATATGTGAGGTCTTCAGTTCAAAGAAGGGCTGAATCAAGATGGTATAAAAAAATTTGCCAAACCAAACAAACGGTTTGAGCATTGAAACTATCTTCAAAATGAAATGCTCAGTGCTGACCGTGAGGAGGAATTTGCAAGGATAGATTCTGAGAAAAGCTAAAAAAGGTTCTGTAAGTTTTCACTCTGGATGAATGACCTTTTCCACCATAGCCATTAAAATGTGTCTTTTGTCAGAGGGCAACCCTCTAAGCAGACATATTGACACCTTTTGAGCAAAAACTCTCGGAAGAGTAACAAGAGTAATATTTAGCCTTGAGGTTGTTTGTGAAAAACTGAAAGAACTTTTGTCTCTTAGAGTGCTGTGGTTTCAATTTGGGGAAAACCATGAAGATGAAAAGGATCTGAATGTTATATAAAGGATACGAGGTGTGTTACTGTGATCAGGAACCATTGTCCCAAATATAGGGAACAGCCGGCAGTGTTAACACCAATAACAGGTACAATCACTGTCTGTGTTTTGCATGCTGCCTTTTTAATATTTGTTGGGGTTTTTTTTGTATTTTTTTATTTATTTTTTGCACATCTCTCTCTATGTGGTGAAATCATACACAATGTGAAAGCTCTGAAGGATGTCTCATGGGTGAATTCAGCTGTCGCTCCTTTTTCTGTTTATGCCCACGTTTTAACCTGTTAGCGCTTGACTGCTGCTTAATATAAAGCACTGCGACTGCTATTTGCTCATACAGAGCCTATGAAAAGGGGTCTTCAGCTTAGGTAAACATGCTCTTGTGTGTCTGTGTAGTCCAAAAACCCTGCGGCACATAGCTCAGAGTGGCTGACACTATAGGACAAATGCTGATTGGTTCAAAAAACGGACAGGAATGCAAATAGGAGCTACAATGGATTTGATCACAAGCAGCAGAAACATCAGAAATCAAAGAACACAACATGATACGCGCAGACAGTGGTTTCAGATTTTTGTTAGAACTTTGCTCTTAAAAAAAAAAAAGAAGAAGAAGAAAAAAAAAGAAGAAAAAAAAAAGGAAAAAAAAAAAAAAAGGAAAAAAAAAATAATAATAATAAAAAACTTTGCTCTTATAACGGCACAAGAAAGAGGAGCCCATAGACTAGCTGTTTTTAACTGTTTTAAACCGCTTTTTTAGTGGCAGTCTGATTAGGCTGATTACCCAGAATCCTTCTTTTTTAAATACATATACAAACAACCACAGACCTGGTACCACAAGTCCTGCATTTGTAAACAGGTCAGTGATGTCCTGATGGAGGTTAAGAGGTTAACTGGCTCTATTTTCTACATCTTTGACATTGCAGCACAAAGTCCAGTTTTTTGAGTGCGTAGCCAAAGTTGAAGCTAAAACATTTCAACTGTTGAACACTGCTTTAGTGCAGCTTTGCTCAGGAGTCATTAGGTAGTCTGTTTAGAGACTCACACACTATGAGAGTCTGTAACATTTATTAAAATACTGATCGTTCTGATTAACTGATTAGACTTGGAGCAGTTCTGATTGGTGGATAAAGTGGGAGCTTTAATCTTATCGCTGCCCTTTATGACCGACTAAACTGTATTTACTGTAACTGTCTCTTTTAGTATCAATATACAGCAAAGGTGCAAACCTTTGCTGTATATTGATACTAAAGATATATTTAATTTAGTAACTAAAGAGACTAAAATGACAGAAGAATACTTCTTTGTCTTTTTCACACCTAATGGGAAATAATTCTGGTTTTCAATCATTGTTATGGAAAACAGGTTAACCTGATTCTGTCAACTGAAGTGTTTTGGGGCATTTTGGGTCCCCCTCAAAGTTTCTACAACAGCATGTTACCCTGACATGTACTCTGCCATATTTGACAATAAAACATGACAGTGTAATGGAAAATGTTATTAATATTTCAAGGGTCATACAGCTTTCCATGATCCTTTCCACACCACTGAGTTCATTCCTGTGAAATTAATGAATTAAAGAAAATGCAAGGTGCAGTATGTTTGCAATCACAAAATGAAAACAGTATATGACTTTCTATGTGAATCATGAATGACCTAGCTTAGTCACTTGATGGTTAAACCTTTATCATCTACAGAAAGCATACAAAGACTTTCAAAGTAAAGCACTCAAGGGCGTAAGGAGGAGTTCTTTTCCCACTCATTCAACTCCTTTTGTACAAAGCTAAGCCATCCATTCAGCTACAGCTTTAACAGAGCACCGGACAAAAGCTGGAAAAAGCCTTCCCACTGTAGTTTTTCCATTTCTTCTCTTCACTTCTACTTGACCACATTGAAACAAGCACATACTGAACTTTTTGCTTTTTACTTAGTTCTCTAGATTTATCTGATAGCTGCACAGAATAGAACGTCTCATGCAGAACAGACAAACAGGGACATTTTGTCCAGCGAATGCTTTATTTTTAAACGCTTAAGTACATTTCTGCTGATTATGCTTCTGTGGTTTGTGATATCTGACTGATATCGCAGTCTGATTCTATCACAGGAAGCTTACTACAGCATCCAGAGCATCTTAAAACCTGCCTGATACACAGAAGCCGGCAAATGTCTTCTGATATTACATGCATATATGCACGACAGAAGCCTGTATTGACCTACATAAGCAGCATATAAAGCGACAGAGTAATAAGCGTGTATGAGCAGCAGACACGGCCGGGTGGAGGGGATTGTTCACTCACAGAGACACTCTGTGTCAGGCTGTAAGCTGCTCCAGCTGGACTCGACACCCACCCACTTGGCTCTTATGTAACCTCATACGATCCTACCCAGTGTGTTCTGTGCAGGGCTGGCACATACTAATCATGTTGTGGGAATCAGTGATAAAAGGCAGAGTGGAGTCTACTATGTGGTTTAGTAGTGCAGCACCATGAGAGCTGTATTCTGAGTAAAACTAAAACAATCGTGTGGCAGCTTTCGTAACCCAAACAACACAAAAGTTGATATTTTGCCCTACAACTCGGCAAACGCATCTAACCAGATCAACCGCAAGGGTTTCGATGCAGCTGAAGAAAAAAACAGGAAGTGGATAGTACTTCTGTAAGCCTCCGCCTAAAGAACACAGTGTTCCCAACGTCACAGCTGCTTCCCCAGGCTGACAAATCAAAGAGCTGTGGTTAAAGTTTGCAATGTCTTACACACTTCACATCTCCTCCTTGTGAATCTCGTGGTCCTCTTTTTGCCTTGTTTTGTTTTTGTGTATGTGAGTCATAAACATGCTCTGAGGTTCATCAGCTCTTTAGCTGCAGTACTCAGGCTCAGATGAACAGCTACGTTTGTTGTCTGCCTGCCTTTGCTTTCTACCTCTATTTATCCTTAACTCGGAGGGGATCATTTTTCTCAGTGTGAGCTTTCCGTCTACATTTAAAACTTCCCCTAACTCTCTGCCTGCCACCATCCTCAGTCCTCTGTCCTTATTTCACCTCAGGCCTCTGGCTGCAAGCTTCAGCTCCAGCATTCCCACATCCCGTCTCCTTTTGAGGATCACACCATCAATTTGCCATTTTGTGCCCATGTTTTGTACATTTGGCTCCATACATTTCTAATGTAAACCTGCCCAACCCATCTTGTTACCTGATGGCTGTGAAAGCACCATCATCTCATTTAGTGTGGACTGGAATCAGAGCGTGTCCCCAGTGACCCTCTCCCAGAACTGTCTTGATAGCATTGTGTATGGATTGTTAAACAAGGCTTTTGGGTTTAGGCCAAAGGTCTGTGGACCAAACGTCTGCGTGAACAGACTGCTAAAACCAGCAAGTTATTCACACAGTCTGACACAAAAAGACACACTAGGTTCACAGACACAAAAACTGACCTCAAAGACACAAAACGACTCCAAAGTAAAGCAAAAAGGCTTCAAAGAGACACAAAGCGTCCACAAAGTTAAAGAAATTGACCACAAAATTAAACAAAACCACAAAAGTGACTCAAAACTTATTCAAGGACACACAAGGCTCCCATAAAGTTACACAAACAAGACCAGAAAAGGATTTTATACAGACAAAAATCCCCACAAAAAACACAAAACAACCACAACCAACAAGATGACTTTACAAAATAAAAAACACCAAAAATGACCACAAAGAGACCCCCAAAAAACCCACAAACGCAATGACACAAAATAACTTCAAAGTTAGACAAAACCTTTTAACAGACAAACAAATCTACCATAAAGTTACAGAAAACAACGACAAACTTCAACTTTGACTTTACAGCCACGAAAAAGGTGAAAAAAGCTTCAAAAAATATGTAAAGTGACCAAAAAAAGAAAAAAATTATCGTGAAATGACGACTTTATTTAAAAAAAAGGAACACAAAGAGAAAAAACAACTGCAGGGTTACGCAAAAATGACTACAGATAAGTCACAAATGTGCAACAAAGTTACACAGAACCACATAGGGACACAAAATGTCTTAAAGTGACATAAAGCAACCACAAAGCAACACATAACTTTAAAGATACATGAAAAAAAACAACAACAAAGAGAAGTGAAATGACAATAAAAAATACATATTATAACTATAGACACAAAATGATTTCCATGACACACAAAACAGCCACACATATCCACAAAAACACAGAAAAATGATCACAAAGTTACACAAAATGTCTTCAAACAACAAAAAACAACTACAGAGGAACTCCAATGACTCACAAAGCCACACAAGAAGCCGTCTCCATTCGACATAAATTCATGATGCTGAACAAACAGTGTAATAATAATAAGTAATAATGTCCCTGAATGCACCAGGGCCTAATTTAATACAAATATATAACTGAAAATAGTCTTGAGCCTACAAGCCGTAGCCATTAACTGAAGGTGAAAATATTCAGACATTAAAACACTGATATCCTAATTATCAACAGTTCAAAGATAACATAAAGGTGAACAACAGAAGTCGTGATTTTTCATGACCTTGTACATGTTAATCAGTTCTGTAGTTACTGTATTCAGTGTTGACTGTGGCCTGTTTCCAAAGCTGCACTTTCATACGAACATCCTTGAATGACCGACTGCGACTGTGGTAACTTCCTTTTTGTTCAACATCGTGCAAACTTGATCAAGAGCACTGTCGTGAGTTATGAACAATGTTACTTTTTCGAGATGCCCGCTTCCCCCCCTCATGGATGTTTTCTCCGACCACGCTCCTCTTGTGCAGTCAGGCAGAAGTCGTACACGCAGAAATGTTAATGACATCAGTGAACGTGCCGGTTCACATTATCTCCGCAGCACAAGGCAGAGCATTGTAGGTCTCGACGCGGGCTTCACATGAGACGATTTTACGTCAGGGCAATGCCTAGCAACCCTAATTCTGCTGCAGGCAGGCAACACACAAATGCATCAACAACAACCAACTTGTTTGGATAACAAGCAGCTGTTACCTTTGGGACCAGCTGCAAACATGCTGGAGGGCTTCTTCAAATGTAGTCTCAATGACTCAAGCACCTGAGCTAAGGTGCAGCATACGCACTTTAATTTTAATTTGAACACTTTTTCACACATTTATTTATCATTGATGTTTTAAACTCAGAGTTAAAATATGTCCTCGTGGATATCTTAGCGAGGTTTGTGACGCGGGTCACATGCTGACAGTAGACATAGCTGCAGAGATTGCCTTTTTATTGCAGGGGGACGTGCAAGATCAGCTGGCGTGATGCAGGTTAACCTATAACCTGCTGAAACAATAAATACACTGATTTCAGCTGATCTCGCACCTTCTGCTGTCTGATGAACACTTTTACTTTCTGTACCTTTTGTACCTCTACCCGAGTTCAAACCTGAACGGCAGAGTATTTTTAGATGCTGTATCACTGCTTTTAACCTCTCGTTAGTTTCTCCCGGTGACAAAATTGTATTTATATTGTGCTTTTTCTAATCTTACTGAGCACTCAAAGTAATGATGTGCGATTAACTTGGGGTTCAAAAGCTTGTAATAGTTGTAACTATACTTGTATTGTGAAGATATTTTGTGTGATTCATATTTATACTTTGATACCTCGTACTTATTTTCATATCTGAATCTCATATTTTTACAGCCTTTTATTTTATTTTATGTTCATTTGAAGCTGCATGCTGTGGGTCATATTGCAAAATTAAAAATAGAGCTGCATATATATTACAAAAAACCTCATGAAGAGTAAAACTACAGCGTGGGTTCTTTTTGAGCAAATCACGATGTTTCTTCCAGCATTGATAGAAAGGTGAGAGCCTGTGTGAGGCCTTTTCTTTGACTTAAATAAATGCTTCCTTGGTGAGAACTCAGAGGTTTTGAAACGTGCTGGCCTGTTAAAGCAAACATTGCAGTGACTTTGCTAAGGTGTTTGCTCAGGGAGCAATGTTGTCACCATAAAAACGTCAACATGCAGGTAAGGAAGTGATAAGAGCAAATGTGTTGTAGGTGCGCCAGGGAGAAATTGAATATAATGGTACTGTAAGAGCAGATATAAGGCTATATTTGGGATCATTGGTGCTCCTGTGCCTGTGTGAGGTTAAATTGACCTGCTCTGTCTGGCTCTTTATCCGCATCAGACTGGAGTTTTACAGCTGTTGAGCAATAGAAATTGCTCCTGGGAGCCGCTGCCACGTCTCCAGTCACGCAGCCTCATGCTGGCAAGCGGAGCTGGGCAGAGATCTGACATCCAAGCAGGCCTTTCAACACCAAATGACTGCCATGTCCCTGGGTCTGCCGGTCACATTGCCAAAAACACATGGGAACACCCCACCTGTGCCAAAACTATCAGATATCGAACCCTTTATAGACACAACTATGATGAATTAAAACTGATTATATAACACAAAGAGCCCTCTAACATTTTAAATATAACCCAGCCAGTGAAGCATAAAGCATCACCGCCTGGTGAAACGGCACTTCCTCATCACTGCTGTGGAGCGTCTTGAAATCTGCAGTGTACTCAGCGGACACAACCATTTGCTCTCGGGTTTCTCAAGACATTAACGTGACCTGGGAGACTTTTGCAGCCCGAGCTGTATTACAGAATATCAGTGTCACGGTTCAGACCATTGGAGATTTGTTTGGCTGGAAAACAACATTACAAGGATTTCACTAGTTTACAGGAAGAAATGTCTGACTAAACAAATAATTTAGTGCAGTAAACCCTTGATTTTTTAAAATACAGTATGTTTCAGACAGTTTGAGTGCTAAAAGATAGTCTCCATGGTGTCAGAGGTTACCGAAGACCTGCTCCTACCTAAGAGATTAAAATATTTCACAAGTGAAATCCTTAAAATCTGAGAAATCTGTGATGTCCAGGATGTACCCTGCCTCTTGTCCACAACAGGATAAGTAGATAAATGGTTAAAAGGATGGATGATGGAGGGTGGGTTAAATATAAATATTTTCAGTGTACCAGTGGCTGGACAGAGCTGGACTCAAAGACAGCACAGGAACAAGCTCTGAAGACAAGATCCATAGAGGCTGGGGTCTACCACACGATGCAAGACCCCAGGTGCAGGCTGCGTAAAGATGCCCCTGAGACAATCCTGCACATAGCAGCAGGGTGCAAGATGCTAGCAGGCAGGGCATACATGGAATACCATAACCAAGTGGCCAACATACAGAAACATCTGTGCCGAGTATGGCCTGGAAGTCCCGAGGTCAACATGGGAGACGCACCCAAGAGTGGTGGAGAATGACCGAGCTAAGCTCCTGTGGGACTTCCAGATACAGACGGATAAAATGGTGGTGGCTAACCAGGCGGACATAGTGGTGGTAGACAAACAGAAGAAAAGGGCCACAGTGATAGATGTAGCGGTTCTGAATGACAGCAACATCAGGAAGAAGGAACATGAGAAGCTGGAGAAGTACTAAGGGCTCAGAGAAGAGCTCGAGAACATGTGGAGGTTGACGGTAACGGTGGTCCCCGTGGTAATCGGAGCACTCGGTGCAGTGCCTCCCAAGCTAGGCGAGTGACTCCAGCAGATCCCGGGAACAACATCGAAGATCTCTGTCGAGAAGAGCGCAGTCCTGGGAACAGCTAAGATACTGCGCAGGACCCTCAAGCTCCCAGGCCTCTGGTAGAGGATCTGAGCTTGAAGGATAAACTACCCGCAGGGACAAGAGGCACATATAAACAGAAAAAACAAACATTACTATAAACCTGCAACACTCGTTTTGTAGCCACATGCAAAGCTGTTAAAACAAGCAAACTTCTGAGCAAACATTTGCTTATATAGACATTCAGAAGTCTGCATGGGCATAGCAACATTACTGTAGCTGTGTTTGCACAGTCAGATCACTAATTTGTTGCCAGGCAAAAGACACCAATTTGTTGGTGCTACTGTACACCACCACAGTAGCACATGGAGCAAAACAGGAATTTTTCAATTAAAGAACTGGGATAATACTCAATAGTTAAGTCACTCACCTGATCTGAGGCCAGTAGAACAGCTTTTCAGTCATTAAATACAAAAGTGAATGCAGAGAGACCCAAATTCAAGCAACAACTGAAGCAGGAAAAGGAGCACCTCAATGGAGGAAGCACAGCAATTGGTCATGTCCATGGATTTCAAACATTGTCTGCAAATAATTTTCATCCAAGAATTAAAACCAGTCCTCATATTTAATATATTCGTTTGTCCAATTAATTTTAAACCTCTAAAAATGGAGCGCTGTGCAATAACTCCTGAACAGTTAATTCAAAACATTTGCAAAACCTCCAGATTTGGGTTACAAAGGTAAAACTATGAAAACTGTGTCTTTGTCCAACAAATTATGGACCTAACTGTATATAACTGGACATTGTAATTCCAGTATCTACTCTTAAAGCTCAGTTTTTGGTCTCCACCAGCTGTTTACTGTGTACTAGCTGAGAACTCCATTATATTAAAAGCTAATCTCGAACCATTTGATGATGTGCTGGTGTGGACAGTGGATTTTTACAAGCATCGAATTAAAGCAAAGTTAGAAATAGAATAAAAATAAATGAACAGACATGGATTTATTTCTTAGTTATAAATCAGATCAGTGTAAAGGTTGCATTCCCCATGTGGCCAGCTGTCACCAGTTGGGTTAACCCAGTTTATCTGAGTGGGCTGAGGCACACTGACCAGCACAGCCATTTTGATTCGCAGCCATCTGTGAGGCCCATTGTGAGAGGAGACAGAGGAGAACTGCAGCCTCTCGCCACAGCACTTTCCATGCAAACTCCCTGACCCCAGCGTCCTCGCCGCTGCTCGCCAGAGGAGCGCCAGTGTGTTGGACCCATCGCTTCCTGGATGGCCCTCACCACATTACAATCTCTTAATCACTGCTGTGCCTTTGAGAGAGAAAAGAGGGAGGGGGGAGGGACTCTCTGCAACTGGATTGGCTGCTCTTGGTGGAGCTGTTGCTAAGGGGAGGGCTTTACTCAGCGATGGATGGATTGATGGGCTTCTGGTTGGAGCAACTTACAGATCAACTAAATGTGATGAAGCAAATCTTCCAAAACTACTTGAGGTTCAGACCATGTTCTCTGTCACCATTTGCTGTTTTATTATCAAATTTGTCTCACCCAAATAAAGTCTTATCAACCGTGGTGGCTCAGATTGCTTTACTGCCGTTTGTCCTCTTGCAGCTACCATTTGTACAGTGTGAGATTTAAACTTTGTTGCAGGATTATTCAGTTCTGATGGGAAAGTTCAGGGTTCAACATTCTGAAACTGATTGTTGGCAATTTGATTTCAGCAAAGTCAAATTTAAGGATTTCATTGCCTATTTTTTTAAGATTTAAGCAACTTGGCTTGAATATGCATTGAGGTAAGAGTCCAATTACACACACATATATATAAACTTGTGCCCATGTACTTTAGATGATATACTGAAGTGCTTAAAACAGACTCCAGGCAATTTGCATCAGATACAAGATTAAATGGTGTTGAGATCCCAGCACTGCTTACTCATTTAGTGCCAAAGTTGCCACGCCCTGCTGAAACCCTGCTAGAATTACTCTTGCAACATCTGCATACTCATTTTGAAACATTAACATTGCACAGGCCTGACCAACATCTCTTCGTTTTAAGGGTTTCCCCTCAGAAGTTTAGCTTAAATATCATCTTTCGCCAAGAATGTCACATCAGAGACTAGTTTACATCCGAGCAGAGATTGAGGTAAACATCTATTTATAGGCAGGCTACTTGAGTCTGAACATCCTTCCTGTTACTAATGACAGACAAGACAAATATTATTAGCTTCATGTTTATTTCCATTTTACTGCATCAATATAAAATTGGATTTTCAAATTAAGTTTCCATAGACAAACATTTAAGCTATATAATGAACAACTTACAGTGACAACGTGGGAAGGAATTGAACAGGGTATGGTACAAAAAGTCAAGGCACACCTTGTTGTAGCATTGAGTGGAACGCTTTAAAACCTCTGCAGGCAAGAACCCTTCAGCTCAGCTTTAATAAAATGACCATTTTTACAAGGAGGGACAGAATAGCCAGCATTCAATATCTCCTATGGGCAGAAACTTTATTCACTTCAACTTGAAATTCATGTAAATTTGAAATGCAGATCACGTGAGGGAAATAGTTCTGCCTAAAATCAGAGCTGTGCTTCATCGGGACTTGATTCAGTAAACCTCCACCAAGCACGAACATGCCAGCCTCTCCAGAAGAGGCCGGCTGACGACATGCGCAGGGATCACTGGTTTATTTTTTTATTCATTTGATGGGAGGGGGCGGAGGAGCAGGATAGTAGCAGGAGAAGCCAGGAGTGGTTGCTCTGGTCAGTTTACCGTCCATCTGAGAGTTTTGGAAGAGATCTGGCCCATCACAAAACGCCTCACTATTTCAAGTCAGTTTGAGGAGAAAAGGGCGAGGAAAACCGATGCAGTTACTTCTATCTCATGAAGTTTCCTCCTCCAATTTCCCTCTTGTACCTGTTGGTGAGGTGGTCTGCCTGCATGGTCAGCTTGGACAGCACGCCAAACAGTCCCCTGAGGTGATAATGAAACTGATGCTGCAGGTCAGCGTTGTCATCCACGTGCACGTCTCCCTTCACCGCCTGCTGCTCTTCCTGCTTCACCGCCATCTCCAGGAAGCTGGCACCGCTGCTCACCTCCCTCTTCAGCAGACCCCACTCCATGTCGTTCTTTATGGACTTGAGCAGCAGGTAATGCTCGTACATGTCCCTCTGCTTGTTGCTGCACGGCGGTTCGTTGTTGTTGTTGGCCTGCTGCTCGTCCAGCGGCATGTCTCGCAGCAGGCTCGGCACCATGATGGTCTCGTCCATGTTGTTGGTGGCCGCTATGAAGCGGTGCATGACGTTAATGAGGGAGTGCTTGTTGCCGACGGAGTCGCTGCTGATCTGCATCATTTTGAAGGCTGTGAGGTTACAGTGTAGCGCAGACGGGTGGATCTTTAAAGGCAGAGCTGTTTGGCTTTTTTTGGTGATCTGCAAGATGAAGGGAGGGATGATTAGGATGAAGGGAGGGATGATTAGGATGCAGGAAAGGTGCAGGGAGATTGAGCAGACTCTGCAGAAATGCAGCACAGCAAAGGCAAATCCCTCTGAGACAGCTTTACATAATCAGCACGGACAATGAAACACCTGCAGCACGCCGGACTAAAGCCTGGCTGCAGGACACCGACACAGCGAGCTGACATCTCTAATAGAAAACAGATGAATAAGACTTCCGTGTGCTTCAAATCTATACCATCATGCCCGAAGCGCATCGCTATGACCTCGATTTCCTGCTGCTGAAATTCAAACATCCCTTCAGTTAGAGAGGCACTGAGTAAAAGACTGACCTGGAAACCTGAGGGAAAGCTTTCCTGGTGTCCTGGTTGGTTAACTCAAGTTTTCTCAGGCAGCGTACGGCACCCGCTGGGAAGAAAAATAGAAATTTCTTCAGCTGACTGACAGATAAGCGCTGTTTTTATACCCAGCAGCCGGGTTGGGCGGTAGGAAGGACTAAAAGTCCGGCCTCTTTGGCTTTTACTGCAGAGCCAGTTGGGCTGCATGACAACTGCAGGCGGAGCTTCTGCAGCGTCTGATCCAGAATTGACCAATGAAATGAGATCTGGCAGCAGCCACTCAAATATGTTTGTTCTGGGCTCGCCTGCAATTAGCTGTACCCTGTTTACTGCTCATCTTTTCCGGGCCGTTTGTCCCCTGAAGGCAACACTGATGTAAGTCTCCGTGCAGCTCTTTGCACGTCGGGTTTGTCAAGAGATGAACTCATAGATGGTTTAACTAAGCATAGTGTGATCCCCCCCATCCCCCCCATCCCCCCACACGCTCACTCTCCGTCCTTTATTGGCTTGTATATGTCTTGCACAGCACTGCCGCCTCGCGGTTAAGTTGTGTCGGTTCAACTAAAGCGTCCTCGCTGATGCAATAATACACTCATCCAAACGAGACATGACCCCAGGAGCAGCACGTGTCACCAGGTGGAGCATCCACTGTGTCACGGGTGTCCCTATAAGTCTGGCATAAATTTCAGGCTTTTAGCTGTATTTTCACGAGTTTTACAGCTTTTTTCACTGATAAAGATCTCCCTCAATGCCAATCTTAGTGCAGCAGTTAATTAATAAATAAATAAACAATAAAATTACAGAAAAGTAGGCATTTCTGTTTTGTTTAGGTCCACAGTAAAAGAAGAAAAAAAAAAAGAACCAAACAAAAAAGGACATTTTCTGTAAAATAACAATTTTCTGTTTTATAATTACAGGATAATTTACTGTGAATTTACACATTTATTTCTTCCAATTTAAGCCCAAAGAGTCATGCTGGCGGACTTTTTTCATTTACTACAGCAGCATTTCCTTATCTTGTAGAAAAACTGTTGAAATTGCACAATTTTTTCTTATATTAAGATATCTAAGGGATTAAATGTGAAGTTGAAACTTCTTTACACTGACAAAGGGCAGAGTTTCATTCATTTGCCACACTAAGGATCAAAGTGGAGCTGCATTTGGTGCGTCATGTAAAATGAGTTTGACATCCCTGCATTATTGGATTAGTTTCACCTGCAATTTTCCTGAGTAAAACCAGCAGCCAGTGCTTTGAAAAGCATGTCACAAGTTGCCTGTGTCTAAGCTGTGAGCAATAGCCAAAGCTTATACATATTTATAGAAGCCTACTTGTATTCATCAGCATGAATTCAATTATTTATTTACAGTCTAATGTGTTGGTGTACAGAGGCAAAGCTACAAAAATGCTCTGTGTTCTGTGTCAAATTTGACCCCACCAGAAACTGGTTACCTCAGGGTAATAAAGCGCTATAATGGCACTAAAATGTCACAGTTTTCTACATATGCTCATGTTTTTAGATTCATTTAAAATTGTATTTTTATTTTAATGAACATCAACTAAATTTTCTTAGAAGCATTTAATGTGTGATTGTATGGTTCTGTGTGTGCCTATCGTTGATAACTATTCTCTGGAACTTCATGAAACACTTACTGTCTTCAAGTTCACTCTCCTCGTTGAAGGAATGGGGCCCAATTGCTCAAACACATTCTTTTCTCCCATAAAATATTTATGTGCTCATATCCTGTAAGTTAACATGAGTTCATGCAAGTATTAAATGATGCAATTAAGCATGTTGTACCAGGCGAGCACCTGAAAACTTAAAACAAGCAGTGTCAAGTATCAGAGTTTAGAAACACAGTTTAAATGTTACATTCCACTACTGGTCATCTTCATGCGCTAACTCAGTGGCGCTGTAGGATTAACAGCACTACGCACCAACTGTAAGGAAACTTTATTTAACAAACTGCAAATGAGCAACATCTCTCAGGCCTTTGTAGAAGTTTTGAGTTCAATCAGCATAGACTGTGTTGATATTTATTTTGTCAACAACGGCATATTACCAAAGCACAGAGGTATAACTGGTGGTTATACCTCCTGCACGTGCACATCACGTCAGCTACACCCGGTGACTGTTTCTTTTGCTATGCAAACAGTTAAACCTGAAATTAGAGACGTAGGTTGTGCTTTTATTATTTGGCCACAACAATAATTTTTTCCCCAAGGCTTCCAGGCTCATATTTTAGAATGAAAAAAGGTTTATTCGAATGAAATATCAAACCATTGCACAAAGACCTACCACCTTCATACACATTAGGAGAAACGACTAGCCTGTGAAAATACAACAGCTGCAGCGAAGCACGAGATTCAACGACGAGGCGATCGAGCTGACAGCGTGTAGCCATGTTACAGCTGTTTACATCGGCTGCATCCCAATTCAGGGTCTGCAGCCTTAAAGGCCGCGTTTTAAGGCCGATTACGTCACCGCGACGCGACGAAGGCTGTCCCAATTCGAAGGCTGCTCGAAATGCGGCCCTCAAATGCGTCCTTAATTTCCCTGAATTTTAAGGACGTGGCGGTGTAGACTTCGTGGCCCAACATATCCCAGAATGCATAGCGCGGCGGTGGGTGTGGATAATTTTGCCGAAAAAAACGGCGGATGAGGGGCACCCGAAGAGTAAACTTTAAGTACTGAATATTATGTCACTTATTTATGTGCATATGTTTAATAACGAAGAACATTAAAACATTCCTGTTGGCCACATGTCGGCAAAGTCATGTGACATTAGTGACGTTTGTACTAACTTGGTTTTAAAGCCTTTACTTTAAAATATACGCCGTTCAATAGCTGAGCTTAATCTTACAGAGAATGATCAAAGCTCATGTAGAAACAAACAAACAAATGAACAAAAGATTTTCTCCTTCATTTCTGTCAAACAAAGCTGTATGAAACGTTTCCAGCTGTTAGTATCATGGTTGCTAGGCAACCTGGGCAGCGCGACGGAGGCTAGACCGTCCCATTTCACAAGCCTCGCACTTCCGGCCTTAGCGGTCTTTAAGTACGCGGCCCTCGAGGATCGTTGAGGCTGCGTACTTTGAGGCTGCGTACTTTGAGGCTGCGTACTTTGAGGCTGCGTACTTTAAGGCTGCAGACCCTGAATTGGGATACAACCATCTTTTACTATGCTGAGTGGTAGAAGTGAAGAACAATGTGGTGTTCACCCTTTAACTTCACCCCTGCAAATTATAGAAGTTAGGTAATGAAGGGGAGTCTGGTTTTCCTGGCTGTCAGCCACAGCCCTGGATGAAAGTTCAAGGCCGCACTGTGTTTTTAGTGTGTAGTTTAATAGTGTAACTGTGACAGGTCTTTATGTTACAGATGCAATTAGAGTGCATTATGAAAAAAAAAAATGAGAATCTTAACAAAGTGGATGGTAAATTCTTACTTGATCATTCAGGCATTTTTAGTATTTAGTATTTTTATGTGCAGTTACTTTAATCACACATCAAACATGCTATTTAAATCCATAAAGTTGTCTTCCACTGAAAAACTGAGATGCTTTCATATCTTGAAGTTTATTAGCATTCTTCTAAAGGCCCCAAATATCCAGGGCATGTTCGTCTGCCAAAAATCACCGGCTGCCAGAATATTTGTGTTTCTTTCTTTCTTTTTTTTGTGAGCAAACAGCTGTACAGACAGTCGCTAAGAACGCACACTGTCAGAGACACTGGATTTCATCTTTTATTTTCAAGTATTTCACATGCATCCACACAAGAATAACACTAACACTGAAAACTGTGGTAAGAAGTCAGGTGTAGTTGACACACATAATTGGTAGGGCTCGCTTTCCCACACAGCTCCTATAAATCATTTGTACTTGACTTCAGGAAGGTGACCTGTCCATTTCTAGGGCTTATAAAGGCTTCACACATAAAGATACACAGAAGTTTAACATTAACAGCTTATTATTGTCTACATTTCATCTGCTCAGCTACAGACTACTAGCGAAAAAAATTATAAAACAAGGCAACTGCGAAACAAGAAATGAAAATGTTGCTGTCAAATTAACTCAAATATAAACACAACATAAACACTTAATGTAATTTCCCTAATTTACTCCCAGAATAACAAATGACCTGTGAAATGTTTTATCTTTGGTCACACCAACTCTCGAGTATTCTCCCTTTTTGACGCTCCGCAGACATGATTCCCTTGTGCATTGGTGAGATTGAATAAAAGAAAAAGCGGTGAGTGTCTTCCATCTCTAAAATTACATGATAAGAAACACAAACACAAAATATTAAAATCCCAACTCAGTTCGCATCAGGACCGGCTCATCAGTGACCTGCAAATAGAAGCAGAAAGCCAGTTACAAATCCTCCTCAGAACGATCTGTATGACTTAGCTGTTACGATAACTCCCTCATAAAAGACATACCTGTGGCAGGTGACTGTTAGACCATCTCATACTGGTTGTTGGTGATGTATCGAGACAAGCAGCAGGCCAGGAATATCCCAATGAGCTGAAACCACAGTACACAAATTTCAATCTGCGGCCCAAAGTGACAACTGAAATTTTTTTCTATGGCTTCCTGAAACCTTAAATTACTTAAAAAACAAACAAACAAACAAAAAACAAGCAACAATTACTTCCTTTTTTGTGTTTTCACAGATTTATTTACATCTTGTATTCATTAGCAACACACATGATATCTGCATTAAATTATTCTGTTCTTGTCCCATTTTTAGTTTTTAAATGTTTCTCTTTCTTATACTTTGTTGATTCCTGGGTTTTGATATTTTTGTGTGGATGGATGCTGGAGAACGTGGCAGCTGTACTGATCTGCTGAGGAGAAGAGAGCTGAATGTAAAAGCAAAGCTGTTCAGTTACCCGTCGACCTGCGTTCCTGCTCTCACTAATGTCCACGAGCTGTGGCCATCGTGGATATAAGAGACAGAAATTAACCTTAGAGATAAGGTGGAGGAGCTCAGTCACTTGGGGAGATGACGCCTCCTGTGTGAGGTGTTTCAAGCACTTTCAATTGGGAGGAGGCCATGGGGCAGACCCAGGACATGTTTGACAGATACTGTCTCTCAGCTGGTTTGAGAACACTTCTGTGAGGAGCTGGAGAAGATGTCTGGGTGTCTATGCTTAGACTCCTGCCCCGACAACCAAGGTCAGTGACAAAAAAATTACTAGATGAATAATCAAACAGTGTTATGGTAATTTAAACATGTTTTATAATTATTCTTTCCTTATGGCTCATGTTCGAAATAAATTTAAAACATGGGTGATTATAGTGACCTATTTGATTTAGGGGCTGTTTAAACTATTTAAATGACTTTCATCATTACTGTAGCAACGTTGTTTGTTTACTCAGGTTTTGTGTTGGTTTCTGGAGACTTGGAAAGATTTTACATTTGTCTTAACTGGAAAGCACTTGGGTCAAGTCTACATAAATAAAAGTGACTTGACTTCTCGTATGACTGGAAAACTGTGGCTATACCGCAGAACCACAGGTTGCACAGTTTTCCACTTATAACCTTCACTTACTCTAAGTCAGAGCTTTGCATGGAGCAGCCACACTAATGCTCAGACAGGCTACAAGTAACTGTAAACATTAACTACACTGTGAGTCACTCTGAAAGAACTAGGAAGATCCTTCTCCACACCCGTGCTACAATGGTGGAACAGAAGTATACAAAAACTTCAGCATGACAAAGAACCAGTCGATAATATAGCATCTGTGAAAGATGATTAGCTCGGCTTCCTGTTAAATCCAGAATTGAATTCAAAATCCTGCTCCTCACACACAAGGTCTTAAATAATCAGGCCCCATCTTAATCTTAATGACCTTGTAGTACCATATCACCCTATTAGAGCACTTCGCTCTCGCTCTGCAGGCCTACTTGTTGTTCCTAGAGTATTTAAAAGTAGAATGGGAGGCAGAGCCTTCAGTTTTCAGGCCCCTCTTCTGTGGAACCAGCTTCCAGTTTGGATTCAGGAGACAGACACTATCTCTACTTTTAAGATTAGGCTTCAAACTTTCCTTTTTGCTAAAGCATATAGTTAGGGCTGGACCAGGTGACCCTGAATCCTCCCTTAGTTATGCTGCAATAGACGTAGGCTGCCGGGGGATTCCCATGATGCATTGAGTTTTTCCTTTCCAGTCACCTTTCTCACTCACTATGTGTTAACAGACCTCTCTGTATTGAATCATATCTGTTATTAATCTCTGTCTCTCTTCCACAGCATGTCTTTATCCTGTCTTCCTTCTCTCACCCCAACCAATCACAGCAGATGGCCCCGCCCCTCCCTGAGCCTGGTTCTGTTGGAGGTTTCTTCCTGTTAAAAGGGAGTTTTTCCTTCCCACTGTCGCCAAAGTGCTTGCTCATAGGGGGTCATATGATTGTTGGGTTTTTCTCTGTATCTATGAAGCGCCTTGAGGCGACTTTTGTTGTGATTTGGCGCTATATAAATAAAATTGAATTGAATGATTATTAAGTGGAGGTATGAAAAGAATTTGGGGTAATTCCCAAATTTTATGGCTTTATAAATGCTTTAAATATTGATTCATGGGAGACTATTGTGACTGGCTTGATTTGGGGCTTGTCTCAAGTGGCCACTTTTGGAGCGGCTTTGTGCAAAAATGACCTACAAGTGATTTTAGCAATGCACACTGGGCAACGTGGCGGCTCAATAAACCCGAGTCTGATATCAGAATGTAGACTGTATGAGGGGAATAACTGCTGAATCAGAGCCAAGATGCACAGCTGCTGTGGCTCTGCTCTAGGTCTCCGTGCTACGCCCCCCTTGGTGCAGTCTTGAGAACAGCTGGAGAACACATCACACAAACAAGCTTATGTTGCCACAATTCAACTAGATTTTCTCTCACTGTTGGAAATCATTTCCTGCTGTGTTCCTGTTTGTTGGTTAGTAGAGGTGGGTCACAGCAAAATAAAATAAAAAAATCAAGACAAACCCTCCAGCTGATCTGCCTGTCCTTTTATTTTCATCCTAACGTGGTGAAAACGGAGCTTTTTCATTAATAGAACAGAGAGTAGAAACATCTTGTCTCAAAGTGATGATGAAAAACCTTTTCTTAGATTTGTTACTTTGAGGCAGACTGCTGTGATTCCTTAGTTAGGCTTAAAACATTCCTTTTTGTTAAAGCAGGATCAGGTGAGCCTGAAACATTCCCATAGTTGCATTAATACGGTGAGGATTTTTCTCCACTCCTCTTTTCAATCCTGACGTGTTTACATGCCAATACTGCACGTCACAAACTTTTGTCTACTCTCCCACAGTTTGTGTTCTGTCCTTGCCTCTCTGTGCTTTTGCTGGGCGTTCTTTCTTCCCACAGTCACCAAGTCCTTGCTCATAGGATAATTTGGTTGTTGGGCTCTCTAACATTTTAGAGTCTTCACCTTATAATATAAAGTGGCTTGGGGGTGACCGTTGTGAATTGGCACTACATAAATCACATTTAATTGAATTAACATAGGTTGTTTATTACTTCAAGAAAAACAGTACTAATTGGTTCCTACATCCGGCTTCAGATGTTCAATTGTTCAGCTTTTCTTTGGTTTGTAGCCACAAACTGTTTCCATCTAACAGAATATTAGACGTACCTGAAAGAAGGCAATTCCAAAAGAAATCCCAGCAATTATTCCCAGGTTGTTCTCCATTGTGGTGCTTACCAGCGCAAAGCAGCCCTTCACAACAGGAAAAAACAAACCCAGAATTAAACAAAGTTATATTGAACCGAAACCTTTTACAAATACAGCTGACCATTTTTGAGATGAACTGCTTGTTCCAAACTCACCGTTGTGTACACCACATTCTCAGCCTTGGCAAGATCCTTCAGTGTTTCTGGTGAGCAGTTATCGCCGTCTTTACAGCAGCTGACCGGGATGCCTTTCTCTTGAAAGTACTTTGTATTGTTCCAGTCTGTGTAATTATACACCCCGCAGCAGTGCAACTAAAAGCAAAGAGTCACAACAACAAAAAATGAAAACAAAGCCATGTTGTGGATTCACCCTTTGAGAAGACACCTTCAGCGATGAGAGCAACATGGTTCATGGAGAGTGCTCCTGTGCGTTCAGCGTTGAGTCGACCTTTAAAATGTTCTCATATAAACAAGAGCCCTTTGGTGGTTACAGAGAAACAAAGTCATAAATGCAACGCCACTAGGGTGATGGAAAATCTCCCACTTACATTCCTCTGGATGGTGTCCACTGGATTCTTGCTGTCCGTGCTGGTGTAGGTTTTCACTGCGTTTTTATAGACGTTGTCCAGCGTGGCTTTGATCTGATGAGTTCAAAATAAAGGCGTCACATAGATAACAGAGGGGTTGACTTTGAGTTGTGCTAGCTGAAACCTGACTGAGAGATAACGGGTATCACAATAGTGGTATTCATCGTTTTGCTGCAGACGCTCATGTGATTGCACGATTTCACCGTTTGTGATGTTGAACTTGTTTTAACCTGTTTCGAGAAACTTTCACCCATGAAAATAAATGACAAACATTCCCTCAGGGTCATGTTACAGTTTCATTTTGATTCAAGCGTACCAACTGTGAGTTTAACTCACCTCATGCCTGAAGATGAAGCCTGAAACTCCAGCCACGAGCTCAGCCAGGAAGACCAAGGTCAAAAACATGGCATACTGAGAAACACAAAAGACAAAAAAAAAACAGTCATGCAAGGTCATCTCTGAGACTGGGAATGTCTCCTACTGCTCTTTCACCGACCAGTTTGAGCATCCACGGGCTGCCGCGGCATGTGGCGAAGCAGCCGAACAATCCGAAGATAACGATGATGGCTCCGGTCCCGATGAGGACATATGGCGCGTTGGTGCTCTCCTCAGCAGCCAGGGAGAAATAGGTCTCCAAGCTTACCTTCCCCCACACGCCAACGGCCAGCAGGATCACGCCTGTGACCTGGAGACAACAGAAGGGCGAGTCAGCTCAAGCATCAAAGATCAACAGACGAACGCAAGAAAGGCTTTTAGGACCTGTGATAGATACGAGTCAAGACCAACCAGTTACTCATTTCATTTCAATTTATTATGTAGCTCTAGGGAAAATCATAAACAATGAGCAGCTTAATTAAAGAAAGAGAAAGCTAATTAATTTATCTGTGGATCACCCGAGGGGGAAAATATCTACTGACTTCAGCTTCCAAAATATGTCACATATGATAATAAAACCATTTTTTTGGTAATTATAGACACTTAAAAACATTCTAAATCAATTATTCTGCATGTGTATGTACTTTGACAGACTGGTGATCTACCTTGAATCTCAGGACACTTTTACTTGAGAACTGTGTCGGTCTGCATCCAGAGAAAACACAATTTCCTTTAGTGACTTCCTTTATTAAATCTGCACTGATCTCAGGGGAGCAAATGTAGATGAGGCAGGGGGTAGATTGTATCTGAGGCAAACAGGATACAGCCTTTCCGTTCACAATACACGCTTAATATGCTGCGGATTATTCATCTACCTGCCTCGCGTGTTTTAGTAAGAACACGCCTGGGATTCGAGCCTCAGTCTGATTTAATCTCAATCTCAGCAGCTTTTCCTTTAACGCTCCCCCACACAAGTCATGAGCCTGAGGGGAGGCATCGGCTCAGCCAGGCAGCAGCAATAAATTGTCAGATAAAAGCACAGGCCTGAAGTCTGTGTTAGCAGAAGCAGGAGCCTCACAGGGCTGTTTGCTCAGAGCAAAGACTAACACCGAGAACAACTGGAAGCATCTGTTTTCCTCCACAGACAAGCTCCTGTTTGTTTGTTTCGTTTTGTGATGAAACATGATTTAAGCGTAAATGGGTCCGGCAACAAGAAATTACTGTTGCGTTTGTTTTTGGTTATTAAACTGTGAAAATAGTAAAACAACATGTTATTTCCCAACTGCAGAAATTTAAACCACAAGCTCTAATTTGAAGATATATTCAGTTTTTTACTCCTGTAAATAACCAACGGAAGCAGGGTTTCACTGATATATTACCTAAAGATGATAACACTGCTCTGCTTTTTAAAATGTGACAATCAGATCAGGGTTTGTCCTACTTCAAAATAAGCCTGCGTATAGTTAAAGCAACAAAGTTGCATTTAGTTGTTCCTGACCAATTGATAAACACATTTTAACCTGAGTCAGGAAATCAAAATCAGTGCATTTTGCTGTAACTTCTGATCTGATTAGAAGAAAAATAATTTATGCATAAGTTTATGAAACCCCTATTTAAATGTTTTTAATTATGATCCGATTACATCGTCATTTGGAGTTGCCAACATGTTTCTAATGCAGGAAAGACACTGAAGATCAATTTGATCTGTTTTGGCTGACTAACTCTTCAGACAGTGTGTTAACTGAAAGTTGGGTCATTATATTAAAATGAGGCATCGTAAACAGAATAGTTGATCCTCTGTGGGCCACTGGGGCACTATATCAGACTTTTATTGTGCCCTTTAATTTATTTATTTTTTTAAATTGGCCCACAAAAGTCAGTTAATTTATATACCACTAGTTAAAAACAAAAGTAAGCTTCGAGCCCCTGTAGGCTCATCCCTGCTGTTATTGTTGCTGGAGACACGCTGACTGCTGTGAGCCTACAGCAAAGTTTAACCAAATATCTGAGAGTCTAAGCTTGCAGTTTGCACACGCACATCTTTAATTAAACATTTACTAATTCAGCTTCGTTGTCGTGGTGTAAAACAAACCGGCTTTGATTGGAAAAGCTAAGAACATCACCATCTTTAAAAGTTTGCTTCAAAGGGGAAGTGACTGGTGGAAACACAGTCACTGGTACAAAAAGAGGAAGTGGTAGCAAGTTGCCCAATGTCCTTTTTCACTAGCCCCAGGTTATGTTGGACCTGATGAAGAAATCTTTGTTTCACCGATACAAAAAGGGGGCCCAAAATAAATTCATTAATAAAAATGAAAAACTGCATTTTTCTTCTAAACATTTGTACTTCCATAAGGAAAACCATCCAACCACAGCTGCAAATTAGCACTAGATCAAATGAAATAATCTATGTACGAAAATTAAATGATTAACTATGGAGCTTTAAACAGTTTTGTTTAGAGTAAACAAGAAATCTGAAGCGTTATTCTGCAATCTGTGCTTTATTCCATAAATCATCTCATGTAGTATTCTTGTTGCACGTGTATATAAAAACCTTTGCCCGGCTTCAATGAAATGTCATCTAATCATGATATGAAACTGAGCTGCAATCATCAAATTATCTCTGACCTTTTCAGACAAAACCATTAATCGTCTACTCGTAAAAAAAATAACAGTTTCAGCAAACTGTGTGGAAGAAAAATTACGAGTTGAAGCCCTACATCAAATCCTCGAATCTGAGAAGTATGCAGAGGTTTTGAACAACAGCTGTGCATTAAAAAAGAAAAAGAAAAGGGGAACAAAAAACTGAGAACTAGATGAGATGAAATGCTAGGATGAGATGATCACTATATGGCAGCACAGGTTAACAGCAGACATTAATAGGAGTGCACTGATTTATCTGCCAAGGCGTGTAACAAAGGTGACTGATCACAGATTGTGATGAAGGTCAATCTGCTGTGTAACACCAAAGGACACTGTGATGAGCGTGGCAACAAAAACAAAGTAAACCAACAACATACATCTAATGGCATGAACTACTGGTCAAAATGTTTGCTAGTTCTACTGGTGGACTGGTAAATGAGCAAAAATAACCACTATAGCCGATTATACAGGCGACCAGGTGCCTTGTCCCACACGTTGTCTGGCTCTAGTTTACACAAGTCAAGATATGTTATCTCACAAGAAAAAAGGTCTCAAAGCAGATATATGAATGCATCTCGAATGTTTAGCAGTAATGTGGCACAAGGTCAATAATTTTAACCGGAAACGGGAGGAATGCAGTCAAATTAAAAGCCTTCCACGAGTTACCTGGGATTATTAATATTAATTTCCTCGTAGTTAATTAAACATTAAGTTTAAGTTTTAGTCTGACATAAGATGTAATGTATTTACTTTATTAAATATCCGTTAAAAACAAACAAACAAACAAACAAAATAAAAAGTGACACTGAGGTTTGAGAAGTGCATTAGTGACTTTATTAGTGTACTTTAACGGCTAATGGCAACTTCCAGGGGTAATAAAGGCGAACACTGGGTGGATTTTTTTCCACAAGTGGTTATTACCGTCGACATAAAACTATCTCTACTCTGACTCGTGGACATTTTTTTTCAGAAAATTTAACTTCTGCAGTGATTTCAAGAAGCCGTGTCGTGAGCCTCGTTGGCATAGCCGCTGCTCGGAGCCCATTGTTGCTCCTTCGTTAGCCTGTAGCCCCCTTCTCCCCTTCCCTTTTGCAAGTCCGGCGACTCACCCAGAAAATGAGGCTGTAGGAGATGAGGAAAGTCTTCAGGCAGGTAATCACTGGCTTCGTCTGAAGCCGTCGAGACGGTGGCGACATGTTGGAGTTTAGTTTTTTAACTGAAAAAAGAGAAAGAGGAAAAAGCTTCACTTCCCAGCGTCCAGAAACTAAGAAGGGAAAAAGTTCTGGATCTGAGGAGAGAGGGGGAAGTGTCGTCACTTACCCACACTCACTTTCCTGGAAGATAAACAGCTCAGCTGGACAGACTAGCGTCAAGTCCGCAACAGCTCAGCGGTAAAACGCCACACGCGCACACAGCTATCAAAATAAAAGCCCAGCTGCGACGTTTTTTCAAGGGAAACGGTGTCCAACATGCGGTCCGGGGGGCAGAATTGGGCCGCCACAGGGTCCCACTCGGACTGTTTGATGTGAAGTCATTTACTGCTTCAGTTTTTCAATATAATTCATTTCTTCTTGTTTTCTGCTGATGTTAGCCTTCCTGCACAGGAGTGATACTGTATGGAAAGCATTTCTAGACCAATACCAGCTGATGGAACCATAAGGAGGTGCAAGCGGTGGGAAATGTTCACAGCTTTTAGTGTTACCAGCTGTTCCTGCACATGGAGGAGAGGCTGGGTGCTTCCTTTACTTAGTGAGGGACTGGGAGTTAGTGAATGGCTGTTTACCTGTGTGTGATTCTGCCTGTGCAGCAGTAGTTTTCATTTTCCTTGCCAGGATAGACCATTTTTTAGGATCTGTTTCAGCGTTTAGACCCCACACATAGGGGTGGGGGAGTCCTGTCAACAGACCTGTCACCGAGTTATTCTTATGATTGTATGTTTAATCTCTTAATCATTTGTTATCTCATAAGGTCATTTGTTTTTTGTAAAACAGGCTGCAGCATGAGCCCAGAAGCTCATAAATTTAGCAATTCCTGGCTAATTACATCCCATCCCTCTAAGAAATGGTTCTGACTTCCAAGAATCGCAGCTGTCCCAGTTTGCTGTGGTATTCATGATTGTGGCTTTTTGGCCGTGCAGGGTTTATAGTGTGATTTTGATAAACTGAGTTATCCACTTGCTGTGTAGCGTTTGGGTCTGAGGCCAATTTGCAAAGTGTCACGGTCCTGGGTCATTTTGACCCAGCATTTTCAGTTCTTATATTCCTTTGTATTATGGTTTGTATTCTGATCCTTTTGTCATGCTTTGTTTATTAGTATTATTCTATGTTTCAGTTATTCTTTGTGAGGGATCAGTTCTTAGGTTGTGTGTCTCGTTTAGTATAAGTTCAGTTCAGTGTCAAGTCTGTGTCTGTTTCTTGTTTCCCGTTTTATTGTGAAAGGTTGTGCCTCATCTCAGTGTGTCCTTTGCTCCCCGTGTCTCGTTAGCCCAAACCCTCCCAGCTGTGTCTCCCTCCTGTTTTCCATTCCCTGATTACTCCCCTGTGTATATAAGCCCTGTGTTTTCCTGTGTTCCCTCAACTAGCTGTGTGTTCTGCTTCTGTGTTTTGTCTCCTGCTCCAGTTAAGCATTTCTTTTCCAGTGTTTCTGTCCTCAGTTCTTCTGTTCAGACTTTTGTTGGTCTTTTGGTGAGTTTAGTTAGTACGAGGTTTTTCCCAGCAATAAAGCTGCGCTTTAAGTTTCACTTCCGTGTCTGAGTCCTGCATTTTGGGTCCACCACTCCTGCTCCGCCTGCCTGCCACACAGCCAATCATGACACAAAGTGTGGATCACTCACTGAAGGCTGAACCAGAGATTTAATAAGGACATTTTTTTAATAAACTTAATTCTAAATAAATTTTTTTTTTTGTCTTTAAATAATCTGTTGAGTGCTTTTCAGCCTCTAAGAACCAGACCAGGTGTTCAGATTTGACAGAGATGGTGCTGCTTTACATTTTTCACTGATAAATAAGAAATTCCAGTTTTACTATAATAAGAGCATATAGATTTTTTTTCTCCTGTTCTGACTGTTCCACAAGTTTACAGACAAGCATGGTTTTTGTTAATTTGTTTGTTTTTCAACTATTTTTCCCGACCTTGCAGTGCTCAACCTTTTCAGCAAAGCTCATATTTATCTTATTTCAAACACCACCGGAAGTTGATTATTTTGTCCTTGGTATGTTTGAGATCAGCTACAATTTTACAGTTGAGTAGTCACAGCTTTCTTCTGAGGCCTATAAACCGGATTGGTTTTCTTGGTATGTTCAAATGAGTGTGACCTTGTTGTAGAAGGACAATGGCTCATTGTTTTGTCCTGGAATGACTAAGGCATTATAGAAACAAATATACACTTTACTAGAAGCTCAGTATGAAACGATAAATCATTTATTTTGAATCAACAATTTAAAAATGAATCTTAAAATTGTATATCAATCTGTGACATCACCAGCCCCCTGAAGTTTGCAGTTTGCAAACAGCAGCCAGTATTTTACTGCACATTTAATGTTAAGGGCTTAAAAAGGTGCAGACAGGCTGGTGCAGACTGGAAGAGATTCGCTGGCTTGCAGAAAAGAGTGCTATTCAATTATTAATTAATAAGCTATCACACACTATTACACCACTGCTTGCTTCACATTTGTCAGGGCTGCGCTGTGTCCACGTGCTTTTATTATGACAGTAGCACCGCTACTTCCTGTCTCTTGCAGTCGGTCTTTACAGTCCTTATAATTAGCTGCCTTCTGCTGATGTGGATGTGACACACAGTTGCGTGTCACAGCAGTCAGAGCAGCCTTGTAAATATGCGCTTAGTTGAAGATAAACACAAAGACTGAGGCTTTTTTTCGTTCTCCAAATTGAATTTCTACTCGCATCGCGCTCTCCTCGTGCGATTTTCTAAACAAATTACATGTGATGATCCTTTTAAAAAAAACAAAGCGTCGCATTAAATAGTGCTACAATTAATTGCTACTAGACCGTGAGCTCTTTGTAAGTGTTGCGTATCGTGGGGGGGACATATTTGGAGCATTTTGTAAGTTTATTTTGAAAGTAGCCCGTTTCATTAAAACAAAACAAAACGAAAAAAACAAAAACCCATCAGGCCTGATGTCACTGAAATAACATTATGAGATTATCAAATAAAGATCCATAACAGCTGATAACTCCAGTGCCATTGTATATAACAGATGGCAGCCTAAAAAATCTGCTGCTGCAAGTGAATTAGCGTATAGGCCTACTTCTTGCATGAGTTGAAGGGTGGAGTTTATAAAAGATCTTTAATCATGTTTAATGCAGCGATGGGTGGAAACACACACACACACACACACACTAGAAGCCCGTTAGTGCCACCAAGTGGTTTCTGTCTCTGTGATGAACTAGAAGAATCTTTCCTTAAGCTGAGGAGGCTGCGTGAAAGAAGCGCTCGTTGTTGACTGTGGGGATTATTCAGACAACTCTTTTTTTTTAAGCTTTCCTCAGTTTTATAGCTTCGTAGGTCTGTGTTGGACTCTGAGATTCTTGGAGCTGTACAAAAAAAGTTTGATCTCATCCAGGAGTGTCATCTCTGCGTTTCTGACATGCGCCTCAGCCGCTCTGTCGCTGTCTTCATCTTGTTCTTCACAGGTGAGTCCACGAGACAAACCTAGCCTGTACGAGGCAAGAAAACAAAATAAACAATTCAAATGTTAGGGGCTAGATTTCATCAAAATACCACGTGATTACAGTGCACGATGTACTTTCCTGCGATCAAAGGAAAAGTACAGAATCAACAAAGTAAAACTACTCCTTAAGTTCCCAATGCAAAAACGTTTGCTCCCAAGGTTTTGGATAGTGCATATTCTGTTAGCAGAAACTCGATGGTGAAGTTGAAACAGGCTGAAACTAACGAGCAATCTGCTGTTTCTGTTTAGCTACAGTAACCATGAAAACTCATATTTCCAAAGCATAAGTGACATCTCTGATAAAAATGGGAAGCAGCAAGCTCTCATATTTAAGAGAGAGAAACCATGAAATCTTTGGCAAGTAAAGAATAACTTTAACTTAAAATAATGACTGTTTTGTTTTAGCTCAATCAATCAGCTGTTCGACTAAAGCTATCTAAAGTAATCCAAAGTAACTACATCTGTCTGACAGTGATCTTCTCTAACATGTAGATACTTAAAGGAAAAGTTATTTAGTCTAAGTTTAGTATAAATTCCTAGATTTTTACTTACTTAAAGTACTTTCTCAAGCATTGGTTTTGTTGCAAGTCTCAACTAAAACAAATTTGCATGAATATGTAATATATTAGATGGTTGGCCAAGGATCAAGTCACTCATCTTCCCTGCAGCTGGGAAATACCTCCTACTCTGCACTAAAGCTACTGGTATTAGATCCAGATGTGCTGCATTTTTTAGGGGAATCGATGAGTACAAAAGGAGGTTCCTGCTCCATTTGTGCCTCCACAACATCTCCCAACATGCAACTGGCTAAAATCCAGGATAAGATGACTTTAAAAATGAGCTGAGCTTCATTTCTCTTCAGGTGTTCCTTCCCCGTTTGCTGACCAAGCAGTTTAATTACGGCTCGGCTCCGGTTAATTACTGAGGAGTCCCCCTCCGGGCCAAATGTGCTAAAGCCTTCATTTAATCCTGCAAGATAATGACATGACCTGAGATTCCCCTCGGCAGCACATATGAACTCCAGTGATGATGAGGAGTGATTGAAAGGATCTCTCAGCTTTGTCATTAGAGACAGATGAAATGTCAGATGAGCAGCAGCTTCTTTGTGGTCTGACTCATTTCTGCTGCATGGTCTCACTCTGTCTGCAGTGTGCATGTCTCTGCAGTAAAAATCTGCCTAATGTGTGTCAGTGTCTGGCTATTCTGCACCCCTTAGTCATCAGAAGCAGCGTTTGAGTAAAAGCACCAGTCGGGCAAGCCTTTCTTTGTCATATGTGAGAAAAAATGGATTCTTTGGATCTCTTTGGGTCCGAGAACAAGTTATGAGGGGACTATTTTCATACATATTATCACAAAAGCTGAATGAGTAACAAGAAGTCTAATCTCGAAGGTTATGTTTGCCTATTAGGAGAAACAGCTCAAATCTATAGAAAACCTCCGTTTCAATTTTATCCATGTATAATCTCACATATCATTTTAATTGCCATATGCATGATAGTACACCCCACTTGCAGTAATGTCCATTTCTATATTTGAACACTGCAGTGATTAGCCTGTTTATTTCCTGTGTGACTAATTCTCTGTGAGGGGAAATATTAGCCTGGGGTAGTGTATTGTGTGGAACATGGGGCTCTTTATAAGAAAAAGAAAACAAACATAAAAACCCACTGACGGTGGGTTTAATCTGCTTGTCTTGGGAAGAATCTGGAGCAGAGTAGGGAAATTAAATGTATCTTTACTAATAAAATGCTTTAAAGTGGACTTTATTAGCTCGAGACTAAGTTTAATGCTGAGCTGAAGCAAAGGAAGCAGAGCAGGAACTGAGAGCTGGGGTGGGGGGTGGGGGATTGACAGACTGGAAAGTTTGGCACTCAGCTCTAAACACGGAGTCATTTTCAGGATACTGCGCCTGAGCCACCACTGCAGAGAAAGAAGAGTAACAGTGATTTATTGTGCAGAAAGTTCAGTACAAGAACTGTTATAACATGGAAAATGGTGAGTAAGAGACACAATCGCCAAGTGGGTAATAAAAACATGCTGTTTGTCCTAATGTGTGGTGGAGTTAAAGTGAAAGTTTCAAAACATAACCAAGGCCATTTACATGCATCACCTCAAGAAAGCAAAGAGCCCCAGGAGTTTCCATTTCCTGATTGGAAATCCAGGTATGGACTGGAATATTATTTGAGTTGTGCTACAGGAAGCTGAAAGGAGGTTGTGGAAATGAGTGTCTGCCTGCTTCTGTGTGACCTACATAATATTTGCTTCAGTCATATTATTTCACCCCAGCTGATGCTCAGGAGGTTTGGGGTTCGAGCCCTAGGCTTTTCTACATGTTGGCTTAAATTTTTCGTTTCCTGTTCTCATGCTGTCCTCCCATAGGTGCCCAGCATGAGTCGAGGTCTCTTTTTTTCCTCTTGTACTTTCCCATTGTTGTGTACTTTTTCAGTGTTTTTCTGTAACGCTGCCGATCTCCGACTTGTATTCCCATGTGATGTCTTTGTTGTGTGTGTAAGTCGGGGGGGGGGGGGGGGGGGTCCTATTCCTCTGCGGGGCAACCTGCATATGGCCAATAAAGCATTCATTCATTCATTCATTCATTCATTCATTCAAATACATGTCCAGGGGTTCGGTTGCTCCTGATGTTTCCATGTGAGTGTGTGAATGTTAGGTTAAAAGTGCTTAGGTTTTTTTAAATACGTGTGAATGATACTTGTAGTAAGAAAGCTCAAAAAGAGTAGAAAAGTGCTATTTAAGTGACCGTCTATCTACCATAAACACATGTGACATGTCTGGTTGTTTTTTCAGCTGGCTCTGGGACTACAGTATATGAAAATGAGTTTACAGAGGAAGATACGACTCCTCAACTGGACTACACAAGTGCGTATGGACAACAGACACTCACTGGGGCTGGGCCATATGTCAGAACATACCATCAAACAGTGTCTATTAAAGATTTGGCCTCTGTTGCTCATATGAGTAGCTAACACATCTGGTGTCAAGAATAAGCAGCTTAGTAAGAAAGTCTCTGTTAACTTTTAGATTTTTGCTCAAAGACTCTTCTAGGAAACCAGGTGATAAAGAGAATATAGATATTTATAGCCTGCTTACTTCTTTGGATCCAGGGTTATACAATCCAGATGAAATGTTTTTTTGATTTTTGTGTCAGTCACTGCTGTTAAAGCCATTAGAAAAAAACCTTGTGTAATTATTTTTTTTATTTTTTTATTCATTCTTTGCTGCCTTGGGCTACGTCCACACGTACACGGGTATTTTTGAAAACGGAGATTTTCCGTTTTCGTTTTAAAAAATAATCCCGTCCACACATAAAGGCAGAAATGAAGGAAAACGCTGCTAGGACATGCCAAAGCAGCAGGTGGCGCTATATTCCTAACCGTGCAGAAATGTTGGCCAATCAGAAGTCTAGAAGCCTCGGTGGGAAAAAGTAAACAAAGCTGGGGCATAGAAGCAGAACCGAGTGGTATGTGTGGAGGGACAGTAACTGTGTGTGTATATGTAAGCATTTAAACACTGCAGAGAGTAAAATTAACAGTATTGTAGAAATTCATTTCACCGAAACAATAACGTGGCGCACAGTGTGACGTCAAAAAAGGCGCACACCTTTGACGCTGCGTTTTTCTCCTCCACACCTAAATGCAAAAACGGAGTTTTAGAAAATATCCACCCTGGCCGGAGTTTTTAAAAATCTCCGTTTTCAGTGACCGAAAATGCCGTTTACGTGTGGACGAAAGGTGCAAACACATAGAAAAATCTGCGTTTTCAAAAATACCCGGATACGTGTGGACATAGTCTCGATGTCTGGCTTAATCCTCTTCACAACGTTGCTTCAGTTCATTGAAGATTGGAGGCATTTGTTTAGGCACAGCTTTCTTAAATTCCCAACAAAGCATTTTAATTGTGTTGAGGTCTGTCAGACAGATGACCTCACGTTTGACTCTAGAATACTCTGTTATACATAGGAGCTCATGGTCGACTCAGTGACTGCTAGGTGTCCTGGTCCCGTGGCTGCAAAACAAGCCCAAACCATCACCTTTCCATCACCGTGTTTGACACTTGGTATGAGTTGTTTATGCTGATATGCAGTGTTTGGTTTTCTCCAAATGTGACTCACAGCCAAACATTTCCACTTTTGTGTCCTCTGTCCAAAAGTCACTGTTTCAGAAGTCTTATGGTTTGCTCAGTTGCAGCTTTCTAATAATAAGCCATGCTGCCATGTTCTTTTTAGAGAGAGCAGGCTTTCTCCTGGCAACCCTTCCAAACAACTTGTTTAATCCTTTTCTAATTGTGCTGTCATGAATTTTAGCATTTAACATGCTGACTGAGGCCTGTAGACTCTGACATGTAGCACATGGGTTGTTGCAGGTTCTTTGGAACAAGTCTGACCTTGGGGTGAAATTTCTGGGATGTCGACTCCTGGGAAGCTTGGCTATTGTCCTGAATGTTTTGCATTTTCCCTGATTGTACAATTACGGTCATTTTGGAAATGACCATATGAGCCTTCACAGGTTGATGGGTAGCAACTGCTTCTTTAAGGTCATTCCTGATCAGCAAGCTGCCAAAACTTGCTTTTATAGAGGCGCTCACACTTTCTAATGAGTAGTAGAATTGAAATTTGTGGTGCTTTTTATCTGGTTTCTTGCTGAAGTTTGACTCTTTGAACTCTATAACAAAGACTGATTAACTGATATAGACAAGCACAGTCTGAAATCCCACTTTTCACATGAGTGAACACTGAGTCCAACACTCAGAGTCTAAAGGAATTACACAAATCTGATTCTGGCTGCTCTTTAAAAACAGACCCTTACTGGTGCCATCCTCCGGGTCTGACCAACGGTGAGGTGACCTGCCACTCCCCTCAAGGCAGAGCCTACAGGAGCACATTGGGAACGCGTTGCCAGATGAGCTGCGATCGAGGGTACAAGCTGCTGGGAAGACGCTCCATCATGTGCCTCGCTAATCGCCGCTGGTCTGGGACTGCTTACTGCCGCAGTATGTGGAGATTTTAACTTAACATGTGATCAGTTTGGTGACACTCTTTGTTTTTCTGACCAAGAAAACTGATCAGCAAATATGGTGAGTGTCTGTTATTTGAAAATATTCATTACATCTCATTCTTACTGGCCAGGAATTATAAAATCAGTTCACATGTTCCCTTATTGCCACGAGCACTGGAGTTGTTAATTTTATTCACTGGCACCACATGTAAGTGTTAATCCACTGCTGAAAATAGTCCCCAATTACACATTTTTTTTACTCTTTGAGAGTAATAGTTGCTTAAAAATGCAGTTCGCAGTTTGAGCCTTTTTAACAGCTCGGAGAGTTAAATCAAATCCTGTTTTAGATATTTTCTTCACACGTGCTCACACTGTTAGTGTTGTTGATACTAAAAATAGAAAATCACCAGCCAAACCTTTTAATTCTTGGACTTTCCTGAGGTGGCTTTTTATGATTCACAGTTCAAAATAATAAATTTTTCTTTTTTTAATACTCTGAAGCAGACTCCTTGACAATTTGATTGCCCCTCCCATACAGAAGGTTTGAAAAGCAGATGGGTGGGGCTTCTGTGCTTACAGTGGAAAATGTGAGGCTGACATGTCCATATTAAGGATATCTGCTGTCAGTGATGTTATACAGACCCAAGACAACAAAATAATCTAAAACTAAACGTTTAGAGCAGTCTGGTTCTTACTTGAACATACACTGAGCTCATTAGTTACAATTTTGACCATGTTTAATATGAACAGCCACCACTGTGGCCATTTAACATACTCTCTGTGTGTCCGTCAGAGATGCGCTGCCACATGCTGCCCCTCATTTACCATGGCAGGTACACCTGCACTCAGGGCTTTATGGTGGACTCCAGGTGTGACTTTACCTGTGACACTGGCTATCGCATTGAAGGAGAACCATCACGCATCTGCCAGCACAGGGGGTCATGGAGCGGAGTACAGCCGGTGTGTTCAGGTACGCAGCGCAGTCTCCGCGTGTAGAGCCAAGTGAAGCCGACCAAATGTTTGGAAATTCTGTCAGCTATATTTTTTAACTTACTGCCATACATGGACTTTAAATCAGGCCATCTGCTCTGGTGTGGTTATCCTTCATTCCTTCACAAGATTGGCTCCTTTTACAGTCTCACAAAAACAAGCATATTTCCTCCTCGTCTGTTCTCTGGACTGAATCCAAACTGTGGCTTGTTGCTTTCTGAATTCAATTCTGCTCTTTATAGCTGTAGCAGTTGGGCCATGCTGACAACATGCCTGCTTCCTTCCTCTAATGCCTGCATTGCCATTATTTCAGATACTGATCCTCCAAAAATAAAGTGTCCTCCATCTAGACTCAAGGTCGCCGAGCCTGGAAAGCTCACCGCCAAGGTGACCTGGGACCCTCCGACAGCTACAGACACTGCTCACAAGTCACTCGAGTATGTCGCAGACTTCCTTTATTTCCCTTTCCTGTTCATTCTTAAATGGATTTGAACATTTTGTTGGCTACTGTGTCTCTCTGCAGTGTGATATTAGTGGGCCAGGAGCCAGGCACTGACTTTAAAGAGGGACTTCACATTATCCGATATAAAGTGTACGATCAGGCCAGGAACAGAGCCGCCTGCAAGTTTCTAGTGCGTGTTGAGGGTAAGCTGCCAAACCGGATTTCTTGAGTTACTATTTTGTTATCACTGTTGTATTTTATTTACATGATTTTGTTTTCCATTCAGTGAGAAGATGTCCAGAACTCTTTCCACCCTTGCATGGTTACCTCAGCTGCTCCTCCGATGGGAGCAACTATGGTGCAACGTGTGAATACCACTGCGAAGGAGGACACGAACGGAGGGGGGTGTCGAGTCGTGTCTGCCAATTCAACCGAAGCTGGGGCGGAGATCCTGCTGAGTGTGTTCGTGAGTACTGAGTCTGCAAATGGGTGACTTTAAGATGACTGTATAACAGTGGCAAATGTACCAGACTGACACAACAATATAATAAATAGAGTAAACAAAAAGCATTCACAGAGAATGAATGATACACTAGCAGATCTAAAAAAATAAAAGTTGTATTTTTGTCATTTATATCGTGCAAGATTCGTCTTTTTTTATTAAATTTCGAGACTATCAGAAATGCAGCATATTAGATTATTCAAGTAATCTAAAATAATTTTTAATACAGCAACGTCTAACTTCTGAAAAGCATGTTCATTTATTCAATTCAGTTCTGCCAAATCACAACAGCAGTTGCCTCAAGGCACTTTATATTGTAAGGTAGACCCTAGAATAACACATACAGAGAAAAACCCAACAATCATATGACCCCCTATGAGCAGGAACTTTGGCGACAGTGGGAAGGAAAAACTCCCTTTTAACAGGAAGAAACCTCCGACAGAAACATGCTCTGGGAGGAGCGGCCATCTGCCGCCACCGGTTGGGGTGAGAGAAGGAAGGCAGGATAAAAGACAGGCTGTGGAAAAGAGCCAAAGACTGCACTCAGTACTCAGTTCAGGCTCCATTAACATGAATTAGTGCATCAACTTGTGGCACTGCTGAGGTGTTATGAACCTCCTGTTGCTTTGATGGTTGCTTCAGTCGATTCTTATCTACATCTTGATAATCCTGCATAGATACTCCATGTTATTCAGGACAGGTGAGTTAACTGGCCACTAAGCAACAGTAATAATATGGTAACCATCGGGTAGCAGTTTTGGCTCTATGGGAAGGTGCTAAGTCCTGCTGGAAAAGGAAACGAAGTGGACCAACCTCCACCGACACTGGCAGATGAATCGCAGACTGCAGAAACTTTACATTGGACTTCACACACCGGGAATTCTGTATCTGTCCATTGTTCCTCTAGACACTAGGACTTAAATTTACCAATGAAATGCAAAAATCTTCATCTGAAGAGAGGCCTTTGGACCACTGAACAACAGTTCGGTTCTTTTACTTCCTAACCTCGGTAAAATGCTTGTGATGTTGTCTTTGGTTCAGGAGTAGCTTAATATTAAGACTGCTTCTTTCCCTGAGGACGTCTGTGGGTGTGGCTCCTGATGCTTTGACACCAGCATCATCCCACTCCTTGTAAAGCTTTCCCAAATTCTTGAATCGACTTTTCTTGTCAGTCTGCTCAAGGCTGCGGTCGTCCCTGTTGCCTTTGCATCTTTTCCTACCACGCTTTTCCCATCCAGTCATCTTTCCGTTAATATGCTTCGATACAGCACTCTGTGAACAGCCAGCCTGTTCAGCCATAAGTTTCTGTGGCTTACCCTCCCCATGATCGTCATCTGGACAACTGTCGAGTCAGCAGTGTTGTGGTAGTGTGTTGTGAGGTATATTGTAGGGTCTGATCTACTACTACTGATCTGAGTACTTGCCGATACAGAGTACAAAAACCGATACTTCTACCACACACACACACACAAATGCAATGAATTGGAAGACAGGTTTTATTTTATTCTCTGCCGAAAAAAAATAAAATCTTAATAAAAATGACCACAAAAAAATTTCAAGTGAAAAATAAGCACTTCTGTTAAATTATTGCGTCTCCACATTGTAATTTAACAAAATATCACTGAACTATTGGCACTGTCTCGAGCTTTCAGAATAATAAATAAACACTTCTGTTTGGAATAAAATAAATACAAATTAGGTTTGAGAATAAAATAAACTTTTAAATTATTGCAGAGTGTCCATATTGTAAACAAACAAACAAAAGAACTAAAGTATTTGGCATTGACGAACTCCTCATCTGCCCGTGGATCATCAGTCCACTGTGCCGTTAAACCGAGGACTGACATCACGCACACACTGCTTGTCTTTACCTCTTCAGAAAGTTTTGGCACCATTATCTCCCTGATGTGTGGGCGGTTGGGAATTTCATATCACGGCTCGAGTATGCTGAGAAGACGGTTCAATCCTATGTTTTCCACGACCGGCATTGGCTGGTCATCCAGAGCGATAAAATGAGTCGAGCCTCTGTTATTTAAACTGCCCGTGGATTTTCTCTTGACATTTTTCATTGCTTTTCCAAAACCTGAGTTAAAGTTGGCTGTTCCACACTGCTGACATTTTGTTTAGCCTAGCTACAGCAGCCTCCAGTTTCTCTTTTTTATCTGGAGCCGCCAGTCTCACTCGCCTAACCCTGTGCCTGTTTAGTGCGGGATGTCCCCCTAGTGGCCAATCTAAAAAACTACAACAGAAATGACAAGCCACCCTCTGATTAATGAAATAAGTTGGTATCGGTTCATGGTATCGGTTAACTTTTACGAGTATGAGTACACACACATTTTACAGTATCGGCACCGATACCCGATACCAGTATCGGTATCGGTGCATCCCTAGTATATTGTATTTATAATGTTTGAAAATTCATTCATTCAAACTCAAAATGAAATCTTCAAATTATTTCAGATACTGCACTTCAGATTTTGTGAGCTGTAACCAACAATCATCAAAATTCAAACAAAAGAAATGAAGCTTGTAAGATTTCACGTCACATCAAATGACTATATGAAAGTAACTTTTCAGGATACTTGCATTTTTTGAGATGCACTAGTATATTCCAGTTAATAAACATTTTTTTTTATCATGGCTGTTTTGCATCAACCAGCAAATATTTTATATACAGTGAGGTAGTAAAGTCCAGTGGTTCCCGACTTAAGGGGAAGGCACCCCACAGAGATAATTATTAGAGGAATAAAAAGTTCCACTTTACAGTTTCCTCTGTCCGTTTGTTATATATGTTGTGACAGATATTCAGAGGCAGGACATTTTTTGATGGGGTCTAAAAGTTTTGATGAGGAGTGATGATTACACACTTTCTTCTTAAGAAGGTCAGAGCTGAAAAGGCTGAACAGCGCTGCTTTAATCTTGAACAGCTCGTGCGATTTTACGCTTCAGCGAAAAAAGTAATACATTTAAATTTTTGGAGATTTTAGCCAGAGGTGGGGGATCTGGTTATGGATCATGGTGGCAGCAAAAAGTATGAGATAGAAGAGAATACATCTGAAATCTATGCTTATGTATGTGCTTATGTACATATGGAGGGGTATAAGTGGAGGATGTAACTATGACCTTTTGTTTGTAGCAATTGAGATTAAAGCCGATGTAAAGACAGCGCCGGCTCTCCTGGATCAGTTCTATGAAAAGCGGAGGCTGCTGATCGTGTCTGCACCCAACATGTCGGACCCTGACTACCAGCTCCAGAACATCATGATACAAGTGAGACTTCACTTGATCAGCCCGGTAAAGCTTCTGAAGCCGTTTAATAAGTAACAAGAACCCAATCATGTGTTTCAGAAAGCAGATTGTGGATTAGCCCTCCGGCACGTAACCGTGATCGAGCTTCTGGGCTCTCCTCCTCGTGAGACTGGCCGCATTAAAGAAAGTCTTCTTCAGCCTCAAGTCATAGAGGGTTTAAGGTAATAATTTATCTGTTCAACGCTTCTACGGTTCTTTTATGGTGACTTAAAAAAATCCATCCTGAGATGACTTTATAAAATTTCCATTTCACTTAACAGTCGGGAGTTATTTTCACAAACTTTAAATGTCAGGAGTCTCCTAATAAAAAGAGAGTCTCCATTCAAAGATTAACACTTCTAAATATAGCATAATAATCACTTCAATGGGATTTCAACAGACCCGACAAAACATCAGTAATAATCATCTGGCTTTTGGTTTCCCTGAGAAGCACTGCGATGCTTTTGAAGCTGAGCATTTTGCAGTAAAAATAAACATTAAAAAATAATTAATCTTAGGAAATGCCTCGATAAAGATTCTTTCCTACAACTGTGCAATTTGAGTAAGAAGCATTCCTCAGTTTTTCCAGACTGGAAACTCTTCCTAACCTAAGGTCTCACTGCAGACACACAAATCCTAAAGAGTGCTGAGGTAAACTGAGTGAGCAGAGCACAAATCATCAGGGGAATTCAGACATCAATAAAGGGACATGTTTTATCTCAAAATATAGGGATGCAATGATACCAATTTTTTCAAACCGATACTTGGATCTGAGTACTTGCCGATACAGAGTACAAAAACCGATACTTCTACCACACACACACACACACAAATACAATTAATTGGAAGACAGGTTGTATTATATTCCCTGCCGATAAAAAATAAAATCTTAATAAAAATGACCACAAAAAAATTTCAAGTGAAAAATAAGCACTTCTGTTAAATTATTGCAGAGTCTCCACATTGTAATTTAACAAAATATCACTGAACTATTGGCACTGTCTCGAGCTTTCAGAATAATAAATAAACACTTCTGTTTGGAATAAAATAAATACAAATTAGGTTTGTGAATAAAATAAACTTTTAAATTATTGCAGTTATTGCGGTCCACACTGCTGACATTTTGTTTAGCCTAGCTACAGCAGCCTCCAGTTTCTCTTTTTTATCTGGAGTCTCCAGTCTCACTCGCCTAACCCTGTGCCTGTTTAGCGCGGGATGTCCCCCTAGTGGCCAATCTAAAAAAACTACAACAGAAATGACAAGCCACCCTCTGATTAATGAAATAAGTTGGTATCGGTTAACTTTTACGAGTATGAGTACACACACATTTTACAGTATCGGCCCCGATACCAGTATCGGTATCGGTGCATCCCTATCAACATAGCTTAGAGTTGGAAGGAAATACATTTAATTGTAATTGAAAGCAATGAGTTGAAAGCCAACAAGTATAAAGCTGCACTGAACAACACTCTTTTTAATACAGTGATCGTGCACTCTCCATAGACTGTATATAAATGATGGCTGTAACTACCTCGCTATAACCCATTGGTTCGCTAAATCCAATTTCAAAGACTTGTTTTGAACATTTTGGCTGTCACCAGCGTATTCTGAGAATATATTGATCACAAGGCAGTAATGTTATTCCAGTTTAAATGGGATCATCATTCACTTATTTTTGTACTAAATTAGACATGAAACTAGTGATTGAGACCACAAACCAGAAATATTTTAGGATCTGTGTTCACATACAGTGTTTCTTGGGGTGGAAGCAACCTGGCGCTAATTATATGAGCACTTCTGTGAAGAGTTTATTATTGCTAAGCTATAAAAGCTTTAAAAAAAAACAAACTCCATCACTATTTACAGTGCTGGTATTGTAAATTCTGCCCAATGTTGAAAATACTGTGTGTACAGTGAAGTATAAACATACTTCTTGGTATTTGTGTAGAAAACAGATGCTGAGAGTCCAAAAAAACACAGACCGTGGACAGAGGCCATTGAGGCCATAGACACAATAAGAAGTGGGGTCTGTTTACTGATCATTAGAAAGAATGTAGGTTTAGGGCACTCAGATGCTAACTCTGAAGTTTCCCCTCAGTTCTCCAGAGTGTTTTAGACGTCCTTATCCTTGTTTTAGTTCTAGGGAGCACAGTTCCAGTCCTTCATCGCTATCATAACCTTTTCAATCGTAGCAGGCAGCTATAACTGAAAACTAAAAGCTAAATTTATCCAAACAACAAAGTTACCAGGCAATGAACACCCGGAGGCATTCAGAGCTGTAAAGCTTGAATCAATTTCCCAAGTCTCTAAAAAACATGCCTGACATTATTGTAACAACTTTATATGGTGTTTTTCTGAAGATGATGGATGGATGTTTTTAAATTCAGGAATCAAGTGGTCAAAACTAAAATAGATAATGCAGCTTTTATACTCTAATCTGATCATTTTGAACACCTTAAGAATGATGTGTGACTACTTTGAGAAGGCAAACCTTGAAGCAAAAAGTTGACTTTTTTTAAGCAACGTTTGCCAATTATAAATATCCAGATATCCGGAATATTACAAGGATGAATTATATATCATCCTTGTAATATATATAATTACTATTAGAGTAAAATGACAAAATGCAGACTGTAAAACTCTGTTATTTGTAATTTTCACTGTAGAGGATGTGTTAATGGCTCTTATTGGGTTTCTCCACAGACAAGCATTCAGAATATCCAGAAGCTACTTCAGCATGGTGCTCCTGGATGAGCTCGGTCTGGACCGAGAGCGCTTCATTTCCCCCGTGGGTTCAGAGGAGCTGTTCTCCTACGTCGACAGTTTCCTGCTGGACGAAGAGGAACGGGAGAAACTGGAGCTCCGCAGCGATTTCTGTGACTAATTTAATAAACCTCCGTCGTTGCCACAGCAATGCACTCATCAGTATTACTAACACACAGTGAGTAAGGACAAGCAACCAGAAACCAGGTTCAGAGGAACATTTGAAGCGGGAAAAAAAACAGACAAGACAGCAGTTCCTTGTTTTAAAATGTGCTTATACAACACTGAAGCGCAAGCACTGTTTGCTCTGGATTAAATCATCAGCCAAAGGGGCGCTGACAGCGTTTGCCACAGAAAATCTAGCATTTAACATTAGAAGTAAAACACACCAGCAAATATGTGTATATACACACATATATAGAAATGTAGATATGTATTTGTATAGAGCTTCTTTATTATCAAAGAAAATTCCCAGCTGGACTCAGATGTAACCAAATTCCTTCTAGAAGCATCTTTCACCACATCCATACACTGAAATGCTTCTGAGCAGTTAGACTGAAGCAGTATATATAAATCAACTTTAATTCAATAGGATATAAACTTGCATGCATAACAAGTCAGATCTGATAAATATAATCTACTGCCAACTTTGCTCTAAAGGTTATAAAAGCTTTATCTCCTAAAATTTATATTTTTTTACCAACATTTAAAAAAGGATAAAAACGTGTAGCGTGTGAGAGAGCATTGAGGTAAACAGTGTTACCAAAGATAAAATGTTCTTTATTGAAAAACTTCTCATGCAAGTTATACAAATCGTAATGTAAATGCACTGGTGTGGATTAAATAAAGCAGAATTTCTTAGAAGCGACAGCTGAAATACTGCGTAACCAGTTTGTTTCAAATTGTTTTCCCACACCAGTATACATCTCGACACAAATAAAGAAAACTGTGAGAAACTGCCAAGTGCTGTGCATGATTTTGAATAGCGATAATATATATACAGTTTGAATTTTTAAAAAAGTGACTGCTTTAACAAAATTAATTTGTTGTGGTGATGCTTTGGCACGCTTCCAAAAGGTTAACACCCATCTGCAGTTTGGGGGCCGTGTTAAAGATGAACCCCGTGCAGAGAGAGCAGGTGTGAGCAGCCGTGAAGTGTCACGACAACAAACTGGGTGAGCGCTCGCTTCAAGAGACCGGCCTGCTCTGGTGTGACAAGCTTGAGAAAATAAAATTAATCCACAATCCCATGTTAGTCTCACAGGACACAGCTTCTCATCATCTCAGGCGTGTGCTGTCCTCATTCGCCCTTCGCCTTCCCCATAGTGGAACGCAGTGTAAGAGTGCCCTCTGCCCATGAGTCCGGGTACTGCATCATCTTCTGCCAGAGACTAATCTCCTCTCCAACCGAGTCCAGCTCCACCTCCTCTTTGCCCACCTTTACTGTGCCTGCAGGGTTAAGATTGCACACTCACTGCAGAATCTGTTTTTCTCATTAATAATGGTAAATTCAACAGTTTTTTCTCAAAGATGCTTAATTTTTGTATTTTAGTTTAATTGTAAAACCCATTATATTGGCATGAATTTCAATTCAAGTCATCTTTACTCCACTGTGACATATTGCTTGCTTTTAGGCTGACCAAATGTTAATAAACTAAACGTAGAGCAAATATATTTTATATGAATGCAAATTTCCCAAACCCCTTGCTACTAAATATAGCACAAGGAAGCTAAAGCTTAGTCTTAAGGATCATTTTTCCAGTTGTGTACATTCTCCTTTTAATCACAATAACCTTCAAACTGTTATTTCTGTTGTTTTGTCTTTTAATCATTTGATTTTGCTGCAACAGCACATCTTTCTCCCATTACATTCCAGAAAGTTCTGCATAGCGTGTGATTGTGGTCAAATTTCCCAATGCTGGGTGTAGCTTGAACAAAGAGGGTAACATTTTACTTAGCAGGAGGAAGAAGCCTTACAATGAAAGCCAGACCTTAGAACAGTTTGTTTTACATTGTTGATTTCTGAAAACTGGAAGCAAAATTTGTATCTCAGTATGAGAGGTGAGGGGGACGAGAGATAAAAATGCTGTGCAGGCACACATAAAGGAACATGTGGTCACTCCTGTCCGATTGCCCATAAATAATATCTGACAAATGAATTGGTTATGTTAACAGGTTATGTTTTCATGTTTTGTAAGATGATTGTTTTGTTTTTTTTAAATACTGACTCACATTCCTTTGTGCATGTGCAGTTTTCAGTGCATGAAATGGGAGATGACGTTCATTGTGCTCATTTTTCATTCAAAAGTTCTTCAAACTTAAATATATTCCAGAGTCAGAGATGTTTTTCCTCTTTGCTTTTCCTTGTTGAAGTGCAGGGGGACTGGAGGGGCTTTTGTATCAAAAAAAAAAAATCATGCAACTTTAAAAGACACCCACAAAATTTAACTAACAAATACAGGTAATACTAAAGGAAGAGGAAACTGCTTAAAAAAATATAAAAATACAAATAATTAAAAAATACTGGCAGCTGCTATAGCTACCACCCAGTCTCTCAATGGATGTGCCTATGGTACACATTTGAAAATCCTAGGCAACTTTCTTCTTCACATTCCAAGATTTTTCTGAAAACTTTTGACCTGGATGTTGAAATAACTGAGATTCAAACGATCACATTAACAAACTTGGGTGTCCATGTTGCGCACCTGCCTGTTGCGGTGATGAAAATACCCCATCAGCCTTTTACAGGTGAGTGGCCGACCTCAAAATCTTTGTAGTTTAATGATTTATTCCACTTGCTGGCGACTAAGCAGCAACAAAGAAATAATAGTCTGGGTTATCCCCCCCCCAAAAAAAAACAACAAAAAAAACAGTCCATCTCATATATGAGCTTTAAAAGCGTGAAAAAAGGTGAAAAAGACGACACCAGGACTTCATAGATTTGATCATTTACCTTCTCCGGAGCTGAGGCGGACACCTCCCAGGAATTCATTGCTGTGCAAGGACTCTTTGTCCCACACAGTCAGCTCCAGACACATCTCCTTCAGCTGCTCCAGAGTCAGCGCCTTGTACACGAATGTTTCATTGTAGTGGGGGTTCAGGCTCTTCTTCATAACCGGAGTCTTCCTCTTTGAGTTCTTTGCCTTAGTTGGGAACAGGTAGCTGCAAAGCCACAAACACCAAACTAATTAAAAAAATACAAATTCCTGTTTAAAAACCACGAGTGCGTTTATTTATTTTTTTATTGGTTTAAGAATTGGACCGGTGATCACCAACCCCTTCACAAAGCTATCCGATATGCCTCCTGACTTCATTGCCATCAAATTCTTTGCCTCCTTTATTAGGACATGCAGCTCTCCTCCTTCCTCCACCCTGGCTTTTTTATCTGAACAGGAGAACAGACGATCTCAGAAATTTGAAGCAAAGCCAGAGTTAGAAACAGCCACTTTTTTTACCTTTGGTTTTCTCAGCCGTTTGCTTTTTAGGTGTGACAAACTTCAAGGAGATCATCAATTCCCCTTTGTACTGAGCAAAAGCTGAAGGTGGCACAACAGAGGCTGCCTGTTTAAAAAGACAAAAAAAAAAGAGTTAATTTGTACACATGCCAATGTACTAACAAGGAAACTCAAACCTGTAAATATATGAGACAACATCTGTAACAGCCAGGCTCTTTTCTTCATAGCTAATCGATACTGTCGCTTTGATTTAAATTGATTGACATTTGGGCTGCTCACTCTGGTCTGTAATGTGCTTTTTATTATTCTTGCTGCTTGCTGAAGCCATCATTTTGTCCGGTCTCCTGCACAAGGACACATGTACGTAGTTACTAAGATTCTCAGGTCTGCCGCTGCTTTCATCCAAATGCACTGATCTACAGGTCAGTAAGTTTCAGGGCGTTTTCCCACCTGCAGTGTTTAGTCCATTTATGCTTTGTATTCTGTGGCAAGGGTCTGTACGGGCTAGCATCTAGCTGTGAAAATCACAGTGAAAAGCTACAAACTCATCAATGAATTCTGACCAGATTTAACAACCTATAGGTGTTAAAATGCCCTCAATGAAAAGCAGCAGTCCACAGAGGAAGACTGCTAGTGTGGATGCAGACAACGTGTAAAGCTTGTTCACTGTGGCTTTATCTCTAAGTAATAAAGAAAAATAAATCCAGCAAAAAAGCAGGGCAATAGAGCACAAGCGCAAAAAAACCCGCTTCATCTAAAATCAGCCCTCACCTGGTTTTACAGTAGGGCTGCCACGATTAGTCGACTAGTCACGATTACGTCGACTATCAAAATCGTCGACGACTGATTTAATAGTCGACGTCGTTTGAAGCTTTGTAAGATCATAAAAGACGCAGGAATAAGTAGTAGGATTTAAGAGTGTAATAACGGACTGAAACAGAAGATGGCAGCACTGCATGTACAAGGATGACAGCTGCCGTTAAACTCCGAAGAAGAAGAAGCTGTGTCCCAGAATTCATAGCGCAGCCCAGCTCAGTTTCCAACAATGGCGGCAGCTAGTTAATTTTAATATTACTCTTATTATTCTTTCTGGGTCACAAAATAAACGTTTAGCATATTTTCAGGCGAGAATGTAGCTGTGTAAACCTCAAATATCTGCTCAGTTTATCAAGACACCACATATTTTCAAAAGCGCTCCGACGTTTTCGGAGATGTCTGTTACCCACTAGCTCGATAGCTAGCCGGGGGCTAGGCTCACTACAGCCGTGAGAACACCGGACTCCCGGCTTCAAACCCACCGCTGTCTTTTGCTACTCAGGTTAAACATGATATATAAGTCACTTAGATAACTTAAAAATGTTATTGTTTGGCTTTTTTGTAGTATTTTATTTGTTCCTGAGTAAATCGGTTTGGCTGAGATTAAAGTTATAGTTTTTACACAGCTGAATAAAGGTCAAGCAGACAGCTGATTATCAGAAGGTGTCCTGTTATATTTTAGATAGCAAGGAGTTTATTAAACCGAAACAATCTGCAAATTTAATTAAAATTTAATAAACTATCATCTTGTCTTTATTTTTAGAGTGCTGCTTACAAAAAGACTCCCATGGTATGATCAATATTTTAGAGATCAAATTAAAGTTACATGAGCTTCATTAAGATTTATTTACTGAACTTTCTATAATTAAACCTCAGACAGCAACTGCCAGCTCAGCCAAAGGTAATTTTCTACAGTAAACAGCTCAAACTGGAACACCGCAGTTAGTTTTCACTGGTTTTCACAGATCATGTGACTTTACCCAAACAACTACAGTTTATTGTCCATGTTGTAAAAGCCTGTATGATGCCATTCATAAAGGAAGAGACGTCATTCACAGCAGCGTTGATAGCCTTTGTACTAATTTATAATTCTGTTATTTCAGCCTGATAAAGGAAGGGGCTACCTGGTGCAGCTCTCCTTTGCTTAGAGACCCTTCATTCAAATTCTAGTTAATTCATAAAATGTTACATGGCTCTGGGTAAAACAGTAACCTCCAAAAGTGATGATGAGTGGTGAGGAAGGAGTAAATGTTTCAAATAGAAGGGAGACATCGCCTGTGTGAGGTCTCCTCACTTTAAAGTAATTGAGGTTTAAAGGTAACAGTGTCACTAGGAGAGGAATCCTATCAGCAATCACCTGCTGGCATTTTGCAGATAAACCAATTAAAATCAATATTTTAATTTGTTAACCGTTTCATAAACTGGGTGGGGCATCAGTGCATGCCCCCGATACGCAGTTTAAAATGTGTGCAAACTCCACCTATTCAGCACAACGCAGACGTACACTCTGCATCAGACCTTATGGGTAAATAAGCCATTTGTTGAGTTTCAACATAGCTACAAGAAAACTCCTTAAAGAGCTGCTCTACCTTTGCCAGGAGAGCCATGCGCTCCTCCTGTGGGGAGTCGAGGTCTCTGCAGTCCAAGGGGATCTCCACCTCTCCCAAGAAGGCGTTGCGGCTGAGGCGACCATGATGCCAGACTGATATCGAGAGGGAGCGAGTGGACAACTGAGAGCAGTTGATAGAGTACTGGTAGAAGAAGAGAGGAGACGTGATGATCAAAAGCCTGATAGATAATTCTCCAATGCGTGGCTTTGAGGAGCTTTTTAGCCCATAGTTGAACCTCGTCAGCTCACCAGGATGCCACAACCCACACAGTGATTCGCCGCTCACATTTTCAGTGAAATGTGTGTATTCACAAAAAACAAACCATTTTTTTTATACTGAATATGTATTGACCCATAACTGATTGACCCAAAATGCCCATTTTAAGCCAAACCCTGATCTGCTTCTGAAACAGCGGTTAAATAATATGATCTCAGGTGTGAGTGGTGAAATAATTCACACCACTGCTACTGCTTCAACCTCCAAATGTGGACATTTCAGTCTTTTAAAAGTAGACAGAAACACAAACTATGACATGAAAAATTGAGAGTATTTAACAACAACAAAAACAACATGTTGAGATGGATCTTTCTGGTTAATTTCCCTGTCAACAGTTTGCTACTCTGCTTAAGCCGACTCTACACTGAAGGCTGGGACTAAAATCAATATTTGACAACAGCTACTCTAATCTGCAAAGTCAATATCAACCTTAAGGTCTCCGTAGGTGCGGTCATTATTTGCAGCAGACATGGCGCAAGGTCGCTAATAAGGGAGCGTCTTTAAGTCAACAGGGTAAGATCAACAGTTGGAGTCCAGTTAGACATGAGAAAAATGATAAATCGTCACCTTTAAAGTCTCATTGTAGACTGGGTTTATAGTGTTTCTCTTGGTGCTGGTTTTCTTTTTGCTCTGGCGAGATTTGTCAGGGAGCAGATAACATTTGACATAGCTGTAACATAAACACAGAAGCAGGTCAAATCATTATTACGGCTCATCTGTTGTATTTCCTGACGAAATGCTGAGAAAAATGTACGTCTGTTGACACTCAATTTCCTGTGAAGCTCAACTAATCAGCTCTGGGATGTGTTTACTGAGACTCGGTAAACACAGTAACCGCTTATCGACATTGATCAAAGCTTTGCTTACATTACTGAGGGGTGTGTGTGCAGTAGAAAAATGTGTCGTTTTTAGGCACAATCAACAGTGCTGCTTAATCTGAAGGTTAAAGTTTGACTAAACTTCGCTTTTAATTTTAAATTCTGCCAGTTGGAGCTCGATGTAGGTTTGGAGTGTAGCGAAAGCTCTTACGGGTTGCAGACACTCCGTGCAGCATCGCCATAAGCCAGCTGATGACACTCCTTGATGAAGACCTGGAGGCTCTGGCTGCTCTCGTCGTAACTTACGGAGAACACAACATCTCCCTTCACCTCCACACTGTCAAAGTCTCCAGCTTCACTGTAAAGGCTCATCATGCTGCCCAGTGTGCTCTGCGTGATAACAAACGATCGTTAACAATGCCTGCATTTGTTTCAAGTTGATGACAAATATTCAATTTTAGTTAATAAGTGGAGAAACAGACTCAGTGCTTCAGTTTAAAAAGTAATAACAAGGGAACAAAGAAGCTACAGATTGAGAAAAATTCTAGAAAGATACAGAAAAATTGTTAGGGACAAATTGAGTTAAGCATTATCAGGATGGTTCAGAAATCCATATTAATAGCATTAAAGTCGCCTTGGTGACAGCTTTGCCTTCTATTCAGGCTCTGGTAACTATAGAAACACTTTGCTGGACTCGCACTATCAGTTTTGCACTTCCTAACGCGCTAGAGGATTTCCTGAGGTTAAAGATCCTTGTTCAGATAAGTAAGTATCAGCTCTGTTATGAGACACGTAATGAGCTGCACTTCAAAAGCTACTTGAGAGACCTAATGTGAGTTCTGAGAACTGTCATTACTTTACCTTTGAGCCACGCAGGCCGGAGGGATTTGAGTTCATCGTTCTTCTATGAAAGCTAACCAAGCTGTCGATATCTTCTTCCTCTTCTTCATCTTCCTGCGGCACCAAGATACACACTTAGCAAGTTTATCATACGCACACAGACTTTGAGACCCAGCAGAATCATCTAGTTTCAAAAAGGTATTTGAGGTTTTCAGAGAAATAAAAGTTGATTTAATAACCGTTTAGCTGCAGGATCTTTCATTTACTTTCATAAGGTCAGTGAAGATATTTGACTAAATACCCACCAAATTACCGATCAAACCAATGGCATTTTAATTTAAAGGGCAGAACCTATCAAAACTTATTGAACATCACCAAATGGATTGACCTGGATTTTGCTAACATAATGCACACTTTTCCAGCAAAAAAGATCTCCAATGATGGATGAAGGGCGTGCCCAACAGTTTCTCTAGCTTTCCAATTTACACTCACTTCACAAAGTGAGTGGCTAGCAATGTAGACGTGAGAGGCCCAGGGGTTAGCCTCCTGTTGCATGCCCAACCACCACCTTTATGCAAGTTATTACACAACCGCCTCCATCACTTAACAGACAGACAAAATTTCATCTGGAGGGACCGTCTTTGAAAATGTTCACAGTTATTGCTCTTTTAAAATAACAGAATGCCACCTCTCGCCTGCCTTTGCCGCTCAACCTTGTGAAAGTTAATCTGGCCACCACGAGAACAACTACTTTTGATCAAATCTAACAGCCCAGAATGTCACTTCTTCTGCCCTTGTCGTCACCTCTGCTGTCAGAAATCATCCTTAGACATACTTAAACATCCTCTGAAACTGGAAAGGTAGCACTGGGGATTAAAAAAAGGCAATAAAATGGTTGCAGGATCCGTTTTTGATGATTCTTTCACATTCTTTCACATAGCTACATTGATGGAAACAATGTTATCCTTGGTAATTAACTTTAATGTGACATTATAAAATCTAAGCAGCTACACACACACACACTCACCTGTATATCCAAGCCTGGTACAGATCTGCTCCTTTTGCCCAGTGATGCCTCTGATGTGTCACGTTCATTGCGCAGGTCCAGTGTTGATCCATACTCTGATGAACACACCAGCAATTAAATACATATAATAAATACAGAAAAACACACATTTTTGTTTTGATTACGGGGAACAACACTGCACATGTTAACAGACAATACAAACCTGCAGGTTTTGGGCCTCGCTTGATGCTCTTCTTAAAGAGTCTATCAACATCCAGCTCTGGGTTTAGGGTGGAGGATTTTACTTCTGCGACCTAAAGTGACCAGAAACAAGATGCGGTCAGAGAGGAAGGTGGTGAAAATATTTCAAACAATGAAAACTGTCTTACAGTGTTGATCTCTGCGTTGGTGGTTTCACGGCTGACAGTATCTGCTTTGATGGAGACAGTCAGACTGGAATTACTGGATCCTACTGGGCTGGTTTGAACAAAGCTGTTCTCCGTCCTGGTTGGCAAAAGAAACAGACATTTAACAACTACAATAAAGACCTTTTTTTGTTCTAATATACAAATAAAAACTTTTCGTTTTGTAAAGAAGTCCCATTAGCCTCAGATTTGTGTTTCATTTCAGTTGTGTGACCTCAGTTCTGAAATCGAGAATGGGAGAACACTTTAATTAAAATTACTTTGGTGGATATTTGAGGCCTGTGACCCTACTTAGCATACAAACTGGAAACTGCATTAGAAACAAGCCCCCAGCTGGGCTTCCTAATTTAGATGGGATATTATGCTGTTCATGATCCCATTTCTAAGGATATAGCACAAATCAACACATAATTATACTGACAATAACACGAACAAGTGTGAAGTCCAAGGTCAGATATGATGGAAACTTTGTTTAGATATACTAGGGCCTTACTTTGCAATAGTTTCTCATTTTTTTAAGTACCAACACAACTTAGAAATGATTAACAACTAGGTAAATATAGGAGATTAAATATGCTGCTTTACTATACTGCAACATCACTGAGAATATTTACATTATAATAAGTTCTTTCTTTAGTACACAAACATTTCAGGCTTAATAACAATCAAATGTAGGTTAAAATGGCTGTAATTGCTCTACTTTCTCATAACGCTGTCACATAAATATCATTATCTGTTAGTTTAAAAATACAGTCTGAGTTTTTCAACCCCACTTTGATCTTAACGGTGTCAGACTAAATACTCTACTCAATTAGGAGCCAAACACCTAAATGTTGCTATTCCGGTCTCAAAAATTGCTATTTGATCAGCTACACCTGGGGGTACCTTGGTTGCTCAGGCTCAGGGGTCACACGGCCAGACTCCGTCTCAGTTTTAACGCTGGCTATACTGGAACTTTCTACAGACTCCGTGTCACTGCGATTTGAGTTTGATTGGACCTTTAATTCTTCCTCCTTTGATTCCAATGATGCCCTTGAAGTGATGGATCCAGTATAACTGCTTGAATTACTGTCAACAAAAATGCGAGTTTAAGAAGTGGTTTATGAACATTTTTAAAACCAGACAAAAGTGATGTTAAGAGTGACAGCACACCTGTTGTCAACCATCTGAAGTTTCTGCTTCGTCAGAGAGGGACCTGAATTTATTTCAGAACTACTCAACAGGACTTCACCTGTTGTCTCTCGTTTCTTCGCTACAAACACAGAACAAAAAACAAACAAGAAAAAAAAAAAAAAGTGAACTGGAACGTCACTGCTCTGACTGCAGGCCGGCTGATGTTTACATAACTAGCTCAACAGTTCTACTTCCTGTTAACTGTACTCACATGGCTGCTTCTTTCTCAGGGATACTCTCACTAGGTCATGCCCAGGTGTTGTAGAGAAACGGTTGACCCGCTGATCGTAGAACCAGTCACCCGTCCTTTTCTTGACATCACTAGAATCCCATATAAATATTCATCAGTTAACTAACAGATTTGTTAATGGTTATCCAACAAGGTGTGAGCAGTATGTGACCAATATGTGAGAGTGCAGAACACAACATATATAGTGATTATCCTGAAAACAAGCAGTTCTGGGTTTTCATTGATGTTTCTGTTAATGCCAAAAAATGTCGCAAGACAACGAGGAGAGGAAGAGATGAGTGGTGAGATACATTTCACACTGCATAGCTGATCATCAACAGATGTGGTTTGCAAGACCAACAGTGATTTTTCATAGAAATTATGGCTGCCACGATTAGTCGACTAGTCACGATTACGTCGACTATCAAAATCGTCGACGACTAATTTAATAGTCGACGCTTCGTTTGAAGCTTTGTAAGATCCAAAAGACGCAGGAATAAGTAGTAGGATTTAAGAGTGTAATAACGGACTGAAACAGAAGATGGCAGCACTGCATGTACAAGGATGCCAGCTGCTGTTAAACCCCGAAGAAGAAGAAGCTGTGTCCCAGAATTCATAGCGCAGCCCAGCTCAGTTTACAACAATGGTGGCAGCTAGTTAGTTTTAATATTACTCTTATTATTCTTTCTGGGTCACAAAATAAACGTTTAACATATTTTCAGGCGAGAATGTAGCTGTGTAAACCTCAAATATCTGCTCAGTTTATCAAGACACCACATATTTTCAAAAGCGCTCCGACGTTTTCGGAGACGTCTGTTACCCACTAGCTCGATAGTTAGCCGGGGGCAAGGCTAACTAGAGCCGGTGAGCACACCGGACTCCCGGCAAATCGTTTTCAAACCCACCGCTGTCTTTCACTACTCAGGTTAAACATGATATACAAGTCACTTGGATAACTTTAGAATGTTATTGTTTGGCTTTTTTTTAGTATTTTATTTGTTTCTGAGTAAATCGGTTTGGCTGAGATTAAAGAGATGCTCGAGAATATCCTCCGGTGTCCTGTTATATTTTAGATAGCAAGGAGCAGACAGCTCAGTTTATTAAACTCCACCGAAACAATCTGCAAATTTCATTAAAATTTAATAAACTATCATCTTGTCTTTATTTTTAGTTAGCACATACCTTAAACACTTCAAGCTGTAAGCTAATGATAGTTATATAAGAGCAGATGCTGCTGGTGCAATAATCTGTACGTTTTACGTCCAATGGATGATGATCTGATTAGTCGACTAATCGCAAAAATAATCGGTGACTAGTCGACTATCAAAATAATCGTTTGTGGCAGCCCTAATAGAAATATTTAGTTATTTATTACTACTGTATTGACAAATAAAGTAAAAATCTAAAACAAATGGGTTAAACCAGATACTCGGTCTGGATGGCACCAATAATATTGTGAGAAAGTTTAGAGTCATTTTCACCAGGATGTCCTTTAACGCACACATAAAACAAAGCTTTAGGACTGCCTTCTTTCATCTGTTCAGTACGGCCAAAATGACATAATAACATCTCATTACTCCGTTACTCCAGAGTTGGACTATTGTAATTACCTATTATCAGGTTATTCTAAAAGCTCATAGAAAGCCTTTGGTCCAAAAACACCACAACAAGCACTAACAGGAGCTAGAAGGAGAGATCATATTTCTCCTTTGTCAGGTCCCATCACATCTTAAAGACCTCTTAGTATCATATTATCCCTATAAACAACTCAGACTGCAGGCTTACTTCAGGTACCAATCCCTTCTCCTTTGGAACCAGATCTCAGTTCATCTTCAGGAAACACCCTCTATACAACTTTTTGATAAAGCTCATATTTAGAGCCAGATCAGATTAACCTGAACTATAATTTTGTAATTCTGTTACAGGTTTAGGCTGCTGGGGGCACTTTGTATTATACACAATGCAAAATAAAACCTAGCAAATCATCATTAGTCTCAAAAGCAATTCATGCGCTGTCACTTCACGTGACAGAGCAATTCATGTGTCTGTTGAACTTGGATGAATACCAAAAGCAGCTCTTCCAGTGGCTAGTCAAAACCTCCCAGATGCTGTCCGCTGACTTATCCAAGTTACACAAAAATGTTCATGTATCATAGAAGTGCCTGACATGTAGGAACACCCCAGAAGACAAACAGCTGACTGGCACTGTGTCACCTGGAAACCTGAAGGACCAATCCTATAGCATCTTTGTAAGCCACTGCAAACCTGCATCAATGATGAGCTATATTCACAACTGAGCTACTTAATGGACAGAAATGAATTGAAAGGCCACATATTTCTGAGGCAATGCAGACTTTAAAGCTCAGTGGGCTATCATACTCAAGAATTGGCGAAACCAATTTTTCCTGGTTAAGAATTGGCTTAACCAGGAAAAACTGGTTTCGCCAATTTAAATAAAAATGTCAATAAAAATCTTTTACCCTTCAAAGAGTTTTAATTGCTTTAATATGTGATTAAAAAATTACCATTATAATTTTGTGGTCAGTATTTGCATTCAAAACGACACAAACTGCTCTCAAAGTTGGAAAGGATTTTGGACAAGGTTTGAAATATTTCTTTTCAGCCACAATGGGCACCTTAAATTATTCTGAACCAATCTTATACATCGTCCTAAAAATATTTATTTGTGTGCAAAATGTGGAAGAAAATCTACAGCTGAAAATTTAAGTATTTAAATATTCAGAAGCACGAATGGGAATCTTACTTGGGCTTGGAAATCTCTCAAATATAAAACATCAACCTAACCCCACACACCCTGTTTTTTGAAGATACAATATTTGTTTAATTTAAAACGTTTCTTACGATTCTTTGGCACACACGTTGCACAGCCAGGATCCATCGGGCAGGACCATCCGGCAGTTGCGACATACGATGTGATTGCACATCTTACACTGGCTGGAAAAAACAGTCAGTCGGCTCAAAGGCTCCAGGCATCGGCCACAGCTATGCTGACTGTATTTTTCACTGGCACGTTTGGCCCCTTTCCTCTTAACATCCTGCAGCTCTGTCTTCAACTTCCTGAGCCAAACACGGCACACAAATGCCACATAGTCAGTTTCACTTGAACAGTCATATGGCAAAGTAAACATTTTGCTGGATTTCTTAAAAAAAAACAACCCAACAACCCAAAAACAAACAAACAGTACATGAAGTAAGTTTTTAAACATATACTTTTTGTAAATGTTAAAGTATAATTTTATTTCAGAACTTGTGGTCATTATCAAGGTGTAGTCCATAAATATTACTCAATTATTGCAAAGCCTGAAATGGTAAATGGCCTGTATTTGTATAGTGCCTTACTAGTCCCTAAGGACCCCAAAGCACTTTACACATCCAGTCATCCACACATTCACACACACGATCACACACTGGGGCTCGAACCGGCAACCTTCCGATTACAAGGCGAACTCCCAACTCTTGAGCCACGATAATATAAAGAAGTAACACTGCGAGACAAGAATTATGAAATCAAAATAATATGTACAGTGTCTTTGTTACTCAGCTTCTAGTGTAAATTTGTCTTGTGCATTAAAGAACTCGGGCGGAATGTTGTTTAATTTTTTTAAATACTTGTGCAAATAAAATGAGACATTGTTGCTGATAACAAGATTAGACTTTACTGCAATACTTCACTTCAGCAAAATATGTTAACTTCAGAGGGCAGGTGGATTAAATTCGTCTGCATTAAGCAAAATTGTCAGTTTTGAACAAATTTCTAATCTGTACATGCTGACCCACCCAAACACATGTTTACGACTTACAGTGGACAACAACAGAAAAGATTTACAAAAGCAGGACAAATGCCTAAAAGGCTTAAATATCTTAAATTACAGAATAAACTTAAGCAATGAAGACTGAACATTATAAACACTAGAAATTAAACATCTTAGCAAAATACTGAATGTGTCTCAATACAGTCAAAATATTGGTCTCAGTTCTCTATAGCCGAGTCCTCAGTCTAACAATCCTGCACTGAAATCTTTGCAGAGGTTTCTGGCACGACTTCGCCTGCTTCCAAAGTGCACAGTCAGGTGAAGCTTTAAGTTCTTTTTCTTTAACAGAAGAACTTAAACTGCAACAACACTTGCATCAAACAGGACATGCATGCATTTTTTTAACCTTACCGAACACCTATACTGTTTAAAATATGTTGTCTATAATATGTTTTATGATGGGCCAGATGAAGGCCACAACATGAAACATATCAGATAAACAATAATTAAGTGGTCTATATACTGTATGTACTGCCGGAGCTTTAGCTTCTTCAGGTTCTTTTGACTAATTTTATACAGTTGCAGTTTTTAAAATGTCCTGGTGACCACATCAATGCTAATGTAGATCAGACTTTAATATAAGTGCAAAGTTTTGTTGTTTTTGTTTTTTCCTTTTATAAAGAAGGAGCTTTGAAGCAGAAACACTTCATGCTTCATATGATGCACCGAGTGTTTCTTCTACACACCTCTTCACTCTGTATGTACACCACTTTGTATTCATTAGTCATTAATAATCTCTGGCTCTCTTCCACAGAGTGTTTTATGTTTGTCTTTCTCCCCTTCCTCACACCCGGGTCATGGTAGGTGGCTGCCCCTCCCTGTGTCCTGCTGGAGGTTTTGTCCTGTTTAAAGAGAGATTTTTTTCATCCCACTGTCACCAAGTGCTTGCTCATAGGAGCTCATCTAAATGTGTGGTCTTCTTTTCTCTTTACAGTACAAAAGTGCCTTGAGGTGACTCTTGCTGTGATTTGGTGCTCTATGGATAAATATGAGTTGAAGTAAAAGTGAGCAGTCTCAGATACTTTTCAAGATGCTCGTCAAGCGCCAATACCTCCAGAACGACTTAATGATATCTAGCACTGCACAGTGCACTGTTGCCTCATGGTAACAGGGTCCCTACTTTGACGGAGTTTGCATGTTCTCCCCATGTCTGCATGGGTTAGTCGAGGTAGTTTGACTTCCTTTCAGAGTCCAAAGACATGCACATTTGGTTAACTGGCGATTCGAAATCAGCTGATGTTAGATAAAATGCTTTACACGTATAGCATGAAGTTCTCTACAAATATATTTTTAGTTTTAAGCACTCTGAGTGAACAGTAAGTGTGGAAAAGCACTACATTGCAAGTACATTACAGTGTTTTCTTCATAATGATGCAAGACGGGGGACCTATGAACAAGGTTTCCAAACAATATTAAATAGATGAAAACAGAGGCTCATTCAGAAAGCGACTAAAGCAATATCTGTGGAATTTAATCCAGTCGCAACTGACACATTACAGTTTTTGATTGCTATTGTTATTTTATTGTATTAGTTTTGTCATTACATTTCTTTTTGTTAATATTTTGAATAGATGTGCACTTTGTTAAAACTAAATGGAATTCTAATAAAAACAAAACAATCAGCAACAGTCAAACAATGAATCCAGATGCATCTAATACTGTAAGAGACAGCAATAAGTATCTAGAGCCAACACATTAACAACAGTGACACTGACAGTGTTTTTGTTTTGTTTTTTTCTTTAAAAAAAAATCAGATTACAACATTTATATCTTTTGTTCTCCTATTTTTGTCTATGATTTTTTATCTATGAAAACCACAAAGCCACCACGCCAATATTACTTTAACTGGATTAAGCTACTATCATCCAGCTCTTAGTTGAACCCTGACAATAAATATCAAGTCCCCACAAGTATCAAATGCCAAATGGGCATATTTCTAAATAATTAAAATATTATCTGAAAAGTTGAATATAACGCATGGGAATACTTTTGTGAAGTAAAAATGGCTAAAAATAAAACAGAATAGAAGTGCGGTAAAAAAAATAAATAAATAAGCGGCAGATATGAGTTGATTTTGGTTCTTCTAACAACTAAATAACAAGTGACTAACTGACAGGTGTGAAAAATTAGGAGCCTCTTCTCACCGCACACGCTGGTCCTCAGCCTGTCTCAGCTTCTCATCTCGTCGCAGCACCTCCAAGATCAGCTCCCGCTCGGATTCAGACAGGAAGCCCAGGTTTATCATGTCAACAGCCTCTGGCATGGTGTCTGTATCCAAGAACCCTTAGTGCAGGTGAACTGGCTCAATCGAGTCACTTTTACATTGAGATGTCACTGAGGACAAAGCAAGAACATCAGGAGTTGAGCGTTTATGCAAAAAGTGTTTTTTTTAATTAAACCTTCCAACTAATGCTTGACTTTACTACAGGACAACCTGCTTTCCTATGATCTCCTGTAATGCAAGCTCACCAGAGCCCTTGAGTGAAAACGGGAACTTAGTGACTCGATTCCCTGTGACGACAACACAGCCAGACAGAAACAGTTGTGTTTATGTGGTTTTAATCAAATAACTGGGAGACGACTGAGTGACTTTTCCTTCTTCCTGTTGGCTTCCATACAGGGAAGTTGCTGCTGCCAGTATGCCATCCTGCATAACTCAGCTGGAGATTTCTCATTGGATTATTTAAATCTCATGCCAACATCAACAGCAAAGCAAAGCTTGCCTGGTGGGAATACTGATAAAACCACCAGGAATACTTTCTATTTCAAGAGATGACTCTGGAAGTTTCTGGCTGAAATGACCTAAAGAAGAACCAGGATGTGAGAGGATTTTAAAATCCCACAGAAAGCTTCTGCCGGGTGAAAGCAAAAGACAACATGAACTTGGCTACGGTGCATGGTTCCCACCCTCTAAGGATACAGAGAGCAGGGTGGAGTTCAGGAGCTGAAGCATTAATTTAAATCCAGCATCAGCCTTGTCATCTGTCATGTCCCCATCTGAAACTTTATGCTCCATTTAAACTCCCTGCAGGGTGATTTAGGCGGGAGCAAAATGAGGCAAGCTGTGAGAAAGCTCCCGTTTCTAAGCACGCATGGAAAACGTGATAACTTCTTCCTCATTGTTTGAATGCCTGGAGCTTGTTATTGTGATATGAGGGGTTGAACAATACCTGCAGAGCAACTTAGTGAGAGAATAAGCTTCAAGGAAACAATACTCTGAGTTCGTGAGGCACGTAATTCTTTACCAATCGTAAACATAAAGGGGGTAAAATCATTAAACCAATAAACAACGCTGACAGATTTAAATACAGACTGAAAGAGTTAAAAAGAACTCGACTATGAGTCGCTAACTGCGCCTTATCTGAAAGTCCAATTAACGCTAACGTTATATCAAAAAACCGCCTGAGACTTCCCTTTTTCCTGCTGTACAGACCGGTCTGTAAACTCTACACGTCACAACTGTTGCGAATTTTACTAAATAAAAATAATTTTTAAAAAAGCCTCGGACTCATTAAAGGAAATTAAACACACCTGTTGGTAGAAGTCCACGGAGAACAGCCACTATACGACTCGCAAGTCACTCCCGTGAGAAAACACAGGCAAAAGTGATACCAGCAGCACGCGAGCTCACCGCGCGCTCACAATCACACAGCTGTACTCTGCTCCGTGGTTAAAACATAACCGTGCTCGAGTCTCCCTAACTGCTGACTTTGTGGCGGAAGAGAAGTAAAGTTTGCAGGAGACGCTCAGGAGCGCCTCTCTCTCTCCACATTTTCCATGACAGGTGCTTTTCCTTTGCTCTATTTACCGGAGGGCTGGGTGTGGAAAATCTCGCCCATATCTTGGTTTCCTTTCTCCCCCCAAGCTGTTTTTTTTTCTAATCCTTGGAAACTTGGAACAAAGAAAGTGCATGCATATGCGCTTTTCATTTTGCATTTTGCATAAAAAAATTGCACGTAAATGTGTGAAATTCAATATGCAAACGAGAGAGAGAGAAGCACAGCAGATAGTTACGCATAGTTGTAATACCTGGCTATTATTTGTTGTTAGGGCACAGCCATAAGAGAGCAGACAACAAAGCAAATGATTTCTGAGTTTTATAAAATGACAGCAGCTTTTAAGCCTGAAACACAGGTCGTTTAAATTAAAACAACAACAAAACAACAACAACAAACTTTCAAAGTCCTTTTTGGAAGAAAAACTCCTCCCCTTCCTGTTGTTTCATGTCTTATTTTACTGTAAAAGTCCAAAAAATGTTTACTTAGTAAACGCATTTTTGATTATAAGAAAAGGAGTCACTTGAATTTATTACCACTTATCCCTCCATAAACTATTATTTAGTTTTTCAGTACATGTAATGTTCTGTTTGTTTTCATGTCTGTTTGATAACTGGGCGGTGGTAGTGACCTCAATCTAAGGCAAACCTAATAAATCTATAGGATTAAAACAAGCTACGCTACCTTGCTATTCTAACTAGACCATGACTTTGATACATGTCAAGTGCTTCAATATTATTAACACATTTATATACATAAATAAAGAGAAATAGGATGAAACAGACAGACAAAGAAGGATAAATAACACATTGGAGCACCACAAGCCAGATTAGCTTCATCGCTCCATTGATTTCTCCAGGAAGGATGGACCCAGCCATCCGTGCAGAACATATCCCCCAATTAAGGTTCAAATCTCTCGTATCAACTTAACTGGATTCAGACCACATGCCTGCAAAAAGCCAAATCATATGATTCACATAACTTCTGAATGTATGAAAACTGCATTCTGCAGACATTTATTCAGGCTTTTCCTTTAATATGTCATGCATATAGGTCATGGTAGTAAAACATCCCCCCTTTAAAGCAAACAAAAACAACAACAACAAGGAGGGTTGTGGATCTTTAATCATGGCAGATTTATGACTAATGCAGAATAACAGTGATAACAGTGTATTTCCTTTCCAATGCAGCCACCCTCAAAGGTACTAGTAATCAAACACACCTGAGAAATAGTACAACACAACAATGAGCTGCTCTCGAGCAAGGCACAGCCTGACTGTCTCTAGCGGCTCGCTGGTAACACTGTGACTCTGGTGAACTCGTGAAAGGGATTGAGGATTGCAACTAATTCCCATGAACGAGGAATTTCCAGGGCCGGTCATAAGTCCCGTGCACAAAAGTGAGGCAAGAAACCTGAGGCCTGCACTACGTTCAAAGCAAGTTCACATCTCCATACATTAGCCACAAGATGAGGCAAACCTACGAAGGTGGTTATAAACTCAACATGTGAACCCAGTGTTTCTCATAATCCAGCTACGAGCATGTTCACATGCCAGAAGAGTGCATATTTTAAGATGAGCAAGGTAGAATATTAGAAACATATGAAGAAGTTAAATGCGTCTTGTAATACAGCTACTGCAGGCAAAGCAGCTGCATTAGGAATGTGCTGTATTACAAGATGTGTAAATTCACAGATTAATCAATATTAAAGCTCCAGGACATTCAAGAGTCTCACATGACTACAACTGCATATTCTGTTAAGTTAACCACCTACTGTTGGATGTGTGCAAGATGATTTTAACCTTATTCTTTCTTTCATAGCAAGCTTAATGTAAGGCAAGGCAAGTTTATTTGTGTAGCACAATTCAACAACAAGGTGATTCAAAGTGCTTTACAGATACATTAGAAACAAGAACAATGATTTAAAATTGATTAAAACAAGCAAACTGACTGACTAACTAACAAACAAAACAGTATATAAAATCAAAACAGATAAAATCAAATCAGATAAAATCAGTAGTTAAATGTAAGTTTTGAAATTTAAGCTTAAGTGTGGATTTGGTGTTTTATTCAAATGCAGCTGAGAACAGGTGAGTCTTCAACCTGGATTTAAATAAACTGAGTGTTTCAGCTGATCTGAGGCTTTCTGGGAGTTTGTTCCAGATATAAGGAGCATAAAAGCTGAATGCAGCTTCTCCGTGTCTGGTTCTGACTCTGGGAGCTGATAAAAAACTAGATCCAGATGACCTGAGGGATCTGGAAGGTTCATACTGGGTCAGGAGGTCACTGATGTATTTTGGTCCTAAACCATTCAGAGCTTTATAGACCAGCATCAGAGCTTTAAAGTCTATCCTCTGACGGACAGGCAGCCAGTGTAAAGACCTCAGAGCTGGACTGATGTGGTCCAGTTTTTTGGTCTTAGTGAGGACTCGAGCAGCAGAGTTCTGAATGAGCTGTAGTTGTCTGACTGATTTTTTAGGTAGACCTGTAAAGATGCTGTTACAGTAATCAAGCCTACTAAAGATGAATGCATGGACTAGTTTTTCCAGGTCCTGTTGAGACATCAGATCTTTTATCCTTGAAATATTCTTGAGGTGATAGTAAGCTGATTTTGTTATTGTCTTAATGTGTTTTTCTAAGTTTAGGTCTGCGTCCATCACTACACCCAAATTTCTCGCCTGGTTTGTGGTTTTTAGGTGTATAGATTGAAGTTCTCTGGTGACCTGTAATCGTTTTTCTTTGGCGCCAAAGACTTACCTCAGTTTTGTTTTTGTTTAGCTGGAGAAAATTGTGGCACAACCAGTCATTAATTTCCTCAATGCATTTACCAAGAGCCTGTAAGTAAATTAAAAAAAAAAATTTAAACCAAAAAAATTCAATTTAAAGCTTCGAGTGTTTAAAAAGAAGGCAGATAGATTTCTTAGTGCCCAGACATTTTCATCACTACACAAATGCATGGCGCCACCTCATCAGAACTCAGCACATCTGCACCTAAAGGAAAAAGGACAGTCTTTTAAAGATCGCAGTGTTCAAGGAGGCATCTACATCCACTGTCAACAAACCTAGAACCACCTAAAATGCATCTTGAGATCCGTTCCCAGATGCTTCAACCCCCACTCACAAATTGTCTGAGGTGGCTCACATGACAGTTAAGTGGGACAGCGTCTTTCACACTTTGGCCCCAGTGAGTCAGGCCTTTTTTCACATGATTGGGTCAAGGATTCTCAGGAACACCTCCAAGGGGATAATCCTAACTAGGGGTTAAATACCTGAGATTCTATAGCAGTTGTTTTAGAACTAAAGGTGCTTCCTGGATGAGAGACAAACGGTATTGATGAACCTAAAGACGCCCAGTTGTTTCCTTTCTAAGCACTCAAGACTACCATGTCCTGGATGACTGAGAACTTACACAAACATATTCAATTTAAACCTGTAACTTATGTGAGCTTATCAAGTACAAAGCTTTGTTGCTCTGTTCTAGGATCATATTACAATATTAAGGATTAGAAAAAAATGCGTTTGAACTGCTTTCAGCTAACAGAAACAACAACATATGACTACAGTTTCTCCTGAGCATCTACATTTCTTAATCGTGCTCACTGAGGAAAGACAAAAACTAGACCTTCCTTCTACCTGCGCACGTCCATGAGCCCATGGGCTTTTCCACAAGGTAAGGTCAGCAGCATAGGTTACCCTGGCAACGCACCCAAAGTAAGAACTGAACCACCTTTGCAAAACTGGAGACCCAGGGTTAACCCCAAAGTTACGTTGCTAAGCCACTAATCCTGCTTTGTAGTGCAGGCCTCTGGATAAATAATGGTTGCGGTTGGTTTGTCACAGCCTGACAAATGATTAAACCAGCTTGTGTAAGGTTTGGTTAGAAACGTCTGTTTGTTTAACACCACAGTGTCTGTTTAGTGTTTGTGATGATTGCTTTCTCAGGAAGGCCTGCACTCCAAGTCCAGCACGACATGGTGAACATGAGGTGCATATGACTTAACGTGCTCGATGTGCTGGATGTTTGTTGTCCACCGTGTACCAGTGAAGTCCTTTAAAAGAGAAGCGAAGTGCTTTGCCGTGTCTTCGGCCCAGGCCCGCCACACCTCTCTGTCTGCTTTTTTCCCAGAAACCTTCTGGGGGGCATCGCCGGCTGTACTGTGCTGTACTGGCGAGGTAACGTTCTGGTGTATATGTAAAACGCCTCCTGTTGCTCTCCTGAGCAGTCGACAGGCGACAGGCCAGCCGTCCTCAGAGCTCGGTATGAGACCCAGGTTCACTCGGTCAGCGACGCCACACAGCTGGAGCTGGAAAAACAAAAGTTAGACAAAAAGAGGTGATTACAAAAACCTGTATAGAGTATCTTTTTTTCTTAAAGCGGAAAAAAATGCAATTATATTTTTATAATAATGGTAAAAACTCAAAAGAAACAGAAACTTGCTGGTCACACTTGCTGATGATCATTTAATCAAGAGGATTTAATTAGCAGTGCCTGGCTGATACTTGCCTTCTTAATTAAGGGTAAGTAAGGGTGTAGGTACGGCACACAGTCCTGAGAAATCTATCTCATAGTTAAAATAGATATAGTTTTTATTAGAGGTGGACTTTCTCTGATGAAATGATCATTTCCCAAGGGACCAATCTAAAACTGTAGTATATAAACACCACATGCGGCATAAGATATAACGAATCGATGAACTTTACTTGGCGATTATCTCCTTGGTGAATCGTGCAGCGGTCAGACACTCCGTTTGCCTCGAGGTTTTTCTTCAGAGCTTCGACTGCGTTGGGGTTCCACTCACAAGCATGAACGCGACTGGCCTTTGCATGCACCAGATATGGGAGAGTGAAGTATCCAATACCTGAAGTAAGGCACAGATGGGAAAATTAAACAACAATATGCATCATAATTTGGTTGTTTTTAGGTAGCACACAGCTGTAAGAGCAATAGTACACGAGCAGTGAACTCAGAATTCAAGGAAACAACATCAACTTTATTTCATATCTACTAAAATGGGTCCTTTTAACCTTCAAAAAGTTACATTTACCACAGATTCCTTTTATTGCAATCATATAATATTTTTTCCAGTTTTATTACCTGCATATAAATCCACTACAGTCTCCCCTCTGCAGTCAAATCCAGCCACCCGGAGCTTCTCTGTTATGTTTCCAGCCGAGAACATGCACTTGGTAACATCAAACTCATAACTGAAACAAATGTGAAGCACACATTTTAGTCTAATAAGCATGTCCCCAAGTGCTGAAATCTATGACTGATTATTACCTAATGCCATTGTCTACATGTTTGACCCAGCTGTGCTGTCCGAGCAGCATCGTCACCTCAGGAGATCTAAATCCATCTCTTGAAATTCTCCTGATCTTTGCTAGGCGCTTTGCTCCCAGTCTTCTGGCCACTGTGCTCCAAAGCTGTTGATCTAAATGAGTTAAAAAGTAGCCAGTGAGCCTCCTCATGAATTATTCTGTGCATTTAGCGGTAAAGTAAAACGTGGTGCAGTTTGAGATCAGTAGCTACCCATGTTTTCCCATAATGGCAGAACAAAACAAGTGTCTCCCAGCAGGACTAGGTCTCCATGTCGCTGGAAATTGCGAGGGATGTCTCTCTTCAGCTCTTCTGTCCATCTTTCACCATGAGACTCCAACAGCTCCTGGAGGACTTTCTCCAGTTTACTACCACTTGCCCTCCCTTTCTCTTTTTTTGACTGCAGAGCAGACTGTGATGAAAGCAGGACAGAAATGAAAATATTCACAAAAAAACAAACAAAAACAAATCACCTATTACATTTTAATTCGTTCAGCTTTAATTACCTTACTCCAAACTACTTCAAAATCATCATCTGAAGCCACAGTGGTCCTGAAAGACTGAAGATCGAGCTGGGACAAACAGGATGCTAAAATGGGCAGGAGGACTGTCCCATTTGAGTCTTTCACTAAACTCAAACTCGGGTCCAGAGCCCCTTTGGACTGTAGTGACCTCCTGTGAAATAAAATGCATGTTAAATATAATGTCAAAGTTATTTCAAACAGGCTGTTTGTTCAAACTAATCAGCTCCTTTTGATCTAATGCTAATTGCTAGCTGCCGTTGATAGCAATGACCAAATCGTGGATTACCTGAGCTTCTGAGCCTGACACTGAGGCACACGAAGGCATGGCACACTGTCCATCTGTAAACAAACAAATCAGCTCTATTTACGTTTAGATTACGATGCAAACAAAGACCAGATGCACGTCAACAACCGGGTAGAAGCTTCCCTACTAGACACAACCCGTGTTTCCAGTCGGACTGTTATGCCGGACGGACAACTGCGAAAACAAGCAGTTGATAAACCAAAAATATATTAACAAAAACAGCACCCGGCGAACACATTTTTAATGTTTTTGTCTCTATTTCTTTTACTGCTACAACTACAGCTTTTCCTCGATTAAACGAGGCCAAAAACCATTAAGTGATAGCCAGTTTTGGAGAAGTTGCTCGCGGAGCCCAATAGATGGAGACAAAAGGAAGAGAAATCAGAGGGTAAGTTGCGGATGGTAAAGCAACTTTAATGTAAAGCAGACTAAAAATCCTCCAGAATCAATCTAAAACTAATATCTATAATAAGATATAAAAATTCAACTGTTTGGGTTTATTCTTAGTGGGCCTTTATTTATATTGTATTTGTGTAATATAGTCAAGTTATTTTGTAGGCGTTTACAAATGCAACAGAAGCATCAGTAGACACGTGTACTCAAAGGCCACTTTATTAGGTACACTTTACTAGTACCTGCAGACCTTTGCAAACCTTCATGGCATAGATTCACCAAGGTGCAGGAAATATTTGTCAGATATTTTAGTTCATGTTGACATGATAGCATCACACAGTTGCTGTTGATTTGTTGGCTGCACATTCATGATAGGCTGTGGCATTTAAATGACGCTCACTTGGTACTAAAGGGTCCAAAGTGTGCCAAGAAAATGTCCCCCCACACCACCATTACCAGACTGAATGATTGATACAAGGCAGGATGGATCTATGCTTCCATGCTGTTCAAGCCAAATCCTCATCCTGTCATTTGAAGGAGCAGGCACCGTTTTACCATTGCTCTGTTGTCCAGTTTTAGCAAGTCCCTGCAAAATGTCACCTGCTTTTCTATTCTGATCGGAGTGGTACCCAGTTTGGTCTTCTGCTGCTGTAACCATCTGCTTCGCTGTTCAACATCTTGTGTTTGGAGATCGTCTTATGCAAAGCTTCGTGGTAACAAGTGTTTATTTGAGTTAATGTTGCCTTTCTGTTAGCTTGAAGCAGTCTGGCCATTTTCCTCTGACCTCTGGCATAAACCAGTGAACTGCCACTGACAGGATATTTTTTTCTTTTTCGGACCGTTCTCTGTAAACCCTAGAGATGGCTCTGCAGCAAAATTCAATTTCTGAAATACTCAAATCACCCATCTGGCACCAACAACCATGCCACCTTCAAAGTCACTTAAACCACCTTTCTTCCTCATTCTTATGTTTGGTTTGAACTTCAGCAGGTCTTCTGGACCATGTCTACATGCCTAAATGCAGTTAAGTTTTTGCTAAACAAATTTAAGGACAAATCTGACTGCAAATATGGGAAAATGATAATATGCACCTGTGAGATGTCCAATGGCCAGGAATTCCAAATTTCTTCTATTAGCAGGGCTGCAGTCCCAAAAACAACTGCAATTTGATATGAGTTGTATTAATAGCATTTTGGAGTATGTTTGTTAGTGCCCAAAAGATGGAGGCAGTATTGGCATGCCTATCTCAGACAATTTTCCTTTTCTTCCGAGATTACGTTATCTGTCGATTAGTGTGTATGACATTAGATCAGTCATGCCACCACTGAGCGTTCCCCTTAAAAAAGATCGGCCCTGTTTGACAGATCTAATGAAAAGTGTCATCTGAATTTAAATTCAGACTTTAAGCTGTCTGCAGCTGGGGGGGCATTTGAACTTGAGAGGGCGGGTGGACCAATGCTACATCTGACACGTCATCCATCATCTCTGTGTTTGATGAGGTGTTGGAGATGTTATCATAGCAGGATGAATGAACTGAGGCAATATTGTAGCATTGCAACATATATATATATGTATATATATATATATATATATATATATATATACACACACACAGAATTAAAACATGTTATATCTTTGTTATATAAATATTAATTTGTTATATAAATAAAACACTAATAATTCTATTGAAGAAATACACACCTAATGAAAATGCTGTCCTTCTCCTGACTGACTATGAGCACAATCGACAACATCTATTCAAAACTTCAAAACTCTATCAAACTATAATTATCCATAACTGTAAATTTGCAATTTTGCACATTTATATTAACCTGTAAATTTACAATTTTTGTGCGTATCTCTATATATATGCCTTAGTATTGCATACTCTGTATATATTATCACTGTGACAGTGTTGCAACTACTTGCACTTTAAATTCTGATTACACCCACACATAAGCTACAAGATCTACAAAACACTGTTTTACTTATTACTACTTTCTTTTTAGTGCTTTTAGTTGTGTGAAGGGAACCTGCAAAGTAAGAATTTCATTACTCTGCCTAACCTTTTGTGTTTTGCGGAGTACATGACAATAAACTACTTGAATCTTGAATCTTAAATCAAGGAAGAGAGGTCATTGACATTAATCAGTCTGGAAAGGGTTACAAAGCCTCTTATAAGGCTTCGGACTCCAGCAAACAGCGAGAGCTTTAACCTCCTAAGACCTGAACTCTTCCATGGCATGCATTTTTAATTTCTCTTTGATATTTGGGCTGATTAGGACCTGATGAATGTAAAAACAAAGAATTACCAGATTATTTTTATTTACCTAATTTTTGTTTCTAAGAAAAATGAGAGCCACATATGAGGATATTCATTTAAAATTTCGATAGAACAGTTGCAGCATAATGTCCTCGTAAGTGGATATCAGGCCCTTGTAGAGCAAGATTTAGTATTTTGGTCTAAATAACCCAAAATGTGATGTCCACATATGTGGACGTCGGATCCTAGGAGGTTAATCCACAAATGGATACACCTTTTAACTGTTAATGCTTTAATAATCAGAAAGAGACGGAGCAAAAAATTGCATCCATGGGAGAGCTCCAAGGAAAAAAACCACTACTTACCAAAAAGAACATATAGGCTCACCTCACATATGCCAAAAACATCTTGATGATCCCCAAGACTGTTGGGAAAATAAACTGTGGACTATTAAGACAAAAGTTTAACTTTCTTGAAGGTTTACATCCTGTTACATCTACAATTTCATAAAGAGAGCATCATAACAAAGGTCAGACATGGTGGAGGTAGTGCCAGACCATCGCTGCTTTTCTGCTTCAGGACCTGTTCGACTTGTTTTACTTGATGGAAGCGTGAATAGAGAGCAGATCTCTACCAGGAAAATCATGAAGGAGAATGTCAAGCCGTCAGTTTGTGCCTTGAAGCTTAGCGTACTTGGGTTATGCATCAGAAAAAATGATCTGAAACACAGTTAGTCCACCTCTGAATGACTAAAATAAATAAACAAATAAGTAAAAATGAAGGTTATGGAGTGGCCTTGTCAAGGTCTGACCTTAAATCAGATGCTTTGGCGTGACCTTAAACACTTCATGTTGGAAAACCCTCCATGCGGAGGCGTTGCCCTATATATATATATATATATATATATATATATATATATATATATATATATATATATATATATATATATATATATATATATATATCGCATTGATTTTAAGCTTTGCAATTAGCTTGAAACACTTAAGTGTGAAAAATATGCCAAAAATAATAAATGAGGGCGGGGACAAAGAGTTTTTCACACCATTGTGCACTCAAGCGTGTTAATAATATAGCTTACATACACAGTGCAACAATTCATGTGGTCAAATCTTCAAAATGTATCGGTTTGTTTTAGCCTGTCAAACTGTCTGTATGATGCAGAAGAAATACGATTAAAAAAAGACCTCTGCATTGTTTATCTCTGCTCTCGTGGGGGATCAATCCTTCTGGTTTCCATTACCAATTAACTCCAATAAAACACTTCACGCTCTGCTCCCTTGGGCAATACGATAGGCGAGCAATTTAGCATATTAATGTGATCAACACCGGACCTGTTCCTGTGTCCTTTGTTCCCTTTTTCTTTCACCTGTCCTGCCCCTTTAAGATTAGATATTTCAATCTAGGCGTGTTTCCTGCTACCATTGACTAAAACCGAGAGCTGGCAGGCTGTAGGGGGGAAAGGCATATCCAAGAGCTTTACATATTCCTGGACACACTGGCGATTCTTTCTTATTTATTTTTTTTCTTTAAATGAAGGCTGTTGAACCAGCAGTGCAGTCACAGTCTAACAGCCTGTTTGTGAAGACCCAGCAGCTGCTCGCCCGTAAAACCATTTATGATTTATCGAGATGATATGAATGTCAGTCGGTCAAGGTCCGCTCTTCCGATTGAAAAGCTGGATTTTCAGGTTTCTGGTGGGAATCATCTGCTGCACGCATTTGGATGAATTTCTCCTGATTTCCAGAGGTGCCCGGACCGTGAAGGGATTGAGGTTGTTTGAGCGCAGAGGGAGGCTCACTGTGGGAATGACATGCTGCAGTAAAGACGGGAAATAATATGGATTAGAAAACGCCGATGATGTGACTGCGACACTTTGAATGGTCAGAAAATGCTTCCCAGCTGCCACTTAGCGCACAAGTCTTTAATATCACTCATTAACTGGACTGTTTTTGACTAAATAGTATTTTGGGAAGGGGCTACATGTGCGCAGATCCCCTCCCGAGCCATCGGCGTATTGTCTGAATCCCTTTGCAGTATAAATACTTGTATTGAGCCAAAGAAGCGCACACTGCTGATCTGAGAAGAGGACACCATGTCGGCGGTGATGATAACACGAAAGGTGCGAAAATGGGAGAAGCTCCCGGGGAAAAACACTTTCTGCTGCGACGGACGGGTGATGATGGCCCGGCAGAAGGGCGTCTTCTACCTGACCCTCTTCCTCATCACCGGGACCTGCGCCCTCTTCTTCGCTTTCGAGTAAGTCATACCCCGTGGCAAAGTTATCAGCTGCTCCAAAAAGTGTTTGTAACTCCCTTTAGGCTTCTTATGCCTTTTCCGGTTCCCAAAATATCGAGTCTTATAGCCTTATCCAACATTTGTCAACTTTAGAGGTGCATAAAATCAGTATAAACTCACATAATAAACATTTTAGCTTCAATCAAAAAACATCCCTGCTTATTTACGCGTTAGAGATGTCCGCTCTGAGAATATAGGTTATTTGATCATGAAACGCATTAACAATTAACAATTTATTTTGATTGATTGATCTGGAAAGCAGTATCCACCTTCTCAGAACTAGCTGAATATCCTAATGCATCACCAAGAGTAACGTAAAGTCCTCACCTTTGATTGGGTTAAATCACCAAATCAAGCTTTTACTGTTATCCTCATCTCAGTTGTGTGTAGTTGATCTGAAAATGATTTCTTTAAGGGAGTATTGGATTTTTGTTACCTTTCTAAACCTACTTAATGGTAATGTGATCCTGGGCTCGGTGGTGGGCAGTAACTGTAACCTCCTGTTATGGTTTTCTTTTGTAACAGGCAACAATTTCACTTTGATCACCTCGTATTTGTGTCTTGTTGATCTAAATTCTCTTCCTGACAGAGACGATGGTTATGACTGACCACATACTGAGTTGTTCAATATTTAATGACACAAGTCGTTCAGCTTTGCGGCTGGTTTAAGACAGAAATGCTGCCCCCCTCCCCTTTTTTTTTTTCCGGTCTCGGCAGTTCTGTCCCAATCCACTACTTGCACAACCCATTGGACTCATTATCCAGGCATGCACTGTCGACCTGCTCGGATGCTTCTCGTGAACCCAGATCTCACCAGTTCATGCTGTACTGAGGAGTGCCTTTAATAAAATGAAGAACATGGACGTGGCTCATAAAGCAGTGCTGCTTACACTTTCTGTCCACATCCTTTTTATTTCCTCTTTTCTTTCTTGGTAGTTTTAAATGACACACAGAACACAATGATTTGGCACAAAATCCTGCTGTGTAACACAGTAACCTCCGTTGACTGTGGGTGTGTATGCGGCTACCAGGCCAAATGGATTTGGAGCATAGTGGAGAAGAGAAGTAGCTGCTCTTGCATAGTGCCAGGCCCTTCCCGTCTCTGTCTGCCTGCACGTTAATGGCCTCTTGCTTTCCTCTGAGTCTGCACAGAAGGAGCTGTTGTCCGGCTCACAGAGGGAAAAGGATGATACTGCTCACGCTGAGCATCCAGAGCTGGGAGGAGGCGTTGTGATAACTGATAGCTAGAGGGTCGTTAACTTGCTATGTTCATATTACGGCACAATATAATTATCTTTCTGGGTGGGACGGCTACTGAAGTCGGGCCCGAGCAACATGAGGGTAATTGCTAAATTCAGTTACATGGCAACTTGATACATTGAAGCTATGACAGGGTGAAAGCCATCAGCAGAAAGGCTCTGAGGTATAATGCATTCACAAAATGCCAATTTAACTGGTGATAGAAACATTAAAACACCAAGTCTAAGCTCTTTGCTATTGTAGAATTATTTGTCAGCTAGTGCGAGAGCTGTAAGTAACAGCTGTTTTCATAATTAATGCATCTGCTGTTGATTATGTTCATTTTCTGCATTTTCCAGAGTCTGAGACCGCTTGTTCAGAGTACTTATTTTATCTTAAAACCCGACATAAACAACCTTCCCATCGCTTGTCACCCATAAATAAATAACAACTATTGCATAATCATGAAACTTAGCACAGACATTGAGGCCAATTGTAATCCTCCAACCCCAAATCTTGAATCTCTATAAACAGATATTTGCATATGAAGATCTGGAATCTGTTGGCAAAGAAAAGAGTTTTGGTGATGGAGGTTTCCTGGTGTGGCAGGTATTGAGGAGTCATGTGTAAGACATGCAGAGAGACCACGTGGAGAGCAAAAGAAAAGTGCATTCAATTGCACTTAAGATATGTTTTGCAGATGACTCAACTTTCTTCTAGCTGCTTTAAGATAATCTGCATTCACAGTTGGAGACCAAATGGCACGAACCGTTGAGCACTTCCTCAGAAAACGCCTGTTAAGTTTCCCCACTGGATGATGTCGTGATGATGTTCTAGCCACCACTGTGATTTGATTCATGACCAAATCATTGCAAAACTGATCACATTTGTAACAGCTGCTGCTCTCTTTTGAAATGTCATCGTGTTAAGCTGCTAAACTAAGGCACGCTAGTGGATAAATATCTGTTAGGTTGGTCATTGTGAGTATGAATCAGTATGCTGACGTTAGCATTATCTGGCTCATTTTGTGCTAAAAATGGGGGAAAAAAGGTATAAAACAGAAGCCAATAAATTATCAGTTAATCTGCAAAACGAATATTTGTTGAGTTTCACTGCTCTAAAACACTAAAAACAAACCAGTGATCAAAAATGTAATTTTTGTATAAAGGCTTGCAACACATTAAAGACTGTATTGCAGTCGATTGTGTGACGCTGCATCAGTATAATCAGCTAAGCTGTCTGTCAGGGCAACGTCTCGCTGTTTCTTTATCTTGGAGAATTCCTTCCTCACATGTGAGCTTAAGGTTGGGCAGCGTGCTGCACCGTGACGTTGATGGCAGAACAAGGGAGGGCAGCGTCATGGCGTGAGCTGGCTAATATCCAAGACCAGGGGAGCAGACGTCTCACTTTTATCATCAGCCACCGGCACCATGTGCAGGGAGACCCCTCCGTGTTTTAATTTGTGCTAAATTGCGGAAACCAGCGGCTGAGTACACAAATGGAAAGATGCATTAGGGACAAGTAAACAAATTAGTCACTGAAGAAATGGGCCCAGCCTTTTTAGTTTCCTTTACATCCTCACCTTATTGGATTTGTGCTGATCCTTTTTGCATATGTATTAAACTGGGTATTGCATTCAGTGTGTGTGTACAGAGGGCTTTAGCATGCACATATCTGCAGAAGGCTTACTTGCAGATAGATGTTTGCAGGTTTGGTTTCTATTTGCTGCTTTTTTGTCAACGTGTGTGCATATGTGCATGCGGATTGCCACCTATGGATTTTGGAGGAAGGAACAAGAAACTGGAACATAAGGACAGCGTGTCATCTGTCTGTCCACCACAGGACACTTAGCCACTAGGCCAGAAAACCATATGTGCATGACGATCTTCTTTTCTGGGTATTGGTGCTGCATGTGTGCGGTGATGGGAGCGATGCAGGAGAAGTAGGTATACAGGGATGAGCCTGCAGAACGAGTGGCTGCAGTCAGAAGAGCGAACCCCCTGAGCCTCTCTCAGCATCTAACTCCACCCTGTCTCCCTGTTAACCAATCGGAAAGCGGCATCCGGCCAAGGCCAAATGAGCAATAACATGATTTATACCCTACTCAGAGTACGCGCTCCATTTACAGCAACCATGATCTAAAGGCTTTGTTCTCTGGAAGCTTCTCTATCAGAAGGAGAGAGCCGCTCCTCTGTGGAGGGTGGATTTTATAAATCTATAGCTCACAGCCTGTGAGCCTGCTTCATGCAAGGAAGGAAAGTCCACATTATATTTGCATAAATCTTGGGGTGGGGTTGAAGTAGATGCACTGCTATCAAAAATGTGACAGATGCTGCTAAATAAACACATTTCTCATCAGTCTCAAGTTCACTTGCTAAATATTATATGACGCAACATCTGTGATCCTAACTTTAATCCCAGTAAACGCTCCGTGACCCGGGCTCTAATGTTTCATCTCTCTCGTTTGGTATTTAAATGTTGCATAACAAGGACGAGTGATTTAAGCCCGGCATCAGAGTGTAGTGAGTGTAGTCTGGAGCTTCAGGTTCAGGGGGTGCAAGTTCCCATGACATCAGAGCAAGGGCATGTATCATCTTTGTCTACCTGAAGCAGGAAATTCAGTCACGGCTTGATACCGCATACTAATGTATGAGGTTCTGATATCTGCATAGTTTGGATGACTCTTGAAATATTCTTAGATAAGAAGTAAATGTTAAGTGAGGCTTTCGTTTTTTTGAATATTTATGAGAATAACATGAGCAGTTTTATCGTTGTGGGAAAAGCACAAGGATCCACGAAAGCTTTTCTGATATCGACTTGTTTCTGTTTGTATCTTAAAAAGGAGAGAGGGCAAGCAGAGTTTGAGAGCTTTTGTTTTTTTCCCTCAGCAGTGCCCTAGAAACAGCCAGGCACAGTCTGCAGATGTTTGTATGACAGAAGGCTGTTACTGAGGCCCACTGTTGAGCTGCCTGCACAGCAAGTGCATAATTCATTTGGAGTATGAGTCAAGCAGGCCTGCAACAGCTTACAGCTGTTAAGTATTAATAACGGAAGGGTTTGAAATGTTCGACAAAGGTAAAATGTCATGGTTCACTATGTGCGGCGTCGTAATCCCGGGTTCAGGGGCGGTGCGGCTGAGACGCTGAAGTGATTCTAATTTGGTGATATCACTACTTTAGGAGCTTTTCATCTCTGAGCTTGTGTCATTCTGAGTTAAGAAGGAACTAAACGTCTGCAGAAGACTCGCCTTAAAGCGTCTAATGCTGACAGTAGGAGCAGCAGTAGGTAGTTTATCTGTCTCCTGTGTAATGAGATTTAATTGTTTTATTTTAATGCCTTTATTGTCTTTTATGACCACCAGGTTTTTCCCTAAACGAGTTCCCTTTTATTAAACAAAGTTTATTCGGTGTAACTTCGGTGTAAACTCGGGGCCTAATGCCCACTCTGTGATATTTGTTTAAGATTTAATTAGGGGCCAATAAATAATCCAAAGACCATACAGCAAGGGTTTTTTGCCTATTAAGTCAAGGGGTAAACTCAAGTGTGATAATATTTTTGTGCCATGGTTAATAAGATTACAGCCTTTGAATGTGATGCAGGCCTCCTCTGGGTCAATCAGTAACCAATATGACCTACTGCAAACTGTAGAAACATGAGGTTTTAGCATCTCATACCTTCATATAATTGGCAGTGGCACAATTTAAAATCCTTTGCTATTGTTGTTATTATTATTATTATTATTATTATTTTTTTTTTTTTAAATAAATTGGAAGAATGCAGGAATGGGTTAATACGCATATAAGGGGTGAGGTTAACAAATGTAATCAGGTTACATTTTGCCTTTTGTTATGCAGCACACAGGTAAGTGTGCAGCTCATTAATTAAAAGACAATTTTGCTAAGAACTATGAGAACACAGTCTGTTTGGATTGTGATGGCAATGCATTTTATTTATGTAGTACCTTTCAAAAACAAAGTTACAAAGTGCTTAACAAGATAAGATAAGAAACAGCAAATAAAACATCTAAGAGAAGGCAAAGGTCACTCGACATTTGGCTTAGGAATACTAGCAGCACAAGGAGATAAAAAGTGAGGAATAAAGACAATTAAAAATAAAACAACAGGTAATTAAAAGCTAGTAGAACGTAGATTGAAATTATAACTAGGAGAAGGCGATTAAACAATTAAGGTGGACAACATCGAAATAAACTTCAAATGGAGGCACAGAAAAAGCCTACTTTGAAAAAATATGTCTTTAAGAAGGATTTAAAAGACAAAAGTGAGCTTGCCCATATGGAAAAGAAATAGTAAAAACATATATGATTTACTCATGAAAGTGGCCACTTTCTCATTACTTTCATATTTTTTTTTAGTAAGTATACAAAACATACAAGTTTCATTATATAATTTTTCAAGGGATCTTATGTGTTTTCACTCTTGTATGCTTTTCATACAAGTTTCATACAAGACAGATAAAAACTTTATAAGATTTTTATATATCTTTTCCATATGGGTGGTGATCTGATCTCCTCGGGATGATTATCACGGTGGGGTGACCAGCTTGGCCGAGGACCTTTTTTCATTATTCTTTTCTTATTTTCTGTAATAATCCAAAAGCCTACAGACAAATTCTATTGTGTATCAAGGCCGAGGTGTTTTCTAACTTCCTGGTTGGTTAAAAAACAACAACAACAAAAAAAGGCACTCTATTACAAATGTATTATCTCTAAAGGTAGTTCATGTATTTGTAGCATTTCAGTGTAATAGAAGGTATTGTAATGTATTCTCGATGAGCATTACATGAGATGAATTATACTACTGTTTATTTTGCTAAATATAAAGCAGTAGATAAGCTTAGCTTTGCATAAAATTTAGATATTGTGGCACACCTGTCTCTGTACAAAGGTAAGGAAATCTGCCTTCTAGCACCTCTCAAGTTCATGAAATAACTTCCGCACGGGTTGTTTTCACACCTTCAAAAAGACATGCTGTTAGAATAGTAAACAGATGTTTCATAAATATGAAGTAAGAGGGTGTGTTAGCAACATGTGCGTGTCAGTTGACGGATATCCCCTCGTAGACGATCCAGTTTTTCCTGCTGCTTCTGTGGTGATTGGTGAACACGGAGTCACCAGAGTGGTGCCGTGACAGCTCCACCCTGCACAGCACAGGAAATTGTCACATCCAGGAAAGATAGGGGGGCTTGATGGGAAGCAATGATAGAGAAGCCTTCCTTGAATATGTTCCAGTTTACGGTTACGGGAATTGCACTTCATCGACAGACTGCATTCCCTCAGCCTGAATCCCGCTGTGTGCGGCCTCTGCACAAACGGCTGTGGGAAACGCACCTCGCAGGCCTGCGCCAGTGGAAATTTCTATTGATTTGAACTCCGCTCCTTGTTTCCATTAATGTTTGAAATGCGCTGCCGGAAAACTGCTCAGACAAGTCAAGCAGGTGTGTGTGTGTTTGCTTTGTTGTCTTGTCAGAGCTCAGGTATGCTGACAGGGTTCATGTACGTGGTGATATTAAACAAGTCCGCTTTGTTCACTTTTAACTGTATGTCTGCATAGTGAGAACAGAAAACCGACCATGATGATGAAGCAAAACTGTGGGTGACACTGTAGTACATGAGTAGCTGACATCCCGGACACCTGTATGAGGTTATCTGTATTAAACAAATTAAATAAAACAGGCAAAAGCAATTTATCTTTTAATGGCTGTTGATTTCTATTTTCCCCTTTTTGTTATATAACTGCAGCCACTTCAGGTTTAATTGTGAGATCACAGACGTGCAATGGTGCCCCTATGTACAGATTTCTGTTATTGGCTTAGAGCGCATTGGATCGTTATAGAAGAGCAACTCCAATCAGCAAAATTTGAACTAAGTCAACAACTGTCCACAGTATGAAAAAATAAGAGTTTTACCCTCCATATTTTTCATGTGTTATAGGCTACTTGTTTTTGTTACAATATATGGAGTGTTGGCTATAACCAAATGTTAACCGTTTGGATATTCTTGTGTTGTACTTGATATGTATTTGGGTTTCAGTTTGTAGATTCTGATATTTGTTTTTAGTTTGTCACTGCAATCATCCTGCACCTCATTTCATTGTTGCTACTAGGGCTGCCACAAATGAATATTTTCATAGTCGACTAGTCGGTGATTATTTTTGCGATTAGTCGACTAATCAGATCATCATCCATTCAACGTAAAACGTACAGCTTATTGCACCAGCATGCATCTGCTCTTATATAACTATCATTAGCTTATAGCTTTAAGTGTTTAAGGTATGTGCTAACTAAAAATAAAGACAAGATGATAATTTATTAAATTTTAATGAAATTTGCAGATTGTTTTGGTGGAGTTTAATAAACTCAGCCGTCAGCTCCTTGCTATCTAAAATATAACAGGACACCGGAGTAGATTCTCACACTTCTGATAGTTAGTTGTCTGCTTGATGTTTATTCAGCTGTGTAAAAACTATAACTTTAATCTCAACCAAACCGATTTACTCAGGAACAAATAAAACACTGAAAAAAGCCAAACAACATTTTTAAGTTATCTAAGTGACTTAAATATCATGTTTAACCTGAGTAGCGAAAGACAGCGGTGGGTTTGAAAACGATTTGCCGGGAGTCCGGTGTTCTCACGGCTCTAGTGAGCCTAGCCCCCGGCTAGCTATCGAGCTAGTGGGTAACAGACGTCTCTGAAAACGTTGGAGCGCTTTTGAAAATATGTGGTGTCTTGATAAACTGAGCAGATATTTGAGGTTTACACAGCTACATTCTCGGCTGAAAATATGTAAAACGTTTATTTTGTGACCCAGAAAGAATAATAAGAGTAATATTAAAACTAACTAGCTGCCGCCATTGTTGGAAACTGAGCTGGGCTGCGCTATGAATTCTGGGACACAGCTTCTTCTTCTTTGGTGTTTAACGGCAGCTGTCATCCTTGTACATGCAGTGCTGCCATCTTCTGTTTCAGTCCGTTATTACACTCTTAAATCCTACTACTTATTCCTGCGTCTTTTGGGATCTTACAAAGCTTCAAACGACGCGTCGACTATTAAATCAGTCGTCGACGATTTTGATAGTCGACTAATCGTGGCAGCCCTAGTTGCTACCTTAGCAAATTTGTTGCTAGATTCAGCCGCTTTGCATAACCGTTCACTGGATTTTATATTAGATGAAAAGGACTTGGCAGCAAACCAAAAGACAGTAGCTTGCTGTTCTGTCGCAACCAACAGAAAACTCCTCCTCGCACTTTTTGTTATTGGTTTAGCAAGAAAAATAAGGACACATAATGACAGATGCAGAAAATCTTTACCACCTCACACCACAACACCTTCATTTATTTTATTTTTAAGCCCCATTTTTTTTCTTTATCGTGGGCTTTTTTACATTTTCTGTTTAATTTAGTGTGGCTTGTTTTATATTTTTATTATACTGTATTATTTAAAGATGTTTTTTTTATGGTTTGGCTGCTGTAAAATAGTAATTTCCTAACTTTTGAGATAAATATATTTCTTATGTTATTGTAACATAAAGCGTGTTCACTTGGTGCTTCTGATGTTCTCTCTAAGTGATAATTTTTGCCAAATTAGCAGCAAAGGCTGTGAACACTTATGTACATGTTATAGTTTTGTTTTTTATTTTTTATAAATCTGCGTTAATTTCAAGCAAACTGTTTGTTCATTTTATCTTTATGGGGAATCGCATGTCGAGTTTTGAGGCGAGGCTGTAAAATGACAAAATGTGGAGGGACTTTCCAGATGCATGTATGCAGATGCTGTTTAATGGAACAAAAGAGAATACTGTGTAAATAAAATGTAGCCTGGTGATTTTGTGTGTGGGCAGTTTTATGCGTGGCATGCTGAACTAAAGTTGGTGTTTCTCAGTCCCCTAAAATCCTGTAGTGCAACATTAGAGTCACATTATGAATATATGATTTCAGCCTCAAGGGAGAGCGATGAGGTCATAGAGTTAAACTATTAATAACTGTGTGTGGAAGCCTTTTTGCTGCTGCTGCGCTCTTCTGTTGCAGCACTTTGCATTGCAGCTCACATCTGTTATCAGACTGTGCAGCCAGCTCTTTTGGAGGAGGCCGGCTGGCTCCAATCTCAATGGCCTGGCAAACGGATCCACGCTTCTCCACTAGTACAGAAGGTGTAGGGAGTGCGGCATCGTGTTATTTATTCAAGGCCACGACTTCGGTCTTGTGGTTCGTGACCTTATGCTCTGAACATCAGTTAAAAATATGTGTGGTGTTGTTTTGTTGTGTCCTCTGTGCTCATGGCTTTCCTGAGAGTGCTCTGCCGCTTCTCTTAAGATTATCCGTAGTTATCACATGTGAAACATGTTTTTCCCTAATCCTGTATGATGTCAAGTTTGCAGATGCGAATATTTAGAAAAGAAAGCAGCTGTTGTGTGCGCATTATTTTAAAAACACTTTTCTTTTTCTTGTGCAGATGTCCGTACCTGGCTGTTCATCTTTGTCCCGCCATCCCAGTTTTTGCTGTCCTGCTGTTCCTCTTCGTTATGGCCATGCTGCTGAGGACCAGCTTCAGTGACCCCGGGGTGCTACCGAGGGCCCTTCCGGAAGAGGCTACATTCATTGAGATGGAAATTGGTAAGTTACAGGATTTGCGGACAGACACTCTCCACTGCTTCCCTTATAACTTCATATGAAAAAAGTTTTCACAGGACTCTATGCCGTCCTATGAAAAATTAAGTACACCCTTACTGCAGGTGATTAAATGATCATCAGCAAGTGTGGGTATCTCTGTAAAAGCACAAGATTTGTAAGTCTGCTGGTCTGGAAAATGTCAGGTGTGTGTTTTAACACAATGCCGATGCTCCCAGTAGTGGACTTTGCAGCAAATTCGCTCCAAGGTCGGACTGTGCAATGCTAAGAGAAACTACAAAAAACCCCAAAACAAAGTCCAAGAGCTGCATCTCAGGCCTTTGTCACCTTAGTTAGATAGTAAAGTTCATAAGAGCCCAATCAGAAAAAGACTGAAGAAGTATGGCTTGGTTGGAAGTGATGCCAAGAGTTAGCTTCTTCTGACTAAAACCACAGCAGCACAGCATTAGCTTGCATCTGCATAAACCTCAAGACCTCTAGAACTACGTCCTTTAAGGTGACCGACATAGAGATGTTTGGCCATAATGCGCGGTGCAAAGAGTGCCAAAGACCAAACCCAGCACCTCATACCATTTGTGGGCTGGGCACTTGTGTAGCGTGGCTGAGCAGTTTAAGGTGCTGGATTTAGGCTCTAGTCTCTCTGGAGGCGTGGGTTCGAATCCTACAGCTGCCATTATTGGGGACAGGGATAGCTCATTAGGTAGAGTGTTCACCCCATGATTGGAAGGTCGGGGGTTGAAATCCACTGAACGGCTACCCTGAGGCAAGCTGGATTGGTACTCCTTCGATGAGTGAATGGGTTAAATGCAGAGGACTAAACAAGGATTAATACAGGATTATTATTAATACAGGATTAATAAAGTATACATTTATTATTATCATTATTATTATTCTGGAGTCAAATGTGATGTCTGACAGCTAAAGCTGGGCTGAAAGTGGGGCCTTCATCAGGACTATGGCTGTATCCCAATTCAGGGTCTGCAGCCTTAAAGTACGCAGCCTCAACGATCCTCGAGGGCCGCGTACTTAAAGACCGCTAAGGCCGGAAGTGCGAGGCTTGTGAAATGGGACGGTCTAGCCTCCGTTGCGCTGCCCAGGTTGCCTAGCAACCATGATACTAACAGCTGGAAACGTTTCATACAGCTTTGTTTGACAGAAATGAAGGAGAAAATCTTTTGTTCATTTGTTTGTTTGTTTCTACATGAGCTTTGATCATTCTCTGATTAAGCTCAGCTATTGAACGGCGTATATTTTAAAGTAAAGGCTTTAAAACCAAGTTAGTACAAACGTCACTAATGTCACATGACTTTGCCGACATGTGGCCAACAGTAATGTTTTAATGTTCTTCGTTATTAAACATTTGCACATAAATAAGTGACATAATATTCAGTACTTACTTAAAGTTTACTCTTCGGGCGCCCCTCATCTGCTGTTTTTTTCGGCAAAATTATCCACACCCACCGCCGCGCTATGCATTCTGGGATATGTTGGGCCACGAAGTCTACACCGCCACGTCCTTAAAATTTAGGGAAATGAAGGACGCATTTGAGGGCCGCATTTTGAGCAGCCTTCGAATTGGGACAGCCTTCGTCGCGTCGCGGTGACGTAATCGGCCTTAAAATGCGGCCTTTAAGGCTGCAGACCCTGAATTGGGATACAGCCAAAGATCCCAAGCAGAGCGGCAAATCTACAAGTGAATGGCTGAAGAAGAAATAAAAATCAAGGTGTTGCAATAGCGCGGTCAAAGTTTTGGTTGATCACATTTGATTGAAAGCGATATCACCATTATTACCATCATCTTATCCACATGTTTCTCAGTCGGGACTAAACTGTTTGCAACATGGCTTTGCCCACTTCTAACAATTGAGAAGAGCTCAGGGAAAAACACAAACACAGGAAACTGTTAAAGGAAACAGTGTTTACATCTACAGAAGAATGTCAACACTCTAGATCAAGACGATAGAGCAGCGTTTATGTCTTTTAAATACCAGTTTAAATTGCAGCAAATCTTTAACAGCCTGACAAGACCACATGCTATGCAATTGGGTTTATTTGTACTATTACAAGTAAGTTATCTTGAGCACTACCTGTCACTAGCAAACAATGGAGAGACACGATCAGTGACTAGCCGTGTAGCATTTAGCAGCTAAAGAGCCTCAGGCACAGCTGAAAACTAACGGCTGAGCCTAAAAAGGAGCAAGAACCTGACCTACATTTGGCAGGTAAACACAAACACGACTCCATGTGAACAGTATTGTTGCTAGTGCCAGTGTAGGTGTAGTTGCAGATTTATTTTTATTTTTGGGAATGTTTGAAGAGGCTTTATTTGTCACTTTGTTAGTTATACGTTGCTAGCACCAGATTGGGACCTTTAAGGATCAATGTGTTGACAGATGGTCTTCTGCGTGTTTATGGTTATTTGAGTTACTGTTGCCGTACTATCACCTTGAAGGAGTTTGGCCATTGTCCTCTGACATAAATGTGGTATTTATGCCCAAAAAACTGCTGCTCTCTTTTTCAGGAGGTCATTCTTTGTTGTACAGATGTTCGTACAGGAACATCAGCAGTTTCTGAAATACTCAGAGCGCCCACTCTTATCAACGACCACGCCACTTTCAAAGTCACTTAAAAAAATCGTAATTACCCATTCTGGTGCTAGACCTTGTAACCAGGTCTACCCCTCTGCACTGGAATCCCTGCTGTGTGATTGACTAGATATGAACAGGTGTATTCTGGTATCTTTTCAAACCTTTGGCTTTTGACACAAATTTCAAAAATACAGCAGCTATGTGATTGTAAAGTTTTTATTATTTAAAAAAAAAAACCAAAGTAATAAATAGTAAAAAGTAGCATGTGACCTCACCTTGCCAGGTGTGGCAGTCCAGCGCCTGCCCTTGTAAGCAGAGCTATTCAGTACCAGTGCTGATAATGCCACAGTCACACGTCTCTTATGTAGATACATTTAAATGTTTAGTCAGCGACGTGTCTAGTGGTTATTGCAGCTCAGGTGCTTTTACATCGTTGCACACAGCGGCGCGTGTCTGTGTGTCAAAGGACACCCAGAGGTGTGGATTGCAAACTAGGTGGAAGTAGTTAAAGTAAAAGTATTTAGGAGGGATAAAATATTTCACTATATATGTTTGCTAAACAGTGAGCAGACTCAATCTGCTGGTTTAGTTATTCTTGTTATACTTTAGATTGCTAAAAGTTGGGGGTGCTCATCCACAAATGTAGAGCTTAGTTTAAAATACAGTTTTTCACAGTATCCAAAACATACAACACTCTTAGAAAAGAGAAATTGCCCTTTGTTCTTTATGATTTTCATGCTGCTATATTTGTTTAGTATCCAGCGCTCTCTCTTTGCCTCCCTCAGTTTAGTGTGTTGCTCAATGTTCTTTGTCTCTGTTAAAGATTCACAGCATCCTTCAGCCAGCATGCGTGTTCCCTCGCTCCGTGTACGAAGCATGGGCGTGGACCGGTCTCTTTTGAGGCTTATAAAAAAGGCTAGGGCACTCGGCTCTCTGCGATTGGGTTAGCTGGCATCAAGTGCTGCTGTCATCATGACCGTGACTCATCGTGCTCGTTCGATGATGCTGATGGAGAACCTGAAACGCATGCATGTTTGTGCCGTTAGCTCTGAAACAATTAGTCAAAGGATGGAAAATTCACTGCCTATTTAAGTGATCTATTACTCACTTGAGTCATTTCTTTACGCAACAATACCACATCGATCCTCTCGGGATGTTTCGTCGCTTTAATTTGTCTTGAGTGACAAAAACATATTCAGTTTTTATTATTATTTTTTTCTCTCAGGGAACAATTGTGATTTTTACATTTCAGATTGAATAGACAAGTTATAAAATGTTAATTAGCGAGCTTTCGAGGTGCAGGAATGTGGCGTTCGAGTTGTTGATAGTTGCTACCTGTGTTTCAGTCTTTATAGCACCACAAACAAGCATGTTTGTGATAGTTTCATTTCAAATATGCTGCCAGCAGCATCAGTTTTCTTTAACCTGAGGTAAAAAATAATTTCTGTACTTCCAAAAAGGTAAATCTGTACCTTTAAATAACCTCACTGGACATCCTCTCTTTTGCAGCAGCTTTATGTTTTCTTTGACCTTGTGTGTATCCTCTCACAGCATTCCCAAAGCCTTGTACCTTTAAGACATCTCGGCAACCTTCTTCAAATATGAAGCTATTATTGACATAAACACTATTTAAGCAGGTCACATGACCGCATTATGGCAGTTTAAATTACGCAGTTTGGTACCAACTTCATCAGCCCACACCTTCAGATATTAAACAGTATGGTTTTTATGTGTTAGGATAGCTGTTGTAAGCGTGGGAGTGCTAAAAGCCAGTCGAGCGAGCAATCAGGATGTTAAAGAAGCCTCTGCAGCCCCGATGCTCTGTCCCTCCTGCCTGTTAGCAGCGGTCCCCGGGGGGAAAGCTAATACGAGGAGAGGCATCTTCTCGGAATATATAATGCCACGAGCAGATTGAGCTTTGCTACCCAAGGGAGTGGCATCATTCCCTGTGAGTGGTGACTCATAAATTTATTCTTCACTACTTTATCCTGAAAGCCACTAAATCCCACCTTCTGTGGGTGCATGATGCCAAGTATTTGTTGCTGTCACAATCTATGAATTTATATCCCAGGGATGTTTTTAATAGACGCCTGAACATGTGCTCGTTTCACTGATTTATTCGTGCAGAAACTGCTTTGTTTTACTTAAGAGATCTTCATTTAGGACTCTATACAAATGATAAGTATGCATTTTAGGTGTTTTCCTCTTAGCATCTCTGAACACTTTCTCAAACCCAGATAATTTCATTTCCACAGAAAGCACGTTTTAAAAAAAAATCTTAATGAATCCCCAGGAAGTCAAATGAGTACGCTTTCTCTTTTCCATTAACTCCACATTCACGCCTGTCCACTGCGGCATGCTAATGGTAGATTTCTTCCTCGCAGCTACTCTGCGGGGTTATTCAACTGTGTGATCATCGGCTTGCACGTATGATCTCCAGATCCCGGAGTGTAAGATAATCAGAAGCATCCAAATTGTCACAAACAAACAGTATGTCAGAATTCATTTGTTTGATAGCTGCTGTGCAGACATGAGATTACTGTGAAATATGGCCGTTCCAGTGATAGGAAGCTGTCCAAATGGAGAAAGATATGGTGCTTTATAGTTGCAAATAAAAAATATTGACAGTTAAACAGCCCACCTATACTGTACTGAGGGACAGTTGTTGGTGAATGACATCCTCGAGGTTCAGCTGTCGTGATTTATGTCACTAATTCTCACATTAGAGCTCCTGTCCAATGCAGAAATCATGTTTAATATCTTTAACGCTGTCATTTGTTGCTGTGTTGTGTTGACTGTGATTAAATATGATCTCTTAGAGTAATTTCTATTACGTCATCCACATCGATTTAATGTTTTTCTGTTCGCTTCCACAGAGGCTGCCAATGGGAACGTCCCCGCAGGGCAGCGACCCCCGCCCCGAATCCGCAACGTTCAGATCAATAACCAGATCGTCAAGCTCAAGTACTGCTACACGTGCAAGATCTTCCGACCACCTCGAGCGTCCCACTGCAGCATCTGCGACAACTGCGTCGGTAAGAAGTCTCATCTGATCTGCCGTCGTTTGTTACGCTGCTCAGAAAAGCTTCACAAAAGGAGAAAGATGAGATGGGTTTATTTCAGGCGTGCAGAAATAGAAAGGTGAGCAAGGAGAAAAATAGCTCGCTGACACGCTGGCGATTACTGATGCCTCGTCCTTAATTACCTCCGTGCGTTCGTTTGTCACGGTGGAAAAAAAGAGATGTTAGCTTTATAAATATACGCAGAAGCGGACGGGGTGCAAAAGTTTTAGAGAAACATTCGTGAGGGGATTTATTTTTATTTTTTTTTAGAATGCCCTTTAAGTTTTGAAGGCCGTGAATTTGTGGTGCATTGTGATGCTTTGTGACGCGTGTGTGTAGATGTGTCACCTCACAGCCCTGCAGATTAGCAGTGATTCGGTAGCCGATGAATGAAGAATGTGTTTGAAGGGAGTGTAGACTCACAGGCGACGAGAGAGGAGACAGTGGAGGCTCAGTGAGGAAATAAGTGCTCAGTCATTGTGAACACTGGTTCATCTGTGTCCACCTGCTGTAGAAACACACACACTCCCAGCGCTAGCATTACACAACTGCATTCCTGTGACCCTCTTTTACTGCAGAGGTTTTTGTTCCCTCCTCACCTTAACTTTGCTCACACTGATGAAAGTCTCAGAGAGAAAACAGCCACTCCACTATTATAAGATGCAAATGCACAGTTTTGTAGTCCTGCACATAAAGTCTGGGGTAAAGGTGTTGCACATATTTTATTCAGTGACTCACGCTGCAAAAGGAAAAAGAATATGTGAGACTTTTAATCAAGTTTAAGTGCTTATAGATTTATTATGGAGTGAACAGTGTGGGTTAGTGTGCACTCCATATGCAACCTGCAAATCTGGGGCAATCAAAGTAAACACAATATGCATAAATGATGTTTGTCCATATGAAATGGTCTTTTTACACTTGTTTGCATCCCAATAACTGCTAAAATCTATCTTTTACCTGAGCTGCTTTTCTGTCTGCTTATATCGTCTTTGGGTTTCAGTAGGGATGCATCTATATATCACTTTGGCCAGTTTGTTAGGTGCACCTGTTCAACTGCTTGTTAACATAAATATCAAATAAGCCGTCACGTGGCAGCACCACGATGCTTTCATCTATTAGAAAATGGTCGAAATGAGCTGTGGAGGTTCAAACTGAGATGAGGCAATTAATAAAGGCGATTTAAGGTCAGAAAATGAGAAAATATAGAAGTTCTGTTTGCATAAATGACTTATGGATAAGTAACTTCTAGTCTTGCCAGAGGTCAGGGGAGAGTGTTTCACCCTGACAGGAAGGCAGCAGTAACTCAAATAACTAATAATTACAATCAAGGTATGCAGAAGAACAACTCTGAAAACACAACTCATTGAACCTTGAAGCAGACGGGCTACAGCAGCAGAAGAACACACTGGGTGCTGCCCCTGTCAGCTAAGAACAGGATACCGAGGCAACAATTTGCACAGACAAACCAAAGCTGGGCAGGAGAAGACTGGAAAAACATTGGCACAATTCCTGCTTTGATATTTAGATGATATGGTCAGAGTTTGGTTAAATGACATGAAAGCATGGATCCATCCTGCCGATCCAACAGAGCACCTTTGGAATATGGTGAAATGGGAGATTTAGGATTTGTGCTAATGTAACAGATAGACAGTGTTGGGGAGTAACGGAATACATGTACCGCTGTTACGTATTTAAAATACAAAACATGAGTAACTGTATTCCGTTACAGTTACCGTTTAAAAAGGTGGTATTTAGAATACAGTTACTTTGTTGAAATAAATGGATTACACGGCGGTACTTCCCTGTTTCATATTGTCGCGGGTCAGGACTGTTTGGGTTTTGTTTGACAGCTACGTTCTGTTGTTCCAGGTGGCAGCGTTACGGTTGCCATGGTTACAGAGTGACACTCTCTCTCTGCGTGTTTCCTGGGTGAGAGAGGCCTTTTTGTTGTTGTCGTGCTAAGCTAATAGGCAGAATGCTACCGGTATTAGCGCTAAAGAATGTAGCATCATAGGCAGTGTAGTCCGTGCTGCAGGGAGAATGGACTGCCATACACGTTATGTGTCTGTGAGCGAGGGAGGGAGAAAAAGGAAAAGTACGAGCTGTCATCGAGCAGAAACGGGAGCTGGAAGCATGTAAATATAATAATAACCACTGCAGCCAAGAAGAGAGCCTGACGAGCCCAGTTGTAAGTAAGCTATTAAGACTTGACTGTACACCGTGTTCGTGTTTTCCTCCAAAAACAATAAGTTCCGTTGGAGCAGCCTCTGTCTCTCGCTAGCAAAGTTGACCCAGACAACAAAGTAAAGCTAGTTTTCAGCTACAAGCCCGACACAGAACCCACCGTATTAGCCAGAGGTCCCTTTACTACGGTTCGGAGTCGCGGACCTTCAGTAACAGTAATAAATCACAGCAATAGTACATTCACGTAGTTGTAAACAGCATGATAATGTATTAAGTAATCCAAAGTATTCAGAATACGTTACTCTCATTGAGTAACGGAATACGTTACAGAATACATTTTGGGGCATGTAATCTGTAGTGGAATACATTTTAAAAGTAACCTTCCCAACACTGCAGATAGACTATTTACCATCTTAGATTAGCTGGGGTTTTTGGTTTTTAGTGGGTAAAAAATCTGACCAAGTGCTAGAGTGAAAATTTTGAGATCACCACAAACATTAGTTTTCATCCTCTGTGCGTCTGTACTAAATCTCATGAATATTCCTCCATTACGAGTTAAGATATTTCAGTGAGAGTCATGCTACTCATATGCGTTTTATACACTCCTATCATTCCTTTCCAGCTCGTTGCTTTACATTTAATATACATGTGAACATAAATTTAAAAAGTAAGTACTTCCTCTTTAGCGACTAAAATGGTCTGTATTTATATAGCGCTTTTCTAGTCCCTAAGGACCCCAAAGCGCTTTACATTATCCAGTCATCCACCCATCCACACACTGGTGATGGCAGCTACATTGTAGCCACAGCCACCCTGGGGCGCACTGACAGAGGCGAGGCTGCCGGACACTGGCAGTAGGTGAAGTGTCTTGCCCAAGGACACAACGACCAAGACTGTCCAAGCCGGGGCTCGAACCGGCAACCTTCCGATTACAAGGCGAACTCCCAACTCTTGAGCCACGATCGCCCGACTACTTGATCCCATCATCTTGGGTCAACAGTTGCATTGTGTTCCATAAATATAACAATCATCCACGGGTCCGCTTGAATCTACAAACCGGTTCACATCCTGTCTGTTTGCCTCCGTGTTTACTTGATATTGTTGTGAAACTTCATCTGGGGATTGCAGCGGTGTCGGCTGCGGAGGAAAGTGTAAAGTAAGATGTTTACTTTCATTGTCCGTTTGACCCTGCCCTGCTTTCATATGGCTCTCCTCCAGCTGATAAAGGAGCAGCAGCAAAGAGGAAGCGATCACTATATTTAGATTCAGAAGCTGATGCATAAAGCAGCCTTTGACTGAAAGACTGTTATTGAAATTTGTGTATTTTTAACATTCTTTTGATTCCCAAAATTGTCTACTCTCCAATAAGGCTTGTTTTTCAGATTCTGGAACATTTTACATATTTATAGTTCTCCTTTTGTTCTTTTTTTCTTTTCTTTCCCTCAGACCGTTTTGATCACCACTGTCCCTGGGTGGGCAACTGCGTGGGCAAGAGAAACTACAGATACTTCTACCTGTTCACCCTGTCACTCTCCCTGCTCACCATTTATATCTTCACCTTTGACATCGTCCACGTGGTCATGCGTAAGTATCCTGTCATTCAACTGGCCAATCAGAGAGAACACATGAGCCTAATCTGTAGCCACGCCACATCATCCTGCTTCCTTCTTTTGCTGAACATAGGATGAGACAGACAAACTGAGAGTATTTCCTCATATGGATGATAAGCTCTGGGTTTATTACCTTAATAACAATAATGACCTTGTAATTTCTGTTTCCCTGTCCACAGGCTCAATGAACGGTGGCTTTTTGAACACTTTGAAGGAAACACCTGGAACATATCCTTTAAAACTGAGTGTGTGGGTGATATGTTTGCTGGATTTTCATGAACACCAAAAACTGCAGCCTTTGCCCAACCTTAGCATAGCTAAGTTAACAGAACTCTCATTACTTGAATGACAAAAACTCATCCTGCAATTGAAGATAAGTCGCTAAACTGTGACAAATAAAAAGAAAGAAATTACAACTTGCTCATATTTTGCACAGACCCTTCTGCAAGATTCTCATTATAAAATAATTCACCTAGAAACACTCTGAAATCGTCCCGAGACAGCGGCATCAGGCCACACACAGAGATAATCTTAGGCTTGTTAGTTCCTGAGCTACAGCTCGTTAAAACCTGCAGATTCATTGATGAGAGGCAAGAAATGATAAGTGTCTGTTTATCTGCCTTTTCTCATGTTACAGAAATATTAGAAATTTTAATGGGAAAAAAGTCTTTAAAGTCGTTGCACATTTCATGGATTAAAATTTTAATTAAGTTATTTCTAAATAGTCTTATTTTTTTCTCCTTTTTGCACAGTTAGGAGGTAAAACCGCTTCTTTCATCGCTCTTTGTTCTCCCACTGACATTCACTGCCTTTAATCATGTTACATAATGTTTTGCTACGCTGTCCGCGGTTTAATCAGTAACCTCGAGTCAGCCAGAAACATCTGTTACTGTTTTCTTAACTGGAGCTCACTGTGCTGGAGGTGCTGGTGTGTTTCTTCACCCTGTGGTCAGTGGTGGGACTGACTGGCTTCCATACCTACCTGATCTCTCTCAACCAGACCACCAACGAGGATGTAAGTACTTGTTTTTTCCTTGTTGTTTTTTGTTGAATAACTGCTCAGGTCTACAGTTCATTTTGGTTCGAGTCGAGCTGTGAGGCACAGGTGCTGCATCATGGCTTCTGCAACTCAATCTCTCACTCAATCTCAAAAGTTAGTCCGTTCTTTATTATTTATTATTATTTATTGTTTTCATAAAAAATGAAGATGGAAAATGACAGATGAACTCCTGAAATAATTAGGCAGCAATTGCTTTATGAGCGCACATATAACATTGGTTCCCCTGTACCCATAAAAGACTAAAACAACTGAGTGAGAAAACTGGGAACTCTGCATGCGCATATGGTTCGACGTTTCAGTCACAAGGCAGGTCCCAGCTAAAGCATCTCTTGCTCTGTCATCTTTTTTCACTCAAACGGAGACCGTAATTTGCAAAGTAACATCATGTAAGACGAGACGAGACAGTCTGGGACATTCACAGCAGTAGAGTGGACCGAGCAGGAATAAATAGGTGCAGCATAATCTAACAACAGAAATACTATATAAAAACAACTAGAAGAAAAATGTACGCTCTAAAAAGCAAAGCAGAAGAAATATATGCATTAATAATAATAATACAACTGACATTTTAGATGCCTCGTAGCAGCAGAAATTGAATGTTTCATAGTGCAGTGGCTGCATGTTAATAGCAGCATCACACATGTGTACCTTTAGTGAGTCTGACAGCACCTGGGTGAAAATACCTCCCAAATCTCGCCTTCACACTGTCACTGAAGGAGTTGCTCATAGCTGTCAGAGTGACTTGAATGGGGTGGGAGGTGTTGTTTGACGTGTGATGTCACCATTCTCCTGTCACTCATTACCTCTACTGGACCACTGACTCCATTCACACTTGAAGTTGGTTATTGAGGCCATACAGTCATTAGGAAAGTGTTTACTGAGGCGGTCCTGCAGACATCTCTGCAGCTGAGTTATTTTGAACTAAAGAAGCGACACACTGCAAGTCATTACAAGAATACAGATTGAGCTTTGTCCATCTTTTATGTACAGTCTATTCTGGTTATAGACAATTATCTCATTTATTTTATTTTTCCAAGTTTTCTGCAACTATACTCTGATTCTTCAAACTTTATTTTTCGTCACATAACAACAGAAATTGATATTTGGCAGAATTCAGTGAGCTGCCTACTCTGTAGGCTGCATTCGCCAAGCTGATCCTACACAGTGTTTCGAGCATCAGTTTTAGTGTTCGAGTGGGTTTCATAGACTTTAGTCCAAGTGAACCGCTGCTCAGACCAGTTTACGTTTACATTTCATTAAATCCACATGTGGCTTAACACATCTGGTCAAGCTGCATCTGGATTAACACAGATTAACACAGAGACACGTTTGCTCGTCTCTGTGTGTTTCTTTGCAGCCTTCTCATTGTTGGAGGAACGTGTACGACTATTTCAGCTCAGGAAGGCGATAATACAGCTAAAGCTGTTTGTTACCTGCCAGAAACCCTCGAGGGGAATATGGAGAGGCGTTTATTCTCAGTTCTTTAATGCCCCATTAGGAGCACTGAAATGCTTCGGGGTTGAACAAAGTCCAACCCCACTGACCAATAATAGAGATGAAGATAAACGCACATATTACAGTAATGCTCGGATTTTTAAGAGTGATGGGTTAGATGTGTTTTCTGGTGAGGTCTTGGTTTATATCTTGAAGGTAATGGTCAGGTGGATACATAATTAGGATAAATCTCAGTTTTAGCAACATTGTGATCGGGCAGATTGGCTTCCTGTGGCTGTAAAGATAAACATGCATCACCGTGGTCCAACACTACAATTTCTAAGACCAGAGAGCTGTTACCTTGACAACAGCTCCTCCTCGTTCAGCGCTGAAGGACAGAGGGCTGGTAAACCGTAGCTCGTTAAAACAAGGTTGGTATATTGTAAACAAAAGAAAAGCAAATAAAGTGTCTGACGACCAACAGAAAGAAAACAGAGACATAAATAAAATGAGATATTAGCTCATTAACTCACTCTCATTTAAGAGATTGTACACACAGAATTCACCAGCTTGTTTGTTATTTTTCTGTAAAGGTTAATGCTTTATTTTTTATCTAAATCAGGAACACTGAGACAGAAAACCACCAGCAGGAGCAGCTTATTCTGCTCCGACTCTCAGCCATGCGACAAATTGTTTGCAGTTGGACTCCTCTCAGCCAACCAGCAGGCCGATGGAGCGTAATGATCTAAAAATATGCACGAAAAGCTTCTGTACTTAATAAAAGCACTGACAAAATGAAGCTGAAAGGAGTCGAAAACAGACGCGCCGGTCTCTTTCTCTCAGCTTGCCAACTACATTTAGAAAAAGCTTCTCCGGCTGAATGAGGAGGAAAAAAGTATTGATTGGTTGGCCACATTAGCACAGAGTCGTTATTTAGTCACTGCACACAGAAACACAGAGTCAGGCTGATGCGAAGCAGATGATGAGCGGCGGACGTGCAGGTGGATGAATTCACAGAGGGAGTAATTTGCGTTGTGTGTGTGTGTAAATATACTGACATTAAACAGCACGTATTCTTTAAAGGAGGCTTTGTTAGCCCAGATCTAACTGCAGAGGCTCTGACGAGAAGCAGCAGCAGCAGCATCGATGTGGTGGGAGGTTCTAGATGGCTGAAAGCAAGAGAGTGCACTCATACTTTGTTGTAATGATTAATTTATAATTCCCCTTCTTCTTTCCTGTGGGATGGCTGGCCTCATTTTTTTTCCCCATTTAATCTGTAATGAAGCAGTGGAAGGTGCACCTAAAACGTGTAACGTTGCTTCAGGAGAGGAAGCAATAGCTGTCAGCCCAGCTGTTTCAATATCTGCGATCGGGCTAATAATAGATGCATCGATACCTGCAGGGGCCGGGCACGGCGCCAGAAACACTGCTGTGGCAGAGACGAGGAGGGGGAGTGAGAGGAGAGAGGGAGGAGAAGGCGAACGGGGGGAGGAAGGCACCTTGAGCGTTATGGTTGCTCTGGTCTCCCCGTAGGACGACACATGCTCGATGAAGTGTGTCACACATGCAGACACACGGAGGCGTGTGTGCAGGCTCCTGACCTACATCTATGACACCTAGAATGAAGCTTTTTGTGCGTCCTGCTGGAGGGTCAGGGAGTGCATGCTATGCTGCGAACAGAGACGAGCCTTTAAAACGATCACAGATGCACTCAGTCTGCTTTATCTACGTTTCCTGTTTTTAAAAAAATCGAATCTAATGTGGCTCTAATGCAAAATCTGCAAATAATTGTTGTCCACATTGAAGGTCATTGGATTATAATGGAAATATTTGTTTTCTATTTTGTGTATTTTATTGTATGATGTTGTGTAACTGTGCCAGATTTATTCACATGAGAATTTTTTTTAAAAATCTGCACTCATTGCACTTTTTGTTATTAAATGCAGTGACACGCTTGATCACTGCAGAGATGACAGTAGAATATAAAGTTAACTATTTAACCCCAAAATAATTTATTTAAATAAAACATGGAATCATCTACAGTTTAAAGAAAAGATGTCTGAAAAGTGAAGAAGTGTTTTAAACCTGCTGTCTTTCTACCAGCCAGCAGGGGGGGTGATTCCTGTGGTTCCAAAAATGAGCTGTATTAGTGTATTAAAAGTATCTAATTTCAGGTCTTATTTAATGGAAAATTATGTTAATTTTGGAGCTAAATAGACTATAAACTTGTGCATGATTAAGGTCCAAGTTTCTCCTATATATGAAAGCAGTGTCCTTGGTTTCTTCTTTCAGGTATTTAAAAGAAATTTGTTTTAAAATCTGTCTTTGCAGGAAATATTCCTAAAGATCCTAAAAAATTATAGGCGGTGTCAATAAAATGATGCACAGATTTGTATTTGTATTTAAAAAACAGCTATATATGCATAGCATAGCATATATGCATAAGTAAAATAATGTTTTAACTCCTTAAGCCACAAAAAAGCTGCTGTGTAGTGGTTTTATTGCAGAAGAAAACCTCAGTATGAACTCAGATTTTTAATGAATGAATAAAGTGGTTCTAATCTTCCACTGCCCTGCCTGTTTGTACCCATCAGCACATAGATTTCCCAGTAAATCAGTATTCATTAACTCCTGACAAGCTAGATTTTAGTGGGTCAAACCCAACACTGTGGGGATGACTTCTATAAATGGAAGTATGCTTTTGAATAAGGTATAAGCACAGGGAAAATCTTCATGAAAGAAAAGTGAGTGCTACTGCAGATGACTGATAGTTTGGCAGGGTTTGCTTCTTCACTGATTTATGTTGTGGTGAATTTTGTTTTGCATAGATTAAAGGATCCTGGTCGGGAAAGAACCGAGGCCAGAACCCTTACAGCCACAAGAACATCATCAAAAACTGCTGTGAGGTGCTGTGTGGCCCGACATACCCGAGGTAACTGCTTATTGTATCTTAGGCTCACAGTTTTTGGGGGGTTTTTTGGTCATTTTGTCAGTGCAAGACTGTTTCCCGCACTGTTGTCTGAGCTCGGTGGCATTGCTTTGTTTTGGTGACTAATGAGCAGTAAGTGAATGATTGCTTCGTCTCACCCTACAGCGTGTTGGACAGAAGAGGACTACTGCAGGAGGATACACTCGTTTCCTCCAGCAACCCCGTGCCACAAACTACGGTGAGTGCCCACAAACACACACACATGCACTCTTTCTCATTGTAGTCTCCTCATTCAGACACACAGATTCGTGAGTGGATGGAGGCTGCAAAGCACAGAATAATGAATATAGAGCAGACATAAAACAGTTGAAACCACTTAGAATTGAGAGAAGAAAGGAGGTGTGTGTGTGTCAGTGTCAGAGAAGGGCCATTTTGTGCCTCTTCTTAGCATACAGATGCTGGCGTTTTGCATTCACTTGTGTTTGTTCCACTGCTTTAAATGCAAACAGGACCAGTATAGTCAGGATTATTCCCATCTGCAGTAATTTATATTGGGTATTATAGCTCTGTTCTGGGACCTCCTCGCCCTTTTATGTACAAAAATGGAGCAGCAAGACCTGCACAGAATAGAACAGGTATTAGTGAAAATAAATAAGGCACTGGTTAAGCCAAATACAGCATGAAAGGGGGAGATGAAGCACAAGTGGGTCACAAAGTGGCTTGCAGATGCACAGCAGCTGAGGACCGGTGAAAGCAGCTTAAACAGCGCAGCCTGTGTAAGATTTGTTTGTATGTGTGGACGGGTATCAGCTGAACTGTTAGCGAACATGTGCTTTCACTGAGATCACGTGATCAGCTGGGATTGAGGCCGAGCTTGACTTCAAGATCTGCTTTTTACTTTTAGACATATTTTGTGGGCTTTTTAGGCTTTTTTGATAATGTAGGACAGTGGAGAGAAAATGGGAAAGACCGGGGAAAGGTGCACAACAAATGGCCTCGAGGTGCTTTTACCTTATGGCGTATGGGTCGCCTGCTCTGTCCAGTTGGCTAAACCGGCGTCCTGTACACCTGCTTAAACGAACACTATACAGAGCAACCATTTAAGTCTTGGAAACGTTAAAGTTAAAGTGAAAAATCCTGTAACTGTCGCTGTGTCCATGCATGGTGGTTTAATACTTTTCTAGTTGTGCTGCAAACAATAATTGCATTTTTGGAAGTGCACTTACTTTTAAATGGTGTGTTGGGATCTTTTCTGTGCCTATATGGGTTCTCTGCAGGCATTCCTGCTTTCTTGCACAGTCCAAACACATGATTTGTTTGTCTGCATCACCGTGCTAGCCCTGTGGTGGATTGGCAGCCTGTCCAGGTTGTCCTGTCGCCCTTCCTGTGACCCTGAATTGAATATGCACTTGGATGATTAGTGTGTTTTGCTGCATATGAAATCATGTCTACTATATAATAAATGTGTTCTGAGTTCTCATGTTAGGTTTTGTATTGTTGATTGTCATTTATGCTTAGAAATATCTACTTATATATGCTTAGAGTTTTATAATTAGTTTTAGATTGGTATAAGTTTGATCTTCAATAGTCTGCAAACTTTGTGTGCATTCCAGAGCACTCTGGGAGCACGGGAGAGGTCGTACCTTGTCTTATTGTTTTATGGTAGGATAAACGTAGCTATATCTGTTTTAGTCTAAGTGCCTTTTGTTTAGATGAACTGTTGGACTTCCAGACCAGCAGGTTTAGGGAAGTCATTTATGACCCCACACACACACACACACACACACACACACACAAGGTACTCTTTGTTTGTATGTAGACGTCATATGTTAATGAAGCTATGTATATTCATGTAACCTCAATAAAAGAGCAGTGTTATGGGGGAGCGGACGAGAGCGACTGGGGTCAAGCGAAGGAACGGCGCTTGTCGTGGTTCTCTCCCTCATGCATGAGTAACAGGAAGAACTTTGCGTACTTGGTGTTTAATGCTTTTTGCTGTGTAGTTGAATTGTCCTTAATGTTCCAGCGAATAGGTTTGTAGCATAAACCTATCATCTCAAAATGGACATGGAAACAAATACATAGTGTTCAAAAAGATCTAGATGAAGTACTCAAGTTGAAAAATCTTTACTGGCATACATTGTGTTGAGAGCAAAATGATGTGACAGCAGTCAGTGGAAACCCAAATCACCAAGCCCTTTGAGGGATGGATTCAAAATCAAAATCAAAGTTAAGATTGTTGAAGTTATCGTTTTTGATAAAGGAATTAGTTCCAGCAAAGGAGAAGAAGAATCACAAAGATATTTTTTTATAAATTATATAGTTTTAAAAATGGTACTAAAGAGGGAATCCACAGCTTGCACTGGAAGTAAACCAATAAATGATCCAGCAGTACTCAAGCACTTCATGGCATTGGGGAGGTGTCTTCTCTGTGAGCTTTTTCAGGTTTTATTCTTTTACATTGATATTTCTACATTTATTTTATTATCTGACTGATTTTAACTGAGTTCAGAAAATGTGACGAGGCACACGTTTGTTCGTCAAGTAAGCATCAGCATGTGAATCCGAATCTGCTGACCATCTCTGCTCGGCAACTGTCAGTCAAAGCTGATTCCAACATACTCACACAGCCCAGAATAAGCTGTTACTGAAGTACCAATAAAATAAAACACAACTTTCAACTTTGAATTTGACTTCAGTCTTTAAAAAAATAAAAGCTGAGCCAAAGGAAGTCAGTACAATATCAGTAACGCGTGACCTTTTAGTACTCTGTCGTCACTGAGCTGAACTTTAAGTGGTGATTTTAGCCGTTTTTCCACTGGAAACGAGCGTCAGCCGATGTTTTGATGGAATGACTCAGTGTATTGCTACTATTGCTTCATTACAATCTGTTGTGATGGCAATAACGACCTCTGTTGTACTCGGTCTTACCACAAAAGCTTCTGAGTGCTTTAGCGGGTGTTTTTATGTCGCAGCATCACAGTTGAGCGAGACGCAGGCACAAAACCTGCAGGTGTGCAGCTCAGATCAAAATGAAGGCGGCATTCAGACTTGGGTGGGGTCCAAACCATGAGTTCAGAGCACACCGTTTTATCTTTTTGTTTTTTAATTTAGCAACTCTCCATCTCTTCCTAATATAGAAAATGTAAATGTGATAATAGTTTATGAATTTCTAATATAAAAGGAGCGACTGCGTTGTCTCCACCCAGTCTGGAACAAAAGAAAGATTCGCCTGTTTTATGTTCTACTTCCTGTTAATCATCTGATTCAGATCAGTTTGTCGTTACTGCATCTTTTCAGCGTGCTGTCCTCCAGGGAAGAGAATTGCACATCAATTCCAGTTAATAGCTGCTACGAAATTGGGGGTTGCTGTCAAACCAGTGGCAGTGAGGCATTTGCACACCCAAGTCAAGTGCAAGTCTCACTTTATTCTAACTCAAAATAACATTACAGTATTGACATAATAAGTATGATAATACCACTGATTGCAGCAATATTGGCACTGCTATAACCCCCACATTTTCAGTGACCATGTCCACTGTCTTCTACCTACAGAAAACCACAGCTCCGCTCATCCCCAACGAGCACACACCTGATGATGCCAAGCCGAGCATTGCTGCCTCTGCGGAGAAGAGCGCCTCCCCAAAAGAGGAGCACCCCGCAGCTACGAAAGTCCCACCCCTGGCTTCACCCGAGACTGATGCAGAGGCTTCCGTCACCAAGGAAAGGGCCCATTAGCTGCATTAGAGGGCGGCTGTCATCGGGGCTGCTCCTCCAGCATCCTGCCTGGTCAGGAACTGAAGCATTAATAATCAATGTCTGACTACTGCGAGGAGGACTCAGTTATTCTCCGACTCCTGCCCATCAATCCCTCAGAAGAGCGGAGATTTTGCTGCAGCTCCTCCTCTTCCCTGCTTTTTCTCACTGGTAGCTGCAGAGGAGTTTGATTGACGTTCGCTCCTGCAGGAGAAGTAATTAAATGGAAAGTCAGCAGCTTCCCGTCTCCTGAACACTGCATGGAAAAAAAAAAACGCATAAGGGGGAAAAAAGCTGCTGGGGTGCCGCAGAAAGACACTCCCCAAGCTCTCGACGGCCCCACAGTTCACCCGTGGGCTTCCTCTGACTGTCAGTACTCAAGTATGTTTATATTTAAAATAGCGTAATGACATTTATTATAAGAGGCCAGTTCAAATATCCTTGCAAGTCTCTGGCAAAAACAGAAGCTATCACTTCTGGACATGTGTACAACTTCATACATACAGTCAGTTTATGTTGTGCATACATTACACGCCCTATGCAAACCACGAGAAGGCTGGAGGAGCAGCTTTGAGAAGAGTGTGGCGATGAAGGGTTTCACCTTTCAGTCAGAGCTCCTGATGTCCAGGCAGCAGGAGAACGTGTGAATCCTTAGCTGAGAAATTCATTTAAGGCTCCTTCCAGGCAAAGTCTACCTTGTACTCTGATACTGCTGCATTCAAGTACTGGTGTCACTGATGTGCATCTTTTCTTAACAAAGTGATCTCATCCAGACCAACGCCTGTCCTTTCATTTTTTACGTTATTTTCTTTTTTTTATCTAATCAAGGATGTAGTGTGCCATCGGCGCTCTGAAACAGATGAGTCACGCACATTTAAAGTCTCATACGTGAGAAAAGGCCTGATGAGCGTAGAGACACTCGTAGTACCAGTGCCTTAATGTAACGGTTGCATCCATCTGTAGCAGCTGAGGTTCACCAACAGAGGAGCCCTTCAAATCATTAATCCAGTGCTAACCTGTGGAGGTGATATAAAGGAAAAAGCATGAATCTTCTACTTAAACACTACAATTTTTATGTTGTTGACAAACTGTGAATTTTCCAAATCTGAGAAGGAATAATCGCTATTTAGCTGAAAGGATCACAGAGACCTGTGAGTTTATGTTGCTGCGTTTTAAAATATCGCAGGTCACTGAAAAGGAGCTTGTGAGTAATAAACAACTAAGCAAAGCCATCTTTTAACTGCAGGTTGCTTCAGCAGCGATAGATGTGCTGAAAACTCAGCTGCTGGGTGAGGATGAAAGAACGAAGTGTGTAGCCAGAGTTAATTATTCAGCCTTTGAGCTCCTCCTGATCTTCCTCCCAGTCCTCTCTCTTCCTGCCGTGTTCTGCCTCTGTAGAAAAGTCTCATCTTACTCCTCTCCTCCTTTTACTTGCACAGTTTTTTTTGTACAGTACGCCCACGACCGGTGCAGCTTTCGCTGCAACCAGCTGTGTCAGGCTCATTATCGCAGAGAATGTTTTTTAAAAAACAAACTTTTATCCTCACCCCCCCTACGTGTCTTTTATTTTGCTTGGGTCACAACGATCGCCTGAGGGTACAGCATCTGTGCAAAGACCAATCAGAGAAGGAGTCAAGCAGATCCTTTGTATTAATTGATGTTAGCTGATAGTGAGAGTTAGTGATTGTGCCGTATGCAAGACAGAGTTTGTGTTTGTGAAATATACTTGTGTAGAAGTTTTAGCACCGTATCAGACTCTAAAATCAAGGGTAGAGAATAAAGTTTAGGGTGAATTGAGGACGGGCATGCCATCGTTTTTATTTAACCGTCAGACTTTACAGCTTTAAAAACTTGATGGGGTAAAAGCATTAAAACTTCATTAACTCGTTCATTCTCTAACTGTTTCAGCTCTCGAGGAATTCTTTCTACCTGCTCTCAGGTAATCCCTGACATGTCTCTGTTGGAGGATGCTGTGAAGTGTGTAGTAGTGTAAAGAAGTGTAATTACTGAGTATTTGTTTGGAAAACTCAGAGAAATGCTCAAATTTACAGTAAATCGAGACCTTTTTTTCTTTGTTTTCAACTAAAGCTGAACTTAGTGGGCTTTCTTGTGGAAAGTATTTAAAGATAGTTTGGTGTATTTAATTGTCACCGAGAAGCAAGAATGTATGATGTTCGATTTTTGAGAAGGGGAAAAAAAAAGGGAAGCTCGTGATGTTCAAAGGGAGGATGAAATTGAAGGTTTAGCTGAAAGTCTGCAGACCACAGAGAGACCGAGCCGAGCTCTTGTATTTATTCCTGTTTTCAAAGCGGGATCAGACGTGAATGCTCTGATCTGATTATTACATCGCATTATGTATACAGATACAGTACTATACCGTTGATGGAACACTTATTTATGTCCACTTTGTTTGGTATCAACACTGTGATATATGTATTTCATTCAATTTATTCACTTCTTTTTACATGATCATTGTGTCTGGTAAATAAAAAACATGTTGTCTTATTATAACTTTGTTAAAGTTTTCTTCTGTCAGCGGGAGGCTGCTCGGTCGTTCTTATTTAAAAAGCATTCAGCGGGAGATTTGTTTGATATGCAGGGTAATCACGAACCGCTGAATCATGGAAGAGAAAAGTTAACACAAAAAAGAGAATAGATGGGAAAACACCCTTTCATGGAAGCTTACGTGGCTCAAGAGTTGGGAGTTCGCCTTGTAATCGGAAGGTTGCCGGTTCGAGCCCCGGCTCCAACAGTCTCGGTCGTTGTGTCCTTGGGCAAGACACTTCACCCGTTGCCTACTGGTGGTGGTCAGAGGGCCCGGTGGCGCCAGTGTCCGGCAGCCTCGCCTCTGTCAGTGCGCTCCAGGGTGGCTGTGGCTACAATGTAGCTGCCATCACCAGTGTGTGAATGTGTGTGTGAATGGGTGTGTAAAGCGCTTTGGGACCTTAGGGACTGAGTAAAGCGCTATATAAATACAGGCCATTTACTTTGTTTATATCACCGAAATAAATAAATTGGCATCATAAGTCATAATTTCAGTTTATGTAAAAAAAATTCACTATTAACTAAAACATTTTGAGATGTTGCACCATTTGTCCACAGCATGTCTTTATCCTGTCTTCCTTCTCTCACCCCAACCAATCACAGCAGATGGCCCCGCCCCTCCCTGAGCCTGGTTCTGCTGGAGGTTTCTTCCTGTTAAAAGGGAGTTTTTCCTTCCCACTGTCACCAAAGTGCTGCTCATAGGGGGTCATATGATTGTTGGGTTTTTCTCTGTATCTATGAAGCGCCTTGAGGCGACTTTTGTTGTGATTTGGCGCTATATAAATAAAATTGAATTGAACTGAATTGAAGAGTGCAATCTGCAAGCTGTTGGCGGTCACAGATGGTATAATAAAAGATGAAGGTAGGCCAGTTTGGAAACGTCAAGAGCAGCGTTTCCATCTTTGCCATCTTGGTTTCAAAAAAACAGGATGTGCCGAGGAGGGACCGGCCAGAGCGTGCTCATTGTTCCCACTCATTGGCTAATGACTTCTAATTGAAGTTGTTAGCTGGTGTTGTTGGGGTCAAATCAGAAAGTTATCGTCTCATACAGACATTTGTAGAACTGAACCAAAGATATCGCCATCTAGTGACCTGTTAGATAAAATGCGCCATTATTGCATCTCCACTTTGTGGCTTCATTTTTCTGATCTGGAATTTACAACACGCTTACTGTTTATGAAGTACTTTATCCCAATATGCTTACTTTACTTACGTTCCCCAGAGTTTGTAAAAGTAGAAGAGGAGTCACTGTGGAACCAGCTCTCAGTTTGGATTTTGAACAAACCGACATGAGACAGACATGTTTCTGCTTTAAAGGTTAAACACAGTCAGGGCTGGATCAAGTGACCCTGAACATCACTTAGTTATGCTATAGACTCTTCACGTGACTCCATGACTCCACTCACCACTTTTCACTTCCCATCTGTTTATCTGCCACTGCAGTGTGTCACAGTTATTGGTTTTTATTTAATTTGATTTTAAATGTAATGACATAGTTAAATGCTGTCTTCTTTCTGCAACAGTAGGTGTTTTGTCCCATCTTCCTGTGTGCTTTTCTCTTCTCTTTCCCCAAACTGGTCACAACCGATGACCATCCCTTCCTGAGCCTGGTTCTGCTGGAGGTTTGTTCCTCTTACATGGGAGTTTTTACTTCCCACCATCACAAAATGCTTGCTCATAAGGAGTCGTCAGATTGCCTGAGTTTTGCTCAAATTACTGTAGGGCATTTAGCTTGCAATATAAAGTACTTTGAAGCAACCTTTGTGATTTGGCACTATATAAATAAACCTGAATTAAACTGAACCAATCAGTCTGGACGAGCACAAACACAACAGCCAATCAGAATCAGGCACAAGTTAGAAAATATTAAGTAATAAATGAGTAAATAAATAATTACACATAACAAATGTGAGCAAAAGCTATTCATGTTTTTTGTGTCCTCAACCATAATTTATGGTCCCGCAGATACATCTGTGCACGTTTCCATTTGGACAGCCTGAGAACCTACACAGATATTTAGATGTTGTAGTTTCTTATTCACATGCAGTGTGGTAATATCTGTTGCTTCATACACAGTTTAAATTGTGTCCTCATCATTTAGAACTAGTGTTTCACTTTTCACATAAAGATCGAATAGCAGACTGTGCTGCACACCAAACTACAGCATGACGAGATCAAACTTTGTCCTTTTCCTCAGCAGAGCTACCAGCGTGGGTGTAAACTCCCACAGATGTATATGCTATGTATAAAACCTACGAGAAAACTGTTTTCACACAAGGACTCACAGCTAGAAGACCAAAATGTGGGAAAAATAAATCGTGTTTATCCCACAGGCCGATATGATCCTTTAAGATTTACCCAAATCACACTTTTTGAGATATTTTTTCACTGAATTATCACGAAACGAATAAAACATGGAGGAAACAGTAACAGAAACAAGTGTCTCTATTACATTATCAACATTAAATTTGTCGTGTTTTACTGCTGAAAAACTGATATAGTCCTAATAATGAAAAAACCTCTTGCTGTGTCATTTTGAGCGTGACTGAAATTTATTTGCTAAATATATTTTAGCAGCCATAGAATTTCATGTGACTATCCCATGTACTTAAGTAGCTATGACGGCTAAAATCAAGAAATGCAAATCTTCAGCCTTCCTCTACATAATTTAAGGTGTGTAACACAAAAGATATTCATTGTGCACACTTTCATTAAACAGACAAATATTCTACAAAAACAGCCCTTTTTGAACAACTGCATACCATCTCTTTGCCGCCACTGTTTTGGTGGATTATTGTCTCCACTTTGCATTTTTTAGATTCATAAGAAATGATTTGCTGATCAGGCAAATCGCTCATCTAAAGAGAAGCCATGGCTCTCATGTTCTAATGGCAGGGTTTGCTGCAAACTGTCGATTTATTTTAACTCTGAGCTTAAATCCGGAAACTGTTCTGAGCGCTAAAAAAAGAAACCGACCTCACCGTCACCTCGCAGTATGGCCCTGAAGTCCAAACATCTACATCCTACCTTCTGTCAGCACAGATAAACCCTCTGAGGAAGTCAATAACCCACGCTCAGTTTATTTCCACATCTGGAAGCTGCTGGAGTCACGGAGATATCAACTGTGGAAGTCATGACAACCGCGGGGGTTGTCATGACAAATAAAAGGCATCAGTAGTCAGTAGTGTAGCTGCTCCATCACCATTCAGTGTTAGTAACATATAACATAAATATTTGTTTTCACATGTTACTAATACATTTTTGTTTGGGAATAATACAGTAATACTTTTTTTGTTGTTGTTGTTTCCCCTAGTTTCCCCTAGCTAGTAAAAAATATTTAATTTTTGTTTTACCTTAAATGCCTTTGGAGCTCCTCCGTTTGTGTAAGTAGGCTTGTTGTAGACTGTTGGTTGTAGTTGCTGGACCTTTTGAGTTCGGCTGCTGCTTTTCTAGATTCCTTTATCATATTTTGACCTCCACAAAGTGTTTTTATTATGACCTGTCCTAAACTTATTAAACAAATACCATCTATATACTAATCTATATTGCAGTATACTATTATACTACCATCTATAACTCAAATAGACTCACCAGCAACATTATTGCTGTGGATGCTATCATCTGTGGGACAAGATAGCACCTGTGTTTGGCTTTGCCGCTTGTGCCGCTAGTACAGCTCGCTGGTATAGTTTTATATTGGCCGCTATTGTCACTTGCAATATTATTTTTTACCATCCTGTGTTTTGATTTCGTCTCTGCCACCAATACTTATGATCGGGGAATGATGTTGTATATCAACAGTGTTGGGAAGATTACTTTTAAAATGTATTCCATTACAGATTACAGAATACATGCCCCAAAATGTATTCTGTAACGTATTCCGTTACGTTACTCAATGACGGTAACGTATTCTGAATACTTTGGATTACTTAATATATTATCATGCTTTTTACAACTACATGAATGTACTATTGCTGTGATTTATTACTGTAACTGAAGGTCCGCGGCTCCGAACCGTAGTAAAGGGACCTCTGGCTAATACGGTGGGTTCTGTGTCGGGCTCGTAGCCGAAAACTAGCTTTACTTTGTTGTCTGGGTCAACTTTGCTAGCAGAGACAGAGAGAGGCGTTGAAAGGCTGCTCCAACAGAACTTATTGTTTTTGGAGGAAAATACGAACACGGTGTACAGTCGAGTCTTAATAGCTTACTTACAACTGGGCTCGTCAGGCTCTCTTCTTGGCTGCAGTGGTTATTATTATATTTACATGCTTCCAGCTCCCGTTTTTGCTCGATGACAGCTCGTACTTTTCCTTTTTCTCCCTCCCTCGCTCACAGACACATAACGTGTATGGCAGTCCATTCTCCCTGCAACACGGACTACACTGCCTATGATGCTACATTCTTTAGAGCTATACCTGTAGCATTCTGCCTGTTAGCTTAGCACAACAACAACAAAAAGGCCTCTCTCACCCAGGAAACACGCAGAGAGCGAGAGCGTCACCCTGTAACCATGGCAACCGTAACGCTGCCGCCTGGAACAACAGAACGTAGCTGTCAAACAAAACCCAAACAGGCCTGACCCGCCACAATATGAAACAGGGAAGTACCGCCGTGTAATCCATTTATTTCAACAAAGTAACTGTATTCTAAATACCACCTTTTTAAACGGTAACTGTAACGGAATACAGTTACTAATATTTTATATTTTAAATACGTAACGGCGGTACATGTATTCCGTTACTCCCCAACACTGTATATCAAAGATTCAATGGAGAGCTACTTTGACAGCTGGGACAGTTACAGGACATTTTTCCCTCCACCCTTTGTGTGTTCCTCACCTGAGTGCATGTTACCGTACATATCGGGGATATATTGGGATTTAACACGAAGAAAAGAAGAAGTAGGGGAACCAGGGCCGGTGTCCAGGTGCGACTGAGAAGGTACCGAAGATTAGCTTCGTGGATGTGGGAAGAATCCCGGTGCCTACGACCAATTCATCTACTGTCACCTGGTGCCGACGCTACACTTCAGTTCCCAGCTCGGAATCTATGGTCTGATGGCCCCATGTTCACTTGGCGTCCCTCCTTCGACCGCCGTTTTGATGGCAGAGGTGATGTACCACTATGGATATTAGCTTCTGCTAGCCCTGAAGTCCCCGCCCGGCGTAACAGGTGTAGAGGTGCGCACAGGTGTTTAATTCGAGTGCCACTGCAGTCAGCTGTTGACTACACCAACCAAACGTCTTCAATCAGGTTTGCCCTGCTCAACACTCGCTCAATCACAAACAAATCGTATATTTTAAACGATCTTTTTATAAAGGAATCTCTCAACTTCATGTGTTTAACTGAGACGTGGCAACAAAACATGGATTATATACATCTGAAGGAAATTTGTTCGACTGGCTGCTCCGTCATCGGAACTCGAGGTCTCGCTGTTGTGTTCAAAAGCTGCATCAGAATCAGGAAGAGAGGTGATTTGAGTGACTTTGGATGCGGCATGGTTGTTGGCAGCAGTCAGGCTGGTCCGAGTATTTCAATTCAATTCAATTTTATTTATATAGCGCCAAATCACAACAAAAGTCGCCTCAAGGCGCTTCATAGATACAGAGAAAAACCCGACAATCATATGACCCCCTATGAGCAAGCACTTTGGCGACAGTGAGAAGGAAAAACTCCCTTTTAACAGGAAGAAACCTCCGGCAGAACCAGGCTCAGGGAGGGGCGGGGCCATCTGCTGCGACCGGTTGGGGTGAGAGAAGGAAGACAGGATAAAGACATGCTGTGGAAGAGAGACAGAGGTTAATAACAGATATGATTCAACACAGAGAGGTCTGTTAATACATAGTGAGCGAGAAAGGTGACTGGAAAGGAAAAACTCAATGCATCATGGGAATCCCCCGGCAGCCTACCTCTATTGCAGCATAACTAAGGGAGGATTCAGGGTCACCTGGTCCAGCCCTAACTATATGCTTTAGCAAAAAAGAAAGTTTTAAGCCTAATCTTAAAAGTAGAGATAGTATTTCAGAATCATCTCCAGGATTTTTTAGAGAATGGTCTGAAGATTGGCCACACTGCTTATAGTTGATAGAAAACTATAATCAGTTGCAACCAGTTGTTTCGACCAAAATGTGAGCATGTTGAAGGAGATCCAGCAGCAGAAGACCACACCAGGTGTAACTCTTATCAGACTACAATTCATATGGGCTCAAGATGTTGCCTGGGTGACGAGTTTCAATTTCCCCCGCAATGTTTGGATGATAGCATCAGCATTTCGCATGACCAGCATGAAGGCATGCATCCATCCTGCCACGCATCAACGGTTCAGGCTTCTGCTGGTGATGTCACAAGATCACAATCCAACACAGCACCTTTGGGATGTAGCAAATAAGAGATTCGCATCATGGATGTGCAGCCAGGAAATCTGCAGCAACTCTCTGGTGCTATCGTGTCAGCACGGATCAAAACCTGTGACGAATGTTTCCAACACTTTGCTGAATCTGTGCCTTCAAGAATGAGAGCAGCTCTGAAAGCAAAAGAGAGTCCAACCTAAAACTTGTACTTTTATGCGAGTGCCTATTAAAATAAAACTAATACAAACTAATCGGATAACTAAAAGTAAAACCAAATGTTTTAAAAGAATGAAAGTAAACATTAAAATTGAAAATTAAATTGAAACATGGCAAGCAAAACTATTTGCTTTACAAATGATGAAATGATGATAACTTTGCAAAAACCTCTGGATACAGTGTGTACGCTGACAGACAGCGATTGAAAAGAAATGTGAAACAGTAGCAATTAACAGCTTACAGAATCCACATCTTGATGACAAATTTTCTTTAATTTTTTTAATATTTACAACACTGCATCCTAAAAACTGCTGTAATATACATTATAACTTGCAGCAGTTGTATTCAAGTTACATTTAAGTATTTTACATTCTTAGACGTAGTCTCAGAGACTACGTCCCATGAAGATGGTTTTAATATGTACCGTTACGCTCAGATACGTTATGATAAATGATGACAAACAACTTTATAAATCAAACAACACAATACAAAAAAACATTCATTTAAAATAATGTGTCCAGCTAGGACAGATGAACAAACCAAAACTGTGCCACTCGCTCAACAGTCCATGGCTGTGTGACTATTGTGTTCATACAGTCTGCTCTTCTACCATGAAGAGATATTTCAGTGGGATTAAATTTGCATCCACAGAAACCCAGAGGACCAGGAGTAAGAGAAGTTTGACAAGCTGTCCATCACGTCTCAAGATCCTTCGTCCACCGTCAGCTCCTGCAGCTGCTCCTGCACATCCTCCAGCTGCTCCGTCTGGCTCTCTTGTGGCTGCTCGGACTCCAGCTCGTGGTTCTCTACCTCTTCCTCCACCTTTGGCTCCTCGCGTACACTCTCCAGATTCTCTGAGCTCTCAAAACAACCCGAATCCCGCGGCTCCTTGGCATCCTCCCCAGATGTTTCCTCCTTCTCCTTCTTCTCCTCCTCCTCTTCTGGCTCTGACTCTTCTTCAGCTACACAAGCACAAAAACAATCACAGTTTAATATAAAGAGGTTTACGCCCATCCTTTTTATTCTTCCTGAACTCTGACAGGTCCTTTCATCTCGCTCAGCATCCAGCAGTAAAGAAACAACACAATCATTCATCCGGAGTCACTTTGTGTCCACCTGGTGAATCTAAACCCTAGCTCACTCCTGTTCAGCATTGTTTATGTTCTCTCAAACCTCCTGAGGGAAATCCACTACATGCAGGCAGCTGACTGTTATTTGCTGCTGTGTTAGTGCATAAATACGGTGGGACAGCAGAGAGTGAGCCAAAACAGTAAATCTGTGGGTCAGATGGCTAAAAAAGAGACAAAACTACTAGTATTTAATGCTCAAACAGCTGCAGATTCAAGAAACACTTGCAGGTTTCTCAGCACAGATAATCACTTCCATCCGTTCATATCTCACCAAAGTGATTGTAGTATGTATGAAAATGAACTCCAGCTATAAGTTAATATGCTGCAGGTTAAATTACTTTCGGTGGTTTCAATGAGCAACAACTCTAATAATGGAGCTAATAATGCTAATAATATCAGCACTATTATGCTAATAATAATGCTAATAATATTAGCATTATTATGCTAATAATAATGCTAATAATATTAGCATTATTATGCTAATAATAATGCTAATAATATTAGCATTATTATGCTAATAATAATGCTAATAATATTAGCATTATTATTATAATAATTACCATCTCTGTAATTATTATAATTATAAATAATAAATAATAATAAATAAATAACAATAAATAATAAATAATTATGTAGTATTATATAATATTACATAATTATTAGGAATTGATGGACAGTCATCACTGTGGTCAAAATAATACAAATAAAGGTTATTGCGGTTTAGGGGAAGTAGATACTGAGTCATATGAAATGGTTTTGAGTGAATTTTAAAGAAAGTTTAAATTCACAAACTGTCCTTCTGCAGCAAAGATGAAGCATTGATAACACAATGTGAGCCATAAAGTGCACCTGATTGTGTAGTTGAAGCATAAAAAAATGACAAAGTGCTCCTGAAATCACCATCCTTTGATTAGACATTATGAGCTTTGCAGCATCACAGTGTATAAACTTACAGTCTCTCAACAGCTCAGTGGCGTTCAGGATCTTGGAGCGCTGCTCTGGGTCTGTGATGTTCAGCTCGTTCAGGTGAGACTCCTTCAGCCCTGCAAAGTCCTCCAGAGTCTGGAAACCATGCATGGACAGCAAAGAACTCAGCTCCTGCAACACGAGAGAGAATAAGGTTTACATATCTGCGATCAGACAGAGGTGACCATCGCAACGGTTGCTCTGCAGTTTCCCCTCACCATCAGGCCGATGCTGTCCAGGACTTCCTCCAGGCTTTTGGGTTTGGATTTGGCTCGGTTGGCTTTTCTGCTGCAGCGTTTCCTCCTGGTCGGGGGGCTTTCGTCGGGCAGGAGGTTCACATAAATGAACTTAAAGGAGCCCACCTTGTTGTTGAGCTTCCCGGTCCAGGTGCCCACGGGGGGCTTCTCGATGATGTGGATGATGTCCCCTTTCTATGAAAAGAGATAACATTAATACTGGCAGCCTGACAGGAGATAAAAGAAACTCACGAAAGACTCGCAGAATTATGAGTTTAAATTAAAGTCTGCGATCATCTCAAAGTTTCGCTCAATATTTGATCAGAAATCTATCCAGTAATTTAAGATAATGATCACCAGTGTAAAAGCTTTGAAAATATGAGTTTATAAATATTTTAAGAACCCCCTCAAGCAGACTTTTCTGATCACACATCATTGTATAAACTGCACTGAAATTATATTTTATCAAACCAGTAATGGAGGGTCTTGTAGATTAAACTCTTCCTTCACGGATGATAATCAAAATGACCCGTCTTCTTCTACACAGCTAACAAGCTCCCTGGAGGACGCCTCAGTGAGGAAGACTCCCCCCTCCGAGACTCACTTGGAGTTTTAGCGAATCCACATCGTAGGGGCTGGGGGTGAAGTCGGTGTGGACCACAGCGCGGCCGCAGAACGGGCCGTTGTAAGCAACGCCGTTCTCCTCCAGTCGCATGCTGTCCCTCTGGCTGTATCCACTGTCCAGGCTCTGCCTGTCGCTGTCTGAGGAGGACAGATAAGAAGCTGGTCAGATTCATCCTGAGGCCTTCGCCTCTGCCCCAGAGGTTTAAACACACTGTAAACATCCCTGTATGAGTCCAGGAATCATGCTGATGGGACACGGGGCCTTTATACAATATAAAAAGGTTTTTCAGGCTTTTATTAAAGTAATATGGCATTTTACAAAGATATCAGACCTCTAAATAGCATTTGTAACGTAAATATATAATATTAGGTTGGACTTATTAACTACGAATGCTGGATAATTAAGTCAAAGCACTTTTCCTCCAGTGGGAAACACGGCCTTTTGAAGACTTGAACAGTTACAAGAACATCTTACAGGGAAAACTTCCCTTTTCAGTCATCTGTAAAATTATCAACTTGCTACTTTCAGTTGCTCCCTGTGGTTTCGCCACAGCGGGTAGCTCCCCATGTTTGATTGGCAGATTCTTTTATACCGTTCCTAACGCAACCTCATAAGGATTGGGTTCGCCTCGATCAAACCAGGCATCGTTTGCTTGTTAAGTGATTATGAAATCCCTTAAATTGTGTCAATTAAGAAAAGCGGTGGCACTCACAGTTTAGTTTAGCTTTGGGATTGAGTAGCACCTGTTTGGGAAACTTTTCTACCTCTGTTAAATTACTCCAACAGCAACAAAGTTAAGCCTGGTCTAACATTTTAACACTGTTTTAACAGTTATAATGCCAAAGACTCTCTATGCATCTGACCGAGGAAATCAGGTGGACTGAGTCAGTGACCTCCTTTAAATCTAAAATTAAAATGCACTTTTAGGGGAGGAGAGCCTTTCCTGTTTTTACTTGAGTAAAAATCCTTCCTTTAAAGAATTCGATAGTCAAGAATCTAGTTTATCATTATAATTATTGTCTTGCTGTTAAAAGAAAATTAATATCACCCTAAAAAAGTATTCAGTGTATCCTTGGGCCACACGCAGTCTGTCACATCCCTCCTGTTCCTCTCACACAGCCTGAAGTAGTGATTTTTTTTCACACTTACTGCCAGAGAGCTGGCGGCTGATGGGGCTGGGCATGGTGTCCTCCGAGCCTGTGGAGCACACCGACGTCCTCTGGCCTGCGCTCAGATCTGGAAGCCAGTCGGAGGAGACAGGAGACAGCTCTTCACCGCTCTCCCCCTGGGGACAACAGTGCAGGTCAGAGGTCAGTTCACATTTACCTCCCATACATAATAAAAACGTCAAAGAAGTGTCTCATTATCTTTGTCTCAAACGTGTTTCATTACCTTGGAAAATACTTTAGGGCATCTGTCATTGATTTGCTAAAAAGGGAATTCTTCTTTAAAAACACAGTCTGGCTTGTCTTTGTGCTAACAGACATTAACCTTTACATGACAGATTGGTGGCAGTCTGCTAAATTTAGAGCTCTGAACTGAGTGAGCATTATACCAAATAGGTAGGAGATAGACATGAAAAAGCAGAAGCAGTGGAGGAGGGTTTATTCAGGCTCTTTACCCAAACATCAGCATCCCCACAAATCTAAAATACTTGATTACAATAAGAGTGCACAGCACTGGCTGAACTGTAACATTAAATTCTGCAGTTTGCTGTATTTTAGTTTAATCTAGAAAACATTGCATGCAAGTTTTTGTGCAAGGTAAAAGAATAAACCCCTCTGCAGTACATGGGTTTCTCCACAAGGTGGAGACAGATTCAAATTTGTAGTAGTGTGAACTTTTTTTTTTTTTTTTTTTTAGGTATGCATCACGTGTTAACCTTTGGATTACTTTGTGAAACTTAAACAGTCTGTACCCCTTCTTCAGCTAAAGCCTTCTGCACCATCTTGGACGTTTTGCGGGTCATGGTGCGTGAAATGACATTGCGCCACTTCTTCCCCAGTTTGCTGCCACTTTTCACTGCTTCCTCTGCAGTCATACCATCTGCTACCTGGAGAAAAGGAGAAAAGGGAAAACCACCAGATGAGTTTTCAGTCACTGGAATTAAGTTTGAGAGTAGTAAAAAAATATTAAAATCTAAGCCACTGACATGAATTTCCTCGGTGGCATCGAAGCCAGGTCATAAAATTGTTCTCACAGACTAAGAAGAGCGTTTGTGGTAATGGGGTTTGCGTGCACACATGTTGCTGCCATCCACAAAGCATTTCTCTGTCTCTCTGTAGCACGAACACGCACACACAGACACACAAGCGCTCTACTGTGGTGCTTGAAAGCACAGTTTTAGAGAGTGTTACCATCTGCAGACAAACTGTGTGAAATTGCGTGATTATTACTGACATCTAAAAATGTCGTTTTCAGGCTTTTGAGGTAGTTAACAGCTGAGACGGGCACATAGCTTAATCACAGTGATTATTAGTATCATGCAGATCCTAAAAAGCAACAGTGGGCGCTTAGTCAAGAACTGTAGCCCAAAAACTTAACATTAAGTATTAAAAAGAGTGCCAAATAGACAGAATACATCAAGACAACAGATGCAGTTTTATCCTTAAATTGCTGTATGTAAAATAGATGAGTTATGAAGAGCAGCAGAGAATTTCTAACAGCACCCACCTGGTTAGTGGTCACGTTCAACCACCATAACCTTCTACTAATAATACCCACAGGTTTCTGTTTTGGTTCTGCTACTCAGGTGTAGTTTGGAAGCATAAGACAAGCTTTTTTCAATGAAGTCTACCATCTGTCCACATTACCTCCTGATTAAACTGTTGTAATTATTTCTATTTCTTCACCAGTCATTACTTTATCACCTGCAGGGTGAACAAAACACAGAAGCTCGTCTTCTCTCAGGAAAGAAACAGTGCGATCACATCACACCTGTACTGGCCTCCCTGCACTAGCTCCATTGCAGGATCCAGTTTAAAATTTTACTATTTGCTTTCAAGAGCCCGAGTGGTTTTGTGCCATCCTACTTAACCTGGTCTGTAAACCAGCTGCTTTTAGAAGCTCAAAGTTGAGTCGTGTAGTAGTTGAGCAGGTTTCCTGGGTTTTATCATGCGGTCTTATTTATTTGTATTATTGTTTATTTGATGATGTTTTGATATTTTTGCAGACTTTAGTGTATTTATTAGTGATTTGCTGATTGGTAATTATCTTTGTATTTGGCATAACCTATACAACACTTTAGTCAGCTGATATTAACAGAATTTTGGGGGGTCAAGCTTGGCTTCCCTGATTTAAAAATCAATACTAGATTTGCAAACTAACCATAAGTTTCTCCATTTAGCTCCATTCACTCATATTCAGTGAGAAATGTTTTGATTTGAAGCCAATTTTGGTACAAATATGATATAATTAGGCCCTGGAGAAGCCCTCAAAGCTTGTCGTGCACTTATTCTTAATGAAACACTATCATGAAGAAGCGCTGCCGTTTATCGGCAGTGTAAACATTCAGCAACCACAATGACAATGGCAAACCCACGTCTGCAGAGACCGCTGACAGGGGTGTAACAGATGAATTCTCAGCAGCAAGTTTTAAGCTCAGAGTTGACGTAAATGAAAAAAAACAAGGCCAAATTTAAATGGATACGCTCTTCGGGGGAATACCATTTATGATTTTGGGACGGAGAGGCTCTCTGCTTGACTAGACCGGAGGACATCCTGTCTGCATGCTGTTGTCATCTGGGGCTCTGTGCAATGCTTCTCATTCTTACTTCCTCTGTAATCATTTCTCTCTAACTTCCACTCAGTAACCTGAATGTTGCTGGGAAATTATTCATATATTCTGTTAATTTTAAAAGTGTTATCATTTGTTCACACGTGTAAATCAGGAAGCACCAACTGGGCACTTCTGTAACAGTCATAACTGAAAAAAAGCTTCCACTTGACCTCTAGTGGATGCGTTATTTAGAGAAGGCCACAGTACGAGAGACGAGGAACAATGTAACAAAATATCTGGAGGAACTGCTATTCAGGAAGTTAAAAGAAGAGATAAAATAGGTATTTTTTACTTTTATAAACTGATGTTTTGTATATTTTGCTTGTTTTGTGCAAATCCCAGGGAAGAAACTTACATTCTCCTCCAAGCTGAACTCCTTCTCTGACACAACAGGAGAGGTAGGCTTGGGCTTCATGAAATCCTTGAAGCTGCTGGACCTCTGCAGGGTGAGCTGCAAACAAAACGTGCATTGCACTTAAATATCATGAACTCATGAACAGCAAAGAGGATCAGACAGTTGTTCGGTGGTTTTCTGTGGAATAACTGATAATGCTGAACTTAGTACGATCTTATCTCCTCAAATTTGTGAACAGAAGGGGTTTCTCAGAAGTAATGTGTGCCGGTGTTTCTCCACACACTGTTATCGAAGTTGAAGTCACGGCTAATTGAACGTCTGCACGGTGATGTGGCTGCATCTGATAAGGTTTTACAAAGGTACTGCAGCTGTTTAGCAGGAAACACAAAGGAAATGATGTGCGTCTAGATTCATTAGGGTTTCTGCAATAAATAGCTTGTGTTTTCAAAAGCGGCATACACAAGACCTTTAGGGGAAGGACGTGAGCACCAAAGCTAAAATATATACAAGAACATGATTTCATCCTCGCAACAACATTGTTTTTTTTTATTCTTTTTTTTAGATCAAGTTTTCAAGCTGTAGTAATTTTGAGCAAAAGAGACAAATTTGACTCATTTTTTTTGCATATTTTCCAGATTTAGACTTTCTTGTAGCTGTTGTGGAACATTTTTGTCTAATTTTCCATTTAACCACGCCGCCGTGCAACATCTTATCGCAGCTCATCCTTCTCTCTCTGCTCAAACCACAGGAAACTGGCAAAGCTTTAGCAACTGCTGCCAGCCAATCATTGCAGACATGCAGCCAGCACCGGTGGCTTACGGTCTACCTTGTAAAGTTTAACCACCAAAGGCTTAACCTTCAGCAGTCTTGGGCCTCAGTGACATTTAATATGACGAGTTCTGGTGGCAAATGTTTCTTTTTCCCATCCTCAGTTTTTATTCAACAGCCACAGACCTTTCGGCGAAATCAATCTTCTATTAAAGCCGACAACCGCAGCAGTGACACGAGAAGAACAAACGCAGCGAGTTGTGTAATGACACGGCGTGAAAACGACCGCGGGGTGGAGAGCTGCATGGAAAATAAGAGCACTGGTGTCAAGTGTAGGAGGCTCACTATCTTGATAGCAGCTGGAGACAAAGTCAGCAGAAGCCACAGAGCCTTCTCTGACTCAAACTACATCTGCAGCAATGATTCACCCTGCCAGAATAGAGGAACTTTACTTTTCTAAAAATGTATCGGGGCTGCAGCCAAAACGGTAGTTAGAAAAGGAAATATTCTGTTTTAGGCAAAAAGCTGCTGCTGAACCTCAAGTTTCGTCTGTGTTCGTGTGTGTTCAGCTTAACCGCAAAGGTCTGAACTAACTTAAGCTGACATCCTGTGTTGAAAAGATGTGCACACAAAGAAGACAGCTGATGTCGAAGTGCAAACGAGTGTGTGTGGCAACAAAAGTCTACAAAAGTAACAAATATAAAAACTATGACTTTCTATTTAATATAAGCATTTCTAAGTGTAGCTGCACACACACATCAAAACAAAGAATTACAGCAACCAACAAAAACTCACCTTCTTCTTCTGCACCTGCTCCTTCTCTGAGGCATTTGACGGCTTTCGCCTCAACATCTTGTCCCTCTGTGATCCTCAGATCTCCCCGGACAGAAAGATGTGGGAAAGTTGGACCCGCTTTAATCACCTGAGGATTTCTGTGACTACGCGGTCACAGCCTGAGTCTGATTAAAAAACTGAGGAAGCCTGATGTGTGCTCTGTTGCTGCCGAATGAACTGCAGAAGCCAGCAGGAAGTCACGTGGCCGCGCTGAAACTGAAGAGGCAAACCCTGTTTTTGGTGACTGCACGGAGACTCGTGGTTTTGTTACAAGTATTGCTCACAAGCGCATGCTATTTGCTCTCTGTGGCTCAAAACTGAACTGACACATGCAACCTTAATGAGTATTTCATTACAACACTGTTGACTGTTACCACATATCAAATGGTGCACAATCACCTGTTTCTCATCATCTTTAAAAAACGTTTTAAAGATAAAAGTTAAGTCAAGTAAAAGCTGGCTGGAGGAATATTAATCAGCAAAAGATGTTGATGATCTTTTGCTGCAGTGTCACAGCTGTAGTGACATCCCGCAGCCACTTATACAACATTACTACGCCTGTATCGTTTTAGAACTTCTGCAAAAAGTTGCAGTTAAGTTTACTGGCTGTAAAAACGTCTCCTGTGTATCTTAACATCTGTGTTGTCAGCCTCTGTGTGCTCACAATGTTGAGGACAAATAAAAGGTTTTGATTTTGCAGTCTGTCATTTAGCTTCAGTTTTACTGAGCTGAAGTGTGGAAGTGAAAAGCAGCTAGAGCTGACATATTTAGCAACTCAGTAACAGCTTTGCAGCTGCAGCTACAGGAGGCCATAAAAAATCAAAAACCACTGATCAGATTACCCAAAAACTCATTCATATTTACTCACAAAGTGGTTTATGGGACAAGTGAGATAAAACAAAAACAGCCGGACACATCCTGACAGGATAGAAATGGAGCATTGAGACAAAAACAACTTGTGTGACTCAGAAATGTGTGCGCTTGTGAGTGCGCACTGAGCTGGCAGGACAAGGCGAAGTAAACGGCTGGCAGTAAATGTAAAGAGGGAAGTACGATGCAAGTCAAGTTTAGTTTGTTATTTTCGAGGGGGGGGGGGAGGGAGACGACCACATGATAAGAGGATGCCCTATTTTAGTTTCCTGTCAGTCAGTTAAAGGTTGGCAAGCAATCTCGCAAAAGATCTCAAAGGGGATGAAAACAAGAAGCAACAGCTGATTTGGACAGTGCAGACGAACACAGAGTGTCAGAAACATTCAGACGTTTGGGTGACTACAGTGCTGCAGAGATAACAGAATAAGAGCTCTTAGCACATGTTTAACGTAAAGAAAAAATAAAAATACTCATGCACAATGAAATTTGTGTAAAGAAAACAACAAAACATTATTACGGACACAGCTGTTATGATTACACTCACGGACACGTGAAGATGCTTTTTTAAATAATTTTTTGGACATTTTTGTGAGAGCTTTTCAGAACAGAAAGCAAAAGGGAAAATCACAAAGTTTTGAAATGATCCATGAATCGAATCCAGGCCCTGCAGGTTTCCAGCGTGATAGTTATTAGCTCAACCACAGTGAACTAGGGCAGCACCTCTTTTTTGGCTTTTTCTGTAACCAAGTGTAACAAGTGAGAACCAGATCTGACAGAGAAACCATGGGACTCTCTTATTTGGTAGCAGTGCAGTCTGATTCATCATCTTATTTACTCCGAGCAGATTTGGATAAGCCAAAGGGAATGAAAGGTTACTTCAATGGAGATGATAATTTACAAAATGAAAGCCATGTTGCTGTTGTCCCCTCTGTGAATCACCACCTTACCGTTTAAAAAGGTGGTATTTAGAATACAGTTACTTTGTTGAAATAAATGGATTACACGGCGGTACTTCCCTGTTTCATATTGTGGCGGGTCAGGACTGTTTGGGTTTTGTTTGACACCTACGTTCTATTACGGTTGCCATGGTTACAGGGTGACTCTCTCTCTCTCTGCGTGTTTCCTGGGTGAGAGAGGCCTTTTTGTTGTTGTTGTGCTAAGCTAACAGGCAGAATGCTACAGGTATAGCTCTAAAGAATGTAGCATCATAGGCAGTGTAGTCCGTGCTGCAGGGAGAATGGACTGCCATACCCGTTATGTGTCTGTGAGCGAGGGAGGGAGAAAAAGGAAAAGTACGAGCTGTCATTGAGCAGAAACGGGAGCTGGAAGCATGTAAATATAATAATAACCACTGCAGCCAAGAAGAGAGCCTGACGAGCCCAGTTGTAAGTAAACTATTAAGACTCGACTGTACACCGTGTTCGTGTTTTCCTCCGAAAACAATAAGTTCCGTTGGAGCAGCCTTTCAACGCCTCTCTCTGTCTCTCGCTAGCAAAGTTGACCCAGACAACAAAGTAAAGCTAGTTTTCGGCTACGAGCCCGACACAGAACCCACCGTATTAGCCAGAGGTCCCTTTACTAGGTTCGGAGCCGCGAACCTTCAGTAACAGTAATAAATCACAGCAATAGTACATTCATGTAGTTGTAAACAGCATGATAATATATTAAGTAATCCAAAGTATTCAGAATACGTTACTCTCATTGAGTAACGTAACGGAATACGTTACAGAATACATTTTGGGGCATGTATTCTGTAATCTGTAATGGAATACATTTTAAAAGTAACCTTCCCAACACTGCTCCCAAGGTACATTGGTCCTGAGTGAGGAGGCAGACAATGAGCGATTCAATGGACCAATGACTGGCAAGAAGAGCAGGGGACCTGTGTACCCTGCCTGAGATAGGCCTGGAGCCAAGAATTTGATGGAAAGCGCCTGGTGGTCAGGCCTTAATCCATGGGGCCCAGGTGCTCAGGGATGCTCCATCTGGCGACTCCATTGTCCTACTGGGAGACTTCAATGACCGCGTAGGCGATGACAGAATGGGAAATGGCTTGCCTCATCTGAACCTGAATGTTGTGAAGTTTTTTTTACTTCTGTACAAATAACAGTTTGTCTATAATGAACACCATGTTCAAACATAAGGATGTCCATAAGTGTACGTGGCACCTGGATAGGTTGCAGGTCCATAATGGATGGATGGAAGATCATGTTATGTTAAATCACAATTAAGAAATAAATTGGTTGGGTTTCAAATACTCAAATACTCCCTATTTCTCTTCCTTAACAAGGAAGGGTATGGTTCTTGAGTGCCAACTTTCTACTTCCACACATAAAAAATGGACAAGCCTATCCATCTATTATACGTTTTTTTCCAACGTTTTTTCAAAGAGTGAGAAATCCAAGTGAAATCTACAAATATTCATGCTGCTTACTGATGAGATTCATTCACTAAAACATTAAATTATAATGCTCATTTGCTAACAGCAGGTTGTTTCACACTGAGATCAGCCAAAACACAGAGACAGCAACAAAGGAAATGCTCTTAGAAAAGAGACATAAATAAGCAGTGGGTGACATCGAGGTGGCTACATCCATCTTTTATACTCTTAGTGTTTCCAGATTACAAACCACGCTTGGCTGTAGCTCAGATCTGCACCTCAACCTGACATAACTTCATCTGCCTTCACTGAATCACAGTTAATCTGGAACTACACCAAGATAAGCTAAAGGGTCGGGTTATTTGAAGGTGAATAACTACTCATAGTCAGATTTAAGAGTCCACAGGTGTGTATGTACCTCAACTTAAATACGCAGCACTGCTTGGATTGTAGTGATAAGCGGAAGACTTCTGTTAAATTAATATGGGAGTGTTTAACAGTAAATACATGGTAAACATAAAAGATCTTTCTATCATAGAGAACAATGATCGCATAGTTTTTCTTCCTCTTCTCTTCTTTTCACCACAAGCTCACCAAAGTGGGTGAAAACGCCTTTTCTGAGAGCAATCAGACTGTCTTTGAAAGGCTCCGTCGTGTGCTTTTAATGACCAGAGATGCAGATGCAGGGTGTGAAGTGTCGACGCTTGTCTTCACACCTTCAAGTCATGCTGACAGAATAGTTGCCCAGCAACCCAAGTCAACCAGCAGGAGCGGCTCTAAGCTGCTGAACCACGAGTCCAGTTATGTGAAGCTGCAGGTTGAATTTGATTATGATTCGATTTCAGATGTTGTCATTTTTTAATGAAGAACTTCATGCATGGGGAATTTGTGTGCCCTAAGTAGCCTTTTTGGCATCAGTTTTTCTGTGACTTTTTCAGAGTCAAATACTGATTCTCTTTGTAGATGCATATTTCTCATTTAATATAATCTCTGCCTATTTACAGCCACTGTTTACTTTCCTGTGCCTTTGAATGGAGAAGTAACTTCTTTAAATGTGCACCTATTCATGACGATGATCAATTAATTTTAATACAGTACTGTGCAACCGTCTCAAGTCCCTCCTCATTTCTTTGTATTCTGCTAGAAAAATTGGAAATAGGTAGAGCATTTCATTCAAAAATGCAAATACAGAGTCTGTACAATTTTAACAAGTTTGAAAGTCAATATTTGGTATGACAACCTTCCTCCTCATTCCTTTAAGTACTCTTCAAGAACAGTTATCCAGACTCTAGGGATGCACCGATACCACTTTTTTGGAAACGAGTACGAGTACGAGTACGAGTACTTGCATTTCAGTACTCGCCGATACCGATACTCGGCGCCTGTGATTAACCCCTTACATGCCGCTCAAACATAGACAGGTCTCAGACCGTGGTATCGGTCCCCGGTATCGGGGGACTTTTAACGAGTACGAGTACTTTAGAAAATGTGGTATCGAGGCCGATACCCGATACCGGTATCGGTGCATCCCTACCAGACTCCTCGAAGGACATTTAAAGTTCTTATTTTGAATATTGGCTGCTTTTTGTTTGGGATCACTGCCATATTTAAAAATTAAGTTGTTACCATTCAGACATTTTCCAGATGGTGTTACATGGTGGATCAAAATCTGTTGAGACTTTGGAAATTTATCAATTCGTTCATTTAACAACCAAGGGCCTTATTAGCACATGGAAGAACCATTAACAGCCATAACAGCCACAATCAACCAGTAATTGTCACAAGTCAGCCAATGTGGTTGTGTTGGTTACCTTAAACACTCTAGAACAGCGGTCTCCAACCTTTTTTGCGCCACGGACCGGTTTATTACCGACAATATTTTCATGGACCGGCCTTTAAGGTGTCGCAGATAAATACAACAAAATAAAACTAGTACCGGTACCGAAAAAAAGAAGATTTATTCATAACACACGTGAAAAGACCCAGGAAAACCGAGTAAACAATAAAAACGATAACAAAATAACGCTAAAAACCGATAAAAACCCTGAAAACTATACATTTCACACCTGAGCCTCAACTCTCGCGGACCGGTACTGGTCCGAGGCCCGGGGGTTGGGGACCGCTGCTCTAGAACATTCTAGCAACATTAGTTTGTATCGACACTTCCTCTTTTAGCATCAGATTACGTCTGATTCAGATTAGAATACTGCACCTTTTATACTCAAGTGAGAAACATGTAAAAAAAAAAAAACACATCCTATGTTAGTTTTACAACACCATGTGGTACTACTACTGTAGCTCACATGTTTTGGCCCTGCCAACACTTTTTGAGGTCCTCTCACGCTTGTGTGGAAAAATGGTGGTGCATTTTTCATACATCTCCAACTTTGGGGGTTTCCCCTTTAGTGATCACAGTTTCTGTGAAAGAAACATGCATGGCTTTAGTTTCATTAATAAGATGATTAATGAGAAGCAGATAAGTCTACATCTTTAAATAACTGGATTAGAGCTTTTTATGCTGCGGTTAGAAAAACCGAGGTACAGTCAAGTCAACTCTCTGGAAGAATTCAGAGTGATCTGATCATCATTCATTGAATAGTAGAATAAAAAAATGAGCGAATCACAATGCAAAACCTGTCACCAAAACACAACATGTACTCCTATTTCTTTATTTGAATTTGTGAAAAGTGTCAATGGTATCCAGTTTAACAGTTTAATTAATTACAGCTGTATTTGAAAGTCATGTTTCACCTGCGTTTACACTGGACCTCATTTTTTGTTGGTTTCTTTGAAGGATTTCACACAAAAACTTTTGACAGCTTTCATTCTTTGACTTTGTGTTTTCTCCTATTTATAGAAATATCTTTCATCACAATGTCACACATGCTGAACTCTATTTTTGTTGGTTTTATTTTTGTTGGTCGCTGGCCAACAGCTTGTTGGTCCATTACTGTTATGTTTGTGTGATAGTAGCAAACTAATGTCTGCCAGGCACCATTAAGAACAAAAAACATTTGCATAAATGGTTACTTAAAAAAACAAGAAATAACTTAATGACTACTTAAATATTTGAATATCGTGCACATCCCTTGGGGTTTTCCCTAATGCAGTTATGCCTGGCACACAGCCATATTTATGAGCACAGCAAATATTCTGTTTGCAAGCGGCAGCCAGTTACAGGAACGTTGGCTTATACGGAGGGGAAGTGAGCTAAGATGGCACATTTACATAGTAAAAAAAGAGGTGGACATAGTCATTATGACATCACGTGATTAGTCTTGTTGTGAAGCACTCATATGAGCATTTTCACCAACATGCATCATCCCAGGGGAGAGGCCACAGGGTAATGGCATTTGGCAAAAAAGCTTCAGTGATTTCATGAAGTCAGATACTCAGAAACCATGTTGTCACTTTGTTGCATTCGTTATTCACGTTTCTCAAAATAAAAGTCTTCTTTTATGTCCTTATTCAGTTGATGAACCTCTTCTAGTTGCAAAGTTTGAGCTGTTTATCTCACTTTTAGCTCAGTTTTGAATCTGAAAAACATTACGTGGGCTAGATGTGGTGCACACACAACAGCACAGCTGACATTTGGCCCATATAAGGTTGACCTGTGGCTGAGTTTATGCACTCACACTGCGTCAGGGCTACCAATTCAGGCCAAATGCAACCTAAAATAACTACAAATATGAGCTACTGTCTCCAAAATGTGTGTTAAAAACTCACCTCTGTGCCACTTGTCCATTTAAGTTTTTGTTATTTATTTTCCTGGGTACCAATCAGCAGTTTGGACAAGAAAGCAGTGTAGCTTTACAGGTAATCCTCGGGTTTCTCTACTAACTAAATCACCTCTTACCTCGGTATATCAACCTGGAAATTATGCTGCTCCAGAGTTAGTTATGTTCTAAATTAGAGACAAACATGTATGAAATCACCAGTCAACTCTTTTTGTGTCACTGTTGCAGTTTGTTGATCAGTAAAAACTCATATTAAATAAAACATTTACATGTAAAATATATGCAAGGTAGGCTGACTACTTCTGTAAAATAAAAACATCCTGGTAACCTGTTAACTTTAACATCTGGTGGTGTCCATCATGCTTCTGCACACTTGTCTTTTGGAGGTTTCTCTCTCCTTTCCTGTATTTCATCAACTGTGACCACAGGGGTCAGCACTGGCCCTCTGTCCCAATTACTTATTTTTACTGGACCACATACTGCTGATGCTAGCATCCTTCCCCAGGAAACTCATCTCTTACATCTAGAGACAATTTTCTTGTCCTCAAAGCTCATTTTTTACTTTGGCACAAACCCTCTTAGAGCTGGCGCTGACTAAATTTAATTAGACACTGGAGGTTGTAAAAGCATATTAGTGACCTTTGATGGAAATAGGTCACACCAGAGCTCAGTGTCATAACGAAGGGTCTGAACACTTACAGTATATAAACAGGATATTTCAGAGTATTTTTTCAGTACAGGAACACTCCATGTTTTTGCTCCCTCATTGTGCTGTATTCTCTATACACTGAAAAAAAAGGGATTGGCCATCTCTTGGTTTTATGTAAGGATCTTGCTGTATTTAACACAAGTGCCTCATGCTTTAAAGTTAAGTGTAACTATACATAGTGTTGGGAAGGTTACTTTTAAAATGTATTCCATTACAGATTACAGATTACATGCCCCAAAATGTAGTCTGTAACGTATTCCATTACGTTACTCAATAAGAGTAACGTATTCTGAATACTTTGGATTACTTAATATATTATCATGCTGTTTACAACTACATGAATGTACTATTGCTGTGATTTATTACTGTTACTGAAGGTCCGCGGCTCCGAACCGTAGTAAAGGGACCTCTGGCTAATACGTTGGGTTCTGTGTCGGGCTCGTAGCTGAAAACTAGCTTTACTTTGTTGTCTGGGTCAACTTTGCTAGCAGAGACAGAGAGAGGCGTTGAAAGGCTGCTCCAACGGAGCTTATTGTTTTTGGAGGAAAACACGAACACAGCGTACAGTCGAGTCTTAATAGCTTACTTACAACTGGGCTCGTCAGGCTCTCTTCTTGGCTGCAGTGGTTATTATTATATTTACATGCTTCCAGCTCCCGTTTCTGCTCGATGACAGCTCGTACTTTTCCTTTTTCTCCCTCCCTCGCTCACAGACACATAACGGGTATGGCAGTCCATTCTCCCTGCAGCACGGACTACACTGCCCATGATGCTACATTCTTTAGAGCTATACCTGTAGCATTCTGCCTATTAGCTTAGCACAACAACAAAAAAAGGCCTCTCTCACCCAGGAAACACGCAGAGAGAGAGCGTCACCCTGTAACCATGGCAACCATAACGCACATAACTGTCAAACAAAACCCAAACAGTCCTGACCCGCCACAATATGAAACAGGGAAGTACCGCCGTGTAATCCATTTATTTCAACAAAGTAACTGTATTCTAAATACCACCTTTTTAAACGGTAACTGTAACGGAATACAGTTACTCATATTTTGTATTTTAAATACGTAACGGCGGTACATGTATTCCGTTACTCCCCAACACTGACTATATAGTGCAGGAACTACATGATATGCAGAGAGGGTAGATTAAATTGTTTATATCATGTTCAAGTGAAGTAAATCAATAATATAGCAATGTTAAACCTTGCGACATCACGGGTGATTGTGATTTGAGGAAGGCATCCATCTCAGTCAAGCCGAGCAGCCGCCTCTACTTTTTCGGTATACCAAAAAAAGTAAATTGAGTGGTTGTTACATTTAAAAAGTCTACCTTGTAATTTGAATGCAAAAACTTCACGTTTCTATCTTGAATGTAATTAAATCATGTAAGATCTGTATGAAATTCAACAACTTAATTTGTTCTTGTTGAGATGACATGATACAATCTAGTAAGAGTGGTTAGTTGCTGGAGATTTCAAACTGCAGGAAAATCACTGGAGTTATAGAGGCAGAGAACTACACACACGCCACGTGTATGCTATTGCTATTTATTGTGTTTATTGTGCAAATGGCTGTTTGTCTCTACGTGATAGACTGGTGAGCTGTCCAGGCTGTACCCTGCCTCTTATCCTATCACTTCTGGTTTATGCCCAAACCCCCCTGCAACCTGGATAAAAATGGAAATTCTGCAGCAAGGAGGCCGTTAGTCGTTTTAGATCCATTCAATTCCTATGTTGAACATTATGTAATATGAAGACAACATGTAGTATTTAAGTAGTATGTAAGTGACCATGTAGTATTGGGGTAAAAGCTATTCAATAGTGACAAAATTGCAAAGGATTAAAATATTCCAAGAGCTCACCTTACTTCATCTAAACATGTTTCAATCGTGTTTTATCAACACAAAATGCACAAGTTTGTTGAATATGAATAAGTTGTGTTGATTGAACTCAGTTGTTTAAGTTTCTGCCAAAGCAAAACACTTGTGTGCAACCAATGTCCACTATTGAATTAAGTAAATCCAACATGGCCCTTTTTTCAGTGTAGACTGGTGAGAAACAGATAAAACCACTTTGCAAGTTCCTTAACAAACCCTTTTTTTTTAGTCTTTACTTTAATAAAATAGAAACAATATTATCTGGTCATACAAATGTCCAGTTTAAAACCTCAAAAAATCACAACAAATCAGTTAAAACTCCACATCAAACATTTACCAACATAATTCAATCATTAAATACATCTTTCAATTAAAAAAAAAAAAAAAAGCTAAATTGCATCTCTCAACCCGGTATAGCTGCTCAACTGAGACTGCATAGGAGTAACAGTGTGCAAGTCTGCTGCGAATGGAGTAAGTGCAGTGGAGACGGAGATGCTCAGACGATATTTTGGAGCATAGCGACGGCCAGAGCGATGAGGGTCAGCGAGGAGGAAGAGACGGAGGCAGACGAGCCAATCTCAGCGAAAGGCTCCGTGTTTCTGAGCATCCAGTCCTTCTCCTCACGAAGGCCCTGATTGTCCAGCTCAGGACCCACCAGGCTCCGGATTGTCTCGTAGTATTTATTCAGCCAGTGAAGCTGGTGAGAGAAGAACATTTACTGAATGTTTACTGTTTAATATTCCAGCTGAATTTAATCAGCTTTATTCCAAAGTAACCAAAATTGCTTAACGAGGATAAAACAGAATTTCCTTTTTATTTTAGTGAAGAAATAAATGCACACTATGAAAGCGTTCGCACGTAATGACTCATTTATGCAACACATGACGAACATCCTGTGGTTCCTCAGTTTTCCTCACAGTCAGCCTATTGTCATTACGCAGAAATGTTTAGCGCTATAAATTTTAAAAAAATGTATCGTCATTGCTCCTCAGATGAACCACTTTATTTCATTTTGGAGTGTTATGGACTCTGGAAAAGATCATTTTCAGTAAGAAGTCTGTGAAACTGACGACTTAGACTTCCGGCTCTGATGAAATTCAGTTTGCACAACCAGTCAAATGACGTGATCCCTTTTTAAAGGACTTACAAAACAATCCTTCCTGTGGCAAAATGCAAAACAATCTACAAAACCATCGATTGGGCAACAACCGATCCTATTGCGTGCTGTATGTCTGTGCTGTACACTCCAGTTTTAAGGGGCTTCACAAGAAACTGTACTTAAAACACTGCTGTTCAAAGGTACAGAGCCTTGCTATCTGCCAACATGTTGATAAAACATCAAGTGAGAGATGTTGAGACACTGTCATAAAGGTCCACAAAAGGATGAACATGGTGAGCAACAATACTTAGGTAGGCTTTGGATTTAAACGATGCTCCTATTACACCATCCCCGTGTACTCAATTAGTGATACAAGACAGGACTGATTCATGCATTCATTCAAATGCTGCAGCAAACATTGAGACCAGACAGCATTTGTCTAATCTTCTATTATCCAATGTTGGTGAATCTGTGTCACTTGTAACCTCAGTTTCGTCTCCTGGCGAGCACTCTGTGTGGTCTGCACCTGTAAACCATCTGCTGCAAGGTTCAAAGCGCATTCAGAGATGCTCTTGTGCATATCTTGGTTGTAGTGGTTATATTTTACAATTCTTCTCTAACATCAACAAGACATTTCTAACCAGGTGCTGATGGGATATTTTCTTTAAAGTGCACAAAAATGCACTAGATTTAAATAATAACAGGATTTAAACGTTCATGAACTCTAAAAAAGTAACATGTTTCTGTTTATCAAAAGTTTATGTCATCTAGATTTGAAAAAAACAAACAAAAAAGCAGCATAACAGGTTGTTACATTTTCCACTTCTAAAGAAGAGTGAAAACACAGAAGTTGATTTCACACGTGGTTTTGTTTTCTTTACAGAGCGTTTTGATCAGTGAACCGTAGACAAACTGCAGCTTAAAGCGTATTATGGGGGATTTTAAGAGGAAACCAGCACTGGTATTGCAGGCAAAAGAGCCTCTGATATGACAGGTTTGTATACCCAAAGGTATTTACAAATTAAAACTAGAAATTCGTTTTGGGGAAGTAAACTCACACTGAGGTGCAGCCGAGCATTCACGTCAGCACATATTTGTATCTCATTTTCAGAAATTGGAGGCAAATGTCTTGTAGTTGATTATGCAATGAGATGCAATTTCTTACCTGCTCTGAGCTGAGCAGTGACATGTCAATCAGCTTTCTGTCATATGGAACCAGTGATACAGTGTCAAAGGTCAGGTAGTTATTTCCATACTGGACAGAAAAGAAAACCCACATAACGTCACCTTCACGTTACATTAAAAAAATGATATAATTCCAGATTATCAATAAAGCACCACTTAATTTTCACCTTTGTCTGAACTGGTACGACCACTGCAACATCTTCGATCCGGATCCCAAAGTCATTCTCCTTATAATATCCAGGCTCTATGAGCAAAATCAAGCGATTTTTCAGGATTTTGACATTTTGCACAGAAAAACTTTACAAAATAAAAACTCACCGATAGACGTGAACATGCCGGCTCTGAAGCCAATGTTGTTGCTTTGGAAGCCAACAGGCCCTGGGGATACATTACATTAACTCGTGATTAAAATGAAAGTTACATTACAGAAAAACAAATAAACTTCTCCATGATTTACTCTACAATATATACATTGGAAGCTTGTGAACATCATGCAACCTAAAGTGTATTTTCATGATCATGCTGGTCAGTGGATATCAAGTATTAAAGAGGAATTATCAGAGGTCATTATTCATGAGCCAAAATGTCAGACTTCAGGCTGCTCAGTTTCAGCTTTTTTACTCTTTAACACTGTTAATGTGGTGGAAAATACAGCTGAGACTGATGAGAACAGTTTTGTGGAAAGTTAAAGGCGAGCTTTTATGATTTTTGTATCTGTGGCATACATTACTGTCACTGTGGATATCCATAATATGGTAATCTCAGGCATTCAGCTAAGGCTGTAAGCTGGCCGGGGACCTTTTGTGTGGATTTGCATGCTCTGGGCTTCCACCCACAGTCCAAAGACATGCATGTTAGATTAATGTGAATGAGTTTGAATGGTTGCCTCTCTGTTTTACGGCTGCTGGGACAGTTTGGCTCCAGCCAAACTGCAACTCTGATTTGGATAAGTGGAAGAAAGTAGATGGATAAATGGATTAACAGACTCTTGACTGACATTTCAATGTTTTATATATTAAACAGTTGAGAGATGATGAAAATAATTGTTACCTTCAGCCCTATTAGGAATAATTTCCTCCTGATATTGTTAAAAAACAATTAAACACCATTTGGGGCACAGAATGGACCAGCCACTTAAAAATCAGCGCAATTTTATTTATCCTTGACACACTGTATGATTTTATTTATTTATTCATTTTAACTCAGAAGGTGGAGAGAGGCAAGAAAAGCGTGATAACTAAAAGTGTTTTAATACCCTCTAGCATCTTTTTTTGCGGAGGCTGGGATGAATAAAAGTAATGCTTGCAGAGGTTTTTTTTTATCCCACTTTGTCTTCTGCATCTGTAATAATGCAGGAGAGAAAGTGGGATAACCGTTAAATTGTTTCAGTTTCAACATGGTTGATTTAGTGGAAGATTTGGTGCCACTTCTCTTTTTTTATTAAATTATACATTTCCTTGAAATTCTTGTACTTTGTGGCTTTTTCGAAGTTTTTGTACACCTGGGACACATTTGAACTCTCATCCACAGATAGATACTTAGTAACTACTACTGGAAAGATTAAATGCATAAACCCTCTCTGGCAGTGTAGCCCATTTTCTGAAACCTTTCTGAGATCTTATTGTGATGCATGGATGCAAGTGTACGCACTGAAAAATAAAACAGTGTTCAAAAAGCAGCACGCGGCATATTTGGCATCTCAAAGTCATCTCCAAATAAAGATTCGTACACTCATGAACTCCGAAGTAGTTTCCGACACCGTGACCTGTGCCGTGGCCGTAGTTCAGGCCCACCTCCCACAATGCCCGGCGACCCAGCATCTCCATGTTCACACCTGTTGATGAACAAAAACCTCCAGTCAGACATCCTGTAACAGACACGCTACATCTACTCACAGCTATGGTCTATGGTGGAGGAAGGGGGCTCTCTAGTGGTGAAACAGAAAGATTTCATTTAAAATGTGTTTATTTTTCATTCCCACCTCTTGTCCCGGAGGGAAAAATGGTTCTGGATATCTCAATGTTTCCCATCAGCACTCGAGTGAAGGCCTCCTGTGAAGCAAGACATGTGGTAAATGATAGGAAACTTGTGTTTGGAACGAAATAATAAGAATTAGCATATTGAAAAAGATAGAAAGGAGCAAAGTTGATTGATTGCTATATGACTGATTATAAGATTATAACATATCTTCTCTATCAGTGATACCTTTTGCATTTCTGTGGGCTTTCCCCAGTGAACCGTCCGAGTGATGTCAGTGGTGCCGTCTCTGAAAATAGTGAGCGACACAGTGACTCATTTTAAACACTCGTGACATAAAATGAAACTACAGAAGTGTGTGCAGAGATCGTTTTTACTCACAGATACTGGCCACCAGAATCAACCAGGTACATCTCATCAACTGTCAACCTCCGGCTTGTTTCTTTTGTAGGGCTGCAGCACAAAAACAGGAAATGATAGTAGCGCTGCTTGCTGGTGTTTTTCAAATGTGTTAAACTATTAGCAAAAGAAAAAAAATGCCTTCATGCAAAAAATCCAAAAACATAATAATGTTATTGTTATTTTGTGATAACCGTGGCGCTCTAAGGCTCAGAAAGATACAATCAGGCTGTTTATAATAAGACCGCACGGGCCTCATTTTGTGAGGCACAAAAGTTGAGAAAAGAAAAATATTCTCAGTTACTCATCGTTTACAGATTTTCCTTGATTCCTCATATCAGGAAAGTCGTCCTCACGCTTAGTTCTCAAAACATTTCTCACAACACAGACTCATTTTTTATAAAAGACAAAAAAGTGTCAACACATGCAAAACCACTCGATCACTTTAACTCTGCAACCAATGACTAAAAACCTTTCAGTCAAATCATTTTATGTTTTCATCAAAACCTTACTGGAACCAGCACCTCTCTCTAACTTTGTCTCTAAACCACTCGCACCACTTATTTGTACGATATATGCTTGTGTGTAACCAGGCATTCCTGACACAAGACTGAGAGCATGCATTTCTATTTGCTTCAAATCAAGGGCATCTGCTATGACGGTCATGGTGTGAGGATTGAATGCAACATAAAGATAAAATAACTCCACAAATAAGTTGTAAGGAAAACTCCTTCATTCTAATACCACAGTTTACTCGATATACTCCAACAATTTCTACATGCAAGCCTTCATTCAGGGACGACTGGTTAGCTTTGATCTTGTTCCAGTCAGATTTGTGAGGCATAGCGTCGTTACTCATACTGTACTTACCCATTAATAATAATGTTAGCTCACCATATAAACTGAAAAGGGCTACAATTAGTCCCTTTTTACGAATCAATGCAAATCAGACGATTGCAATTACAGAGCAGAATCCGTTTTTAAAAACAAGACTGTTTAGTGTCTGACTCCTGACACCTATTCTATTATTATAGACAGCCCCTAAGACTACATATGCACATTTATGGCCACACCTTTGAATATTTGATTTCAGGTGTTTTGACTCCCATTTCCACAGGTGTATAAAGCCACAGCAGAGCCAAACGTGAAAGGATGAGTCACTCTAAAGAGTGCGGTTCGATAATAGGATGCCACTGCTGCGACAACGTGTGAAATTTCTTCCCCCCTAGATGTCACACAATCAACTGTAAGAGGTACTACAGTTAACGAACCACCACCACAACCCAGCCACAAAGTAGCAGACCACATAAACTTACAGAGCTAGGTTACAGCTAAGGAACTGTGTGTAGAAGTCACCAACTTACTGCTGATGCAATAATCTCATAGTTTTAAACATTTTCTGTGTGAGAGGAGCTTCATGAATGGGCTTCCATTGCTGAGCAGCTGCATACAAGCCTTATACAATCCTGCATAAGCATCTGGGGTGGAATAAAGCATGATGCTACTGGACCGTGGTGCAGTTGAGTTATGTGGCGTGTCAAGTCATACTTCTCTGTGTGGCAGTCTAATGCTTTGTTGTGATTTGGCGCTATATAAATAAAATTGAATTGAATTGAATTGAATTAATGCCACACCAGGTCAGGGTTTGTTGCATTCTCTGTTTTCAGCTGTGTGGTAACATTTCGAGGAACACCCTTTTCTAGCATGCCTTTGCCTCAGTGCACAAAGCAAGTCCCACAGAGACGTGGTTGGATTAGAACTCGATGGGTCCACACAAAGCTCAACACCGATTGGATGAACTAGAATGGCAATTGTGAGCCAGGACCTCAAAGATACTTTTGTGGATAAATGGGCAAAAATTCCCACAGACAGGTGTAAAGTACAGGGATTTTGTCCATATAGTACAGTGACTCATCGTTTGATGTCAGTTTGAATGCAAAAAAACAAAATGAGTGATTTGAATATGTTTGCGTGTTTTTTTTTCAGTTTCTGCATACAAGCCTCATTCAGTTAGTCTTGTTCCAGGAAGACCTGAGGCAGTATTCTGGTGTAATTACTCATACTGTACTATTACTCCAGATTTCCCCACAAACTGAAAAGTGCTACACTCAGTCCCTTTTTAACATCAATACAAATCAGACATCAATATCAATTTTAAAAAGCACAATGGTTGAGCAGGTTCAGGCTTACTTGGATACAATCTGTCACTTGGTTTAAGTCTACTTTTACTCCTGACACCATTTTTATTTATTTTTTAATTCATGATTAACAAAACTGCTCATTCTGCTTGACTTGCAAACAGTCTAACACTACAAATCAATCACCATCGAGGGACTTGCCCACAGTACAGTGAATCTGAATCAGCTTCTGTAACAGTGTTTTTCTGTACTCGACCCTTAAAAAAAACGAAACAAAACACTGAATTAAAATGATAAAGCCACAGTTTCCTACAAAATGCTTTGCTGTTTTTCATATCATCTGACTGTAGAGGTTTCTCTCTATAATATTGTAGGGTATTCATTTTATAACATTCGGGGGGGCTTGAGATGATGGTTATTGTAGACTGGCACCTTATATAACTGAACGCATTATCAGAACTCGAGTATGTGACATGTGAGCTGAGGACGTTTATAAATAATTTGTAGGAGCTGTAAAATGAATTCTGCAGGTGATGATTCTGCATGACTGTTTCCAGGAAACGTGTTTCTTGAGTTTGTGACAATCTTAGCTCAGTATATTTGGTAAAACTAAGTAGTTCTTTTAGGAGTAAAAAGATCCCATCAAAAAACATGCAAAAAGAAGATTTTGGATGTATATTTAGGATATTCTACCAGATATTTAGCATACCAGCAAAAACAAGTTCCTGTTTTGGCTTTAAGTGTTTTTTTCTCCCCTTCTATTTTTTAAATTCCAGTAATGTTATTCTATTTTTACAGCTTTGAGAACTACAGAACATCATGCAAAAATAATAAGGTACAATATTCATTTAATTAATGCCTTGGAAAAGTCATGTTGGTTGTGAAATATTCAGGAAGGTTAAGACTGCTGCCGGTACACCACAACCACCAACAAAAGCGGCAACAAGTTAATGATACCACAAAAATGTTACAATGTTGCCTTGTTGTGGAACTAAATGGCCTGCATTTGTATAGCGCTTTTCTAGTCCTTAAGGACCCCAAAGCGCTTTACACTACATTCAGTCATCCACCCATTCACACACTGGTGATGGCAGCTACATTGTAGCCACAGCTGCCCTGGGGCGCACTGACAGAGGCGAGGCTGCCGGACACTGGCGCCACCGGGCCCTCTGACCACCACCAGTAGGCAAACATGGGGTTAGGATCTTGCCCAAGGATATTTGGCCAGGAGGCTGCATGCCAAATGTAACCCTAACTATAGACAATTACAAATCCAGATGCGTAATGTCGGGGTTAAGCAATCATATAAGGTCCTAAAGGGACCTATAATTAAATCTTCTGTTACTTTTTTAACCTTAAACTTTTACGTTTTTTAAGGACCTTGTTGTTTAGTTTGTGTTCTTTTTTTTTTGGTTTGAACATCTTGGGTCATAATGGAAAAGCCTTCACTTGAATTCCGATTGATATTTTATCTTATAATGCATTAGAAAAAACAAGTGCACCAATAAAATCTTGAATATCTGAGCACCTCACAATGATTTAAAAAGATTCAGCAAACATTTAGGTCATTTTTGGCATCCAGCATGATAGGGTACTGTAATCTTCTATGAATGCATCCTTAAAAATGCAAAAATCAGTATAAAGATGTTGGGATGAAAATTAATCTCACCTGTAATGGGCAAGAGCAGCATTAGGTCCACTTGCAGATATGGTGGCAAAGCTTGGGCCTCTGCTGTCCTTCTGTTTGCTGGAATGACGTTCACATAATTCTTTAATTCTACTGTTACAAGTTTGAGTTTGAGCTTCATCATTTCTAAAATTCCTCATCTTTCATGCGTAACAACTCCTTTAAATTTTACATTTTCAAATTAAATAGTTGGCTTCAAACACTTCATGTCAGCTGTCCCTGTTCCCACCCACCTGCGGCACTTGTCGACGTATTCTGCAGCGGTCAGTTCAGTCTCATTCCCCTTTGGCACGCTCTTTTCCAGCCACATCAGGAACTGGATAACAGCAACGGCATCCCTCACCTGCACAGAGTCACCGTGACAATGAAAATGATGCAGATTAAAAATGCATATGGCATGTTGAAAGGCATCTTTGAATGGGGTCATGCATTTACTCAGATGTATGTTTACTCAGTATCTCCTTTGGAGGCATTATGTGTGTCTGAGTGGATGACATACGTGAGCATCCCGTAAAATCTGCTGCTCCGTCTCATCTTTCACAGCTTTTGTCGTCAGCACGGGAGAGTAGGAACTAGTCAATAGTTTGTCCTACATGATGCAAAAAAATAATGATTATTAATTATTATTTTTTATTACTCATTTTGTAAAATTCTACATATTTATTAGTAGAAAGGCCTTGTTCAAAAAGGTGGAAACAAGACCCAGGGGTACTTAAACTCAGCCTGACCAGTCATCTTTTCAAATCATGTAATCCACATGGTCTGACTAAAGAACATCTTCATAGTGATATGTGATATCAGGGGAGTTACTGCACAGAGAATAGTTATTTTTCACATCTGTGAAGGCCCGGTTTGCAGCTGTGTGTGACATGGCTGGAATGATAATTGGCACCTCCTAGTCTGAAGTCATGGTTCTCAGTTGGAAAAGGGTGGAGGAACTTGTTGCTCCAAGCGATGGAGTTCAAGTATGTCCGTGACTGACGAAGGAAGTGGTTGTCACTGTTCTGATGGCTCCTGAGTCACTAAATTACTTCCAGGCTGAACGACTGCAATTCATTATTATCAGGATGTCCAAAAAACTCACTGAAAAGCCTTCAGCTAATCCAAAATGCTGCAGCAAGAGTCCTGACAGGGACTAGAAAGAGAGAGCAGATTTCTCCTGTTTTGGCTTCCCTTCATTGGCTTCCTGTTAAATCCAGAATTGAATTCAAAATCCTGCTCCTCACATACAAGGTCTTAAATAATCAGGCCCCATCTTATCTTAATGACCTTGTAGTACCATATCACCCTATTAGAGCACTTCGCTCTCGCTCTGCAGGCCTACTTGTTGTTCCTAGAGTATTTAAAAGTAGAATGGGAGGGAGAGCCTTCAGTTTTCAGGCCCCTCTTCTGTGGAACCAGCTTCCAGTTTGGATTCAGGAGACAGACACTATCTCTACTTTTAAGATTAGGCTTCAAACTTTCCTTTTTGCTAAAGCATATAGTTAGGGCTGGACCAGGTGACCCTGAATCCTCCCTTAGTTATGCTGCAATAGATGTAGGCTGCCGGGGGATTCCCATGATGCATTGAGTTTTTCCTTTCCAGTCACCTTTCTCACTCACTATGTGTTAACAGACCTCTCTGCATTGAATCATATCTGTTATTAATCTCTGTCTCTCTTCCACAGCATGTCTTTATCCTGTCTTCCTTCTCTCACCCCAACCAATCACAGCAGATGGCCCCGCCCCTCGCTGAGCCTGGTTCTGCCGGAGGTTTCTTCCTGTTAAAAGGGAGTTTTTCCTTCCCACTGTCGCCAAAGTGCTTGCTCATAGGGGGTCATATGATTGTTGGGTTTTTCTCTGTATCTATGAAGCGCCTTGAGGCAACTTTTGTTGTGATTTGGCGCTATATAAATAAAATTGAATTGAATTGAATTAAATTTAAGGATAGGATCCTGCCTTCACCCTTTGCCACATTAGTTTGAGGTAGCAGCAGAGTGGTTCGAGCGGTCCAGGGAAAGAGCTCAAATGTGATCACCTATCAAAGTGTTCGCAATAAAGCATTGTGTGTGAAAAGCAAACACTTTGTCTGTCGTGCTCTGATAGGGTTTCCCATAGCCCAGGAAGTGCTACACTGGCAACCAACTACTCCAACGCTCCATGTCAGACCCACAGCCCATGCAGCCAATGCAAATAACATGACAAATAATTCTTGGTTAACATGTTCGAGGCCACAGCGCTGGCATGTCTGTGCCCTTTGTGCCTCTTTTCCCCCCTAAAGACGTATTTTTTGCTTTTCCAAAAGTTTTTAAACAAGGAAGCCTTTTGTGCCTCTCATTGTTAACAGAAGTCCTACTTGAATATATTGGCATCAACCCCAAAAAAAGAGTGCCTGGAAATCCAATGGGGGGTTGACTCTGTTTGTTATTACCTCCTGGGATCACCCTCTGCTCATTCCACGCCCCACTGCAGTGGCTTCATAACATGAAAGATGCCAATGCTTGGATTAACTGCTAGTATCCACCTAGTAGTGATCCATAGGTTGGGAGGTGCAGATTGCTGGAGCTGACTTCCTTTCTAATTCGTGAGGAGGGCTGTAGGTTAAGCCGGACGGCTCCCTGGGTTAATTCAATTTTGCTACGTGGTGGCGGGAAGTGGTTCGTGGCTGTGGCAGTGCCAGGTGAGAACAGCTGACAGCAATGATCTAATCAGGTCCCTCCTGAGAACAATTTCATTCATTTTGATTCATTTATGTCCTCTGTCATGGATATTTGTTTTTAGTCTGTATCTTTTGATTTAGTTGAGCTACTCTATCAAGTCCCGATGTATTAAATAGAGGACATCCTGGGCTTTCCATTGATACTGGTGGCCTCTTTTAGCTCCAAAGAAAAAAGAAATCACAAAAAAGTTCAATGGGAAGATTTTTTTCTTCCTCGGTTCTCAGGAGGATATTTTACGCAGTAGTGCGCTGGTGTGTGGAAAGGAGTCTGAGATGGCTAAGAGTGTGAGAGTGGCTGGAGCTCAAATGATCATCCATCAAAGAGTGTGCAATAACACATTGTGTGTGAAAACTAGACACTATGTCTGTAGCATTATCTTTCTCATAGCTCAGGAAGTGCTAGTCCTTCCTCAACTTTTTAAAGCTTGAAGTCTGTGGCCATCAACTTTACAATGAGCAGAAAGCAATAAACCTTTGCAGTTTTATTTTATAGGTCATCTGTCCAATATTTTCAGTTAAGTGCACTGTAAATTTAGAAGGAGCCCTGTCACAGACTATCATCCTATCTGAGCTGTGACAGGTTTGAGCCCTTGATAAGTGTAGGCAGACAAAAAAATAGATGCATTAGTTTATTTTTTACAGTTTGACTGGGAAAGTATGAATCTGTGTTCTCTTCAGTATATTATACATTAGACAAACAGTCTAAGAATTGATTAGTGCAGCTTTATAATCTACAACAGCTCTTCCATCGAGAACAGCAGTGCATAAAAAATAAATAAATAAAAAACGATCACGGTGGGCATAATTATGCAGTGCAACACATAAAAAGAAATAAAAGCTCAGCATACCTGTGGTGGAATGACCTCATAAAGAGCGTAGTTTGTGTACTCTGTACCGAGCCACACCTTAACCTCAGGCCTGGTCACATAGTTCTTCAGATGATCGAGGATGGTATCATAACCTTTCAGCTGCACACAGAGGGCCCCTTCACACGAGGCATTCAAGTACACCTTCAACTCTTCAGTCACCCGCTCCACGTGGAGAAAGAGCCTGTTACACGACGTGAAGGGAAATAAATACTGCATATCCTTTTACATAATATATAAACCACTGATAATAGGTTTGCAGCTGGTATTTGTGATGGGAATTATAGGAAATAAGGAAATGCAAAAGGATTTTTATTCGGTGAAGTGTAGTGCCTAACAAAATGAACCTACCAGATCTCATCCATTGTGAGTAGAGTGTAGGAGTAGAAGAAAGGGTTGTACGGGATGTCGTTGCCGCGCATATTGAAAAGCCCTAAAAACAAACAAAGAAAACATCTCACTGTCAGCAAGTTCATTTATTTCCTCACTGGGATTAATTTGGGCCATGAAGCGCTCTTTGCATCTATTGTGAGACTTACGCGACTCTCTGTGTGTAGCTGCTATTTCAAAACAGGCTCTAATTCAAGTCAAACAGTCTTATGAATGGTACCCTTCCTGTGTTGGTTTGTGGGTAGACTGCCTTTGTATAATTCAGTCTGCGGAAATCTTGCTTATTTCCGATTCAATCACATCACTTAACCTGTCACTTAGAGTGATGGAGCTGGAGGAGTGATTTTAGGTTGACATATAGAGAAATTGTTTGAATAATCCTAATATTCTTTATCTTAAAGGATTCTTTTTTGTAATTACTTTCTTTAAAGTTAAAATGTTCATTAGTGGGGGGAAGATTTTGTACCCAGTGGAAGTTTTAGACAGTATAAAAGATGGACATGGCTTCCAGATCGGAAGATGGAAAGTAAAGTTTATGTACCTTAAAACTGCATTCTTTTGATTGCCAGCAGGGGGCGATAGCTGGCTCTCCTGATGAGGTTATGCGGTCAGTCACTCGTACCCGGGTATTTTTGAAAACGCACATTTTTCTATGCGTTTGCACCTTTCGTCCACACGTAAACGGCGTTATTGGTCACTGAAAACTGAGATTTTTAAAAACTCTGGCCAGGGTGGATATTTTTGAAAACTCCGTTTTTGCATTTACGTAGACGAGAAAAACGGAGAAAGCGCAGCGTCAAAGATGTGCGCCTTTTTTGACGTCACACTGTGCGCCACGTTATTGTTTCGGTGAAATGAATTTCTACAATACTGTTACTGTTAATTGTTCTCTCTGCAGTGTTTAAATGCTTACATATACACACACAGTTACTGTCCCTCCACACATAGGACTCGGTTCTGCTTCTATGCCCCAGCTTTGTTTACTTTTTCCCACCGAGGCTTCTAGACTTCTGATTGGCCAACATTTCTGCACCGTTAGGAATATAGCGCCACCTGCTGCTTTGGCATGTTCCTAGCAGCGTTTTCCTTCATTTCTGCCTTTACGTGTGGACGGGATCATTTTTTTAAACTAAAACGGAAAATCTCCGTTTTCAAAAATACCCGTGTACGTGTGGACGTAGCCTTAATTTGGGTCATAATTGAGAAACAAGTGGCAAAAATAGCTCATCTGTATTTTATTGCGCTTGTGTCCATTGAAACAGGAAAGGGAGCCACACTGGAGTTCGCCAGAATCAAAAACAAAAACGTGTTGCCGGCTTACTTTCGACACTGCCTCCATCATGCAATAGGTGCTCTCTGCAAGTAGACATGCTACCTGAGATCCCAATGGTCTGCCAGTACATTGAGTGATTTGTGGTCCTATCACCCAGCCCTAATGGATGGATTACTTGGCTGGTTGTCCATCCAATAAAGGTTACACTGACTTGCTGCATATTGGTACAACATGTTATGACGTGAAAGAAAAGCCCTGGCCCTAGTTTAACTTCAGTTGATATCTGATCAGCCCAATACACCGACAAGTTAAAACTTCTTAGAACTTAAAACTTCTTCACCATTAGTTCATACGGGAAGTATTTAAAACACAAAAACTGCTAAAATAAATTATTGTACTTTAGCAATACTTTAAGAACATTAGTGAAAAAAGCTTTTTAGAGTCTACGAATGTGACAGAAAAACATACATTTATTTAGCAACAGTAATTATTATTATAGTAATAATTTGCTATTATTTATTATTACTATTATTTATTTAAATACTTTTAGACAAAGGTATCCTTGCTATGTGTCTTTTTTAATATTTGTAGGTCCTCTAAAGGTAAGAATATTACTTAAAATGCAATCAAATCATCTTTGGTCAACCCTTTTTTAATCACGATATCAGTAGTGTTTCATAGGTTTTTAAATTAAAGAAATTAATTAATTAGAAATGAGAAAAAAAGTCAGTTTTCTACTGACTGCTGTGCTGTTACACTGTAGAAAACAAGGCCTGAAGCAAACAAGTATGCAGTGCAGCTGCATGTCACTGGTAGGCAGCGTGTTGTTACTGGTGCTGAACAGTTAGGACCACAAACTCATCTAAAACAGATCTGAGACATGTTCAGGTTAATTTATATGCTGCAGCTGAGTAGCTTGTCGGGACAGGACATTGGGCAAGTAAAAGAGCAATAAGGAAAGCTATTCAGGGGGACTTTAAAATGAACTGATATTTCCTTCTTGACATGCTGAATAGGGGAATGTAGTTCTGGACATTCAAAGAAGCTTGACTCAAATGGGGGGGGGGTTAAATTCTGCCCTCGTGGTGGTGAAGAGCGTCTAAGACCTGCAATGAATTCATAAGAGCAGGATATGTCTCAGGTGCTTTTCTCAGTGATCCAGTTGTAGCTCAATATAAATACGCACCACAATTAACGAAGGCATTTCTGAGCAGCATTATAAGATATATAAGACTGCAGTTACTTACAAGCCGTTTCATCCAGCGCTGAAAGCAGGAGGCCTGTGGGCTTGTATGGATTGTCCCCCATCTGAGTTCGTATGTGCTCCACTTTCTCCTGCCAGGTCCTCTCTACAAATATACATATTTCATTTTCATTTGCATCCAGTGAGACACATTTGATGCTAATTTGTCGTGCAGCGTGCTTTTGTCCATCCTCGAAGGGAGCAGGCCGCTTGCTAATTGGAAGGTAGGTGGTTCAATCTAGAAGATACTGACCCCACGTCGCTCTCTGATGCATCCACTGGAGTAGGAATATGTTTGAATGTTATATAGAAAGCACTTGCTTGCTACAATTTTAACTTGTCTGAGTGCTTTTTGCTCAAAGTGAGTTTGTAGAGAGTGTGAAGAAAAATAACACTTAATTGCTCACACTGGGATTCTAACATTTTCACTTCACAAATAATGTGGTTTAAACAAAACAAATGTTATTATTAGCAAATAATGCCAAAATAGTTTGAACAGAACGTCTTTAACCACAACTCCTGATTATTAACAGTTTATCAATATTTCATTTTTAGGTCAAACAATCAACACAGATCATCGTCACACTGCTCGTTCATACAGTAATTATCTGGGTGTTTATTACTACGAGAATTTAATCGTCTCATCGTCAACAACTTTTCTTTTATTTACTTTTAAAGCTCTCCATGGCCTAGCTCCATCTTATCTCTCTGAGCTGCTACAGCCTCATACACCCACCCGCTCTCTCAGGTCTGCTGATCAGCTGATCCTGAAGATACCCAGGACTGGGCGTAAACTTAGAGGAGATCGTGCTTTTGCTGTAGCAGCTCCAAAACTGCAGAACGAGCTTCCTTTAGAGATTAGACAGGCCACTTCTTTATCTGTTTTTAAGTCACTCACCTCTTTACCCTGACCTTTGACACCACGTGAGATGTTGTTTTTTTATTTTAGTTGTTTTTAGGTGATTCGATGCCGTTTTATCTTGTTTTTGTTTTAATATAGGGCCGTTTTAATTTTATGTTTTATGTGTTTTATTTATTTATTTTGCTGTTTTCTGTTATTCTATTGTTTTAACTTATTTTCTGTACAGCACTTTGTTCCTGTGCTCGGTATTTTAAAGTGCTTTATAAATAAAACTGGATTGGAACAACAACCAAGAGGTTCTAATGATGGGTCTGTCTAGCACAACCCCTCGCTGGAACGAGACAGTTTAACTACACAGCAAAAGCATTGAACACCAAGTAGGCAAAGTTCTTTATATTACTCATGCATGAGGGAGACCTGACTGGAGCCAGATGTCGCTCCGCCCACTTGACCTCTGTCGGATTCTCAGCCAGTTTCCCTGTAGCACTCTTTTTATTGTGGTTACATGAATATGCATAGGTTCATTGACAGGATATCTTACATATCTGAACAAAAGGCACCGTCTGTGTGTATGTGTAGGTATCTGTGTGTGTGTGTGTGTGTGAGGGGGGGTCAAGAGGTGACCACATAAACGACTTCCCTAATCCTGCTGGTCTGGAAGTCCAGCAGTTCATCTAAACAAAAGGCACTTAGACTAAAACAGATATACTTGTGTTTGCTATACCATAAATCAGTAAGAGCAGATATAACCTTTCTCCTGACCTTAAGTTGTGTGTGCATGCCAGAGTGCTCTGAGAGGCACACAGAGTCTCCACAGACGACTACGGATCAAACCTCCATTATTATGCAATCGATAATAAAACTCTAAGCATATATGAGTAAATATTTCTAAGCATAAATGACAATCAACCATATAAACCTAACAGCTAACCAGATCACCTTTTCTATTAGGAAGTTAATGGCATGCCAGAGTTGTTTTTGCAGTTCCTTCCACTGCTTGTAAGTGACAAAAATGTCTTGTTAACAGACATAAAAGAGCTGCTAACTTACTGAAATTCTGTCAGAAATTCAAGTCTACTTTGCACAACATTTGAAATGACTTACACAGAAAGGTGACAAATGTGTGAAGAGCTGGACAAAGTAAATAAGGACAAATGCAGATGCACCAAACCAGGGTACAGCAACACAAACTGAATCACTGAAGGGGGAGAAAAAAAATCATATCCCATCCAAACAGTGGTTTCCACTGTTTAAGTAGACAATTTCTCTTTACAAAATCATCCAGGGGCTTATTGGTCTTTTCAAAACCTAATCTAGGCCGAATACCACTGATGGGGTTGCATCCAACACATTGTGACCCATCTGTGGGTGTAACCAGTCTCACGGTGAAACAGCATCTTTGGTAACTCTAAACAGATCTCAAAAGCAAAGGTTTATGAGGTATTCTGTGCTTTTCAGACATAAAACTTCACTTTATTTCCTAAAGCAACTAATAGGGATGCAACGATACCAATTTTTTCAAACCGATACGATACCGATACTTGGATCTGAGTACTTGCCGATACAGAGTACAAAAACCGATACTTCTGTTTGGAATAAAATAAATACAAATTAGGTTTGCGAATAAAATAAACTTTTAAATTATTGCAGAGTGTCCATAATGTAAACAAACAAACAAAATAACGAAAGTATTTGGCATTGACAAACAAACTCCTCATCAGTCCACTGTGCCGTTAAACCAAGGACTGACATTGTGCACACACCTCTTCAGAAGGTTTTGGCACCATTATCTCCCTGATGTGTGGGCGGTTGGGAATTTCATATCGCAGCTCGAGTATGCTGAGAAGACGGTGCAATCCTATGTTTTCCACAACCGGCATTGGCTGGTCATCCAGAGCGATAAAATGAGTCAGAGCCTCTGTTATTTTAACTGCCCGTGGATTTTCTCTTGACATTTTTCTTCGCTTTTCCAAAACCTGAGTTAAAGTTGGCTGTTCCACACTGCTGACATTTTGTTTAGCCTAGCTACAGCAGCCTCCAGTTTCTCTTTTTTATCTGGAGCTGCCAGTCTCACTCGCCTAACCCTGTGCCTGTTTAGCGCGGGATGTCCCCCTAGTGGCCAATCTAAAAAACTACAACAGAAATGACAAGCCACCCTCTGACTAATGAAATAAGTTGGTGTCAGTTTGTGGTATCGGTTAACTTTTACGAGTATGAGTACACACACATTTTACAGTATCGGTGCATCCCTAGCAACTAACTACTATGATCTTAAATCAATAAATTGCTTTCAGTGCTCCACTTGTAGCTCTTAAATTTTTTACTAGAATTGTAGATCAGCAGCACCTGTCTCTATTTGTTAATCTTGCGATAGATTGGTGATCAGTTCAGGCTGTACCCCTCATCATACCCTATGACAGGTGGGAATGCCTCCAGCTCAACCGTGATGCTAAGCTGGATATACGGAAGAAAATGGATTGATGGATCTTTCAAATATAATGCTTTGGCTACTCCAAGGCCTTTCTAGTAAATAGGTCCTTTACTCTGACGTGCAAGCTTCTCATTACTTAATGGACTTCTTCCAGACAGTTAGCCAAGCAGAAGAACGAGCTTTCATGTCTAAACTATGAGACAATATTTGCAAGCTATATGGATTTCTTTTTTGTGCAGCTTGTCGTCACATACAGTCCATTAGGTTTATGGTGCTCTCCATTTATTCAATGTGCCTATTCTGACCATAAACCGGACAATTTGCTCATCCAGTCTAAGTTGGTATTTGATCCATCAGCCTGTTGTAAAACCATCGACATGCTATTTATGGCTCTGTTTTGCGAGCGGCTTATTGCGCTCTGTCCAGTTTGCAGGTATTTATCAGCACACAGATAAAAAGGACCACACACAGGTAGACCAACAGACTGAAAGATGTGTGCTCAGTACAATCGTAAACACACTTTCACATAAAGGAAACCTACGTATGACTCGGTCAGGCAGGCGGGCGAGGCTGTCAGGCGGGACCGACGGTCTTTCCTTCCACACTTTGTCGACCAGGTTTTCTGTGATGGACTTGAGGCTGTGATCGCTCGACTCCAGATTGATGTTGTAGTCTTCCTGCGTTTCTAATGAAGGAAACTGCAGATAATTACACACGCTGAACCGAATCAATCACAAGTAAACAGTCTGCATGGCGTCTGGAGGCTTTGTCAATAATTTTCCCATCTACTTAGGTGAGCACTTTATTGATGTTAAGCCAGACTGACAGGTGGGGAAGAGACGTGAGACTCACTGAGAGAGAAGAGGAAGGGATCAAAGCCGATCTCGTCACCCTTTGGCACTTCTGAGATAAGCCACTCTGCCACACTGCTGATGGACACTACAGAGCATCACACGTGACAGACAGCAGTCCGGTTATTAGAGAAAATGATGCAGAAGGTGGAAAACATTGCAGCGATTTTAAAAACAACTTTTGTGGTTTATAAAATAATATAAAATAAAATGAACACAAATAATGTTAATCGGAAAATACAGTTTCTATCAATGAAATGATACATTGTAACATTTGAACTGGTTCAATGTCGGTGTTAGAAGGGCTTCTTTGGGGTGACGGTCCATCTAGAAAGCTCACTTGACTTGATGATGATGTTTAAAACATTCTTAAGTTATTGCAGTGCAATTGAATTATTTGGTTAACAGCATTTGCAGCAGTGGATGGGCCTATGCAAGTCAGATATTTGGACAAACCCACTAAAAAGTGGTCAGTTTTTGCAGCTGTTGGGTTTTTTTGTTGCTGTTTTTTTTTTTAAATCCCACCTGAACAATTTTTTGAATTTTTCCTGTAAAGAATAAACTCCTTTCATTGTAATACTTAATATCAGCAAAGCCTTCCTGAATTTGAATTTTAAAGCTGCTTATCTGAAGAGCAGAGGTCAGATCAACATTCAGAGCCATGTATCACTCTGTCTTTATAAATTTTAATGTGTTTTCCTGTATTTGCCTGACAGTACTTTTCAGCCTCCCCTACCTCTCTCTGTGTTGCAGCCTAAGAAGCATTTGTTGCTCAGTAATTTCCTAAAACTGTTTCAGCAAATGTTTCCCCGACCAGGAATGCAAATCCTGAGCATTTGAAGCTGTGGATTAATACACACATGGCTGTAATGTAAGTATATGTATTATGTGTATCATATACACAGCAGTTGTATAGGCAATAGAGGAAGATATCACATAACCCCACCGTAGCCTTTTAAGAAAAGAAGTAATATGAGAAACAGATACAACAATTCATCAGTAAAGATGAAAAATGAAAACAACTTATACACAATGATGAAACGCAGTCATAACATGAAGCAATGGCAGTTGTTCCTTAAACATGACAGTGAACCCGCTGTCATGTTTAAGGAACCGGTTAGAGATGATTTGAGCTTTGTGACGTGGTGCTTCATACTGCTGGAAGCAAATGGTAAACTGTTATCATAAAGGAGTGGGCACAGGTAAGAACAATAAATAGGTAGGTTGTAGATTTAAATGATGGTCACTTGGCACCAAGTGACCCAAAATATGTATGTGTGTATATATATATTTTAGGGGTGCAACGATACACAAAATTCTCGGTTCGGTTTGGTGTCACGGTAAGATGTTTTTTCGATACAAAAAAATGTTCATGGTTTTTTAATTTGTCATTTATTAAAATTATAAATATATATTTTAACTCAAAAGTACAGTTTTTAAATTTAATGTTGCTGAAACAACAAAATAAAAAAAATAAATCTATCTGATGGAGAAATCCCTCATCTTTGGAAAAGAGAGTTTATTACAGAGAAATATCTCTTTCCAAAATAAAAGCTATACTATACGCTTCTTCTGGGCTATATTCTCAGCAGCATATTAAACATATCAGGTCCCCATAAGGAGAATCATGTGCTAACGGCTGTCTAAATGACTCGGGTAAAGTTTGTAGCATGCGTGCTTGTTGTTTTTGTCTGCTTCCACTTGTCTTTGCACTAGGATGATGTCGGTGTAAATGTGCAGTCATGTTCATTGTGTTCCCACTAGTGCTGTCAGCGTTAATCTGAAATTACGTTAACGCCACAACACGGCAAATCTCCGTTAACGAGCTACCGCGGATCACCACGGGTGGGGCTGGACGGAGTCAACACCTTAACGAGCTAACTGCGCTAACGCACTAGTTCCCACCAATGTAATTGAGCATTGCGTGGCACATCTGACATACTGTTTTACTTTAGTCCATGACGTGCTTACCTTCAGGGTCATACTTCACATGAAAACCAAAACAGTTCCAAAGGCCAGATCTGAATGAGGGTGGGGGAGGTTCAATTTGCCGTGTTGCAACTAGCTTAGCTTCTGTCTTGCTAGCTTGCCCTGCGCTCAGTGAATCTGCGCTCGACAGTGCAGCCTAGGCGGAGTAATCAAACGCAGATCCACTGAGCGCTCAACACAGACAGCATCGTCAGAAGAAAAGTTGATAAAATAAATTAAAATTTTTGTATTGTTCATACATATGCCTACCGAACCGAAAGCACTGTATCGAACGGTTCAATATCGATAACTGCATCGATTTATGCCAAATTTCTATCGTACTATCTGAATGTCTTAGCAGAAGTTGAGACTCAGCAAACCAACAGAAATGTTTCCTCAGTCTCTTGTTCTCAGATCATAGGAGTGAACAGCTGGCGTGGTCTTTTGCTACTATAGTTCATCTGCTTCAAGCTTTGATGTGTTCGGTGTGATCAGGACTTTCTGAAATACCCACACAAGCCTGTCTGATACCAACAACGATGCCACACTCAATGTCACTTGAATCAAGTCGTCTTGACCAGCTTGGGTGATTAAAGCCAATGGTGTCATGTTATTGGATGACTAGATATTTTCATTAATGCACTGATGAACAGATGTACCTAATGAAGGCTGGTGGGTGAGTGTATGTGGCCCTTTACAGGCATCTTTTTTCTGCAATCCTTGAATGACATTGGCTGTCATGAAAAGCTATAAAAAAAAAAGTAATAAGTCCCATTAGTTGCAGTGTCTTAATTTTTGCATCGGTGTTAAAGATTTTTGTTAATGAGCGATGTTTATTGATATTAAATCTGCTATAATGGTTTTTAAAAAAGGAAACATTTAACTGGAATCGAATGGTTGCTGTGTTGTCATAACAAGTAAGCAAAATAGGACCACTCCTACCATCTTTTTCCAGCTCCCAGTTGCAGTCCATCTGTCTCTCAGCTTGAACCCAATAGCGGCTATCTGTCCACAGAGCGGCCTTGTTCAGGGTAACTACAGCAGTGCCTGAGGAGAGGCAGGAAAACAGCTGCGTTATAGAGAGGGCAGCAGCGACAGTGAATTACAAACGACTATAAATGTCAGAGTTGACTCAGTGTGTGACTGGACAGCTAATCTGAATTTAAAAGATGTATGTGTGATTGAATGAGAGGGTGAGCAAGAAACAGTGATAACAGTCTGGTGATGTGGTGTGGATATATAATCAGGGTTTACATTATCATTCCACTGTTGCACCCTCACATCACAAATACCCATCAATGAATCTTAATAAAAACCCAGACAATACGGCTTCTCATAATAGAGTTTCACATAGGTTTGATGGAGTGTAATCAGCGCTTTACTTTCTTATTCTTTCACAGTTAAAGCGTGACAACAGAGCTCATCATTTCATAGTGACGTTCCACTGCCAGGGCGAGTGCCTACATTTGAGGACATGCAGTCGTGCAGCAAGTGAAAGCAGGGGAAACAAATAAACGAGGAGCGAGATGTATGGCGAGGATGTGGGATGAAAGCAGAGGAGCTGCGTGACCGAAGATGTCGGGAGTGAGTCATGGGGAGGAGGAGGACGAGACAGAAAAGCATTGTACCTGCAGAACCAGTGAAACCAGTCATGAAGGCCAACCTGGCGTCACGTGGTGCAATGTATTCACTCTAATGGTAAAAAGCATACACAAACTCAAACACAACAAACACACGCGAGCTTTAATCTCAGATGACATAATTATGATGGACAGCATGTGTACCAGGTGAGCATCGGTGGCAGGGATAATGTAGGCAGAAATATTCATGGCACGCATTTGGACTCGTAGCTCCTCCAGCTGGAGAGAGGTGTTTACTGCTGTGCTGGGGAGGTACTACAAAACACACACACACACAGACACACACAGCAAGAGTAAAAATGTTCAGACTGAATAAAAACTCGAGGAGCTGCTCATTCATCCATCTCTGCATTTCCCTCCATAATCATTAACTGCAGTCCATGTGCTGCAATCATTAACTACGTATGCAAAACTCATGCTACATTTCCTGATCTCTGGGATTGGAATGTTTAGTTAGTGTTAAAGTTGATGTTTAGTTTTTTCCTGTTATCCCGGTGTACACTTTTGATTCCCTTATTATTCCAGCCTTCTCTTCTTGAGATCCTCGTGATTGCTTTGACCTCACAATTAGTCCGCTGTTTGTAGCCTGTCCTATTGATCTCTAAATCTTCAGACAGTGTTCTAAAATTCCGACTTACTCGGAAATTTAAGTCAATAAGTTGAAATTTTGAGTCTATACATTTTCAACTCATTGACTCAAATTGCTGAGTAAAATCATTTGTTCAATTGTTATTATTGTTATTGGTGTGAAAAACAAGCTTCCATATATTTTGGACCCTGCCTCTACTCCTCCACATGGATCAGTCACATCTTTGACTTCAGCTTTATTTTCAGCTTCCTTTGTGTAATTTTAGCAAAGAAATCAACAGTATCCCCTTAAATAGACATTCAGTTGACAAGCTAATCTTACCGGTGGGGTCAAAGAGCAGTTCCTTTCAGTTGATTCTCGTGCAACAGCACCATCAGTGTTTCCTGAAATTGCATGCACACAGAGGTAAAAGACCTTGGAAAAGTGATACAAGTGACTGAACTGAGCTATGCAGGCACATTTTTGGATTAGTCTAAAGTAATCTTTCCCTTTAAAAGGGGCTTATTGGACCAAATCTTTTCAGACAATCTGAAGGTCACAGCAATCTGCGGGACCAATGTGACTCAAGGCTTTGAGGACAAGAGTCAGACTGGACACGCAGAGTTCATATCAATCCCATTAACCACATCCAGCAAGAGAAGTGCAATCAATCAAGTTACTGCTGATGAAAAACCGCTCTGCAGAGTTTATGCAGTCAAATTTTGCGCAAAGAAATACAGACAAGTAAAACCGCCCGGCACAGACAGAGAAGAATGCATATACTTCTTTAAATGCAAGTCTTCAAGTGCTTAAATCATGCAGTGTATGTACACGCAGACTGTAACTGTCCCTATAACAGCAGCTCTGTACTGTAAACAAAGAGAAATATTGATCGCCACAGTGGCTCGATGAAAGTCTTCGCACAGAGAGCAGATCCTAATCAAAGAGGATAAAGAGGAACTTTTTTACCTGTGAGTGCTGCTAGATACAGAGCCAGCAGCCAGCTGAAAGAAGGCATCTTGACACTCCGAGCCCTTTGCGAACAGATCCACACACGGAGTGGCTGAGGATCTGATGTTGCATGCAGCGTGTGTGTGAAAGTGTGTGGGGGTGTTGCTCGTAAAAGCATTACTGCCCTCTCTCTCTCTCTCTCGCTCCCTCTCTCTCCTCCTCCACTGTCACAACTCATTATCTCCCTGGTAGGAATCGTGTGTGGTGGCACTGGAAGGGAATCTTAGTACTTGGAAAAATTCCCGACCAAAAATATGCATCCATCCATCCATGAAAAACACCCACCTGTTTGTTTTGTGGGGTTTTTTTTGTTTTCCTTGCATCTGACTCAACAGTTTTGATTGTATTATGATGTAATTCAGTGGCTGTGGGTTAGAAATTTCCACTTTTGTGCGTTTTTGAACACTACTGATGTTGTTATTGTTTGTGTATATGAGAAGAGAGAAGCAGTCTTACACTGAACAACATGGATAAAGCTGCTTATGTTCTGTGACTGTGTGATTGGACCCAAACACAGGACTTCCTGGTTCGAGGCAGTGAATTTATTTACAGTGAGACGTGAATGGTGAAAAATAAACAGTTCAAAAAAAGTCGTGACTCAGTTTGTGGTTACTCAATCTGCAGTCTGGGGTTCGGGCCACTCCACCACAGCCTTAATCTCCGCTGTCTCCACCCGGAGCTGCTCCTGTTCCACAATGAAACCAACAAATGTGGAACTTGCATTTCTCACCTTTTACAAACAGAGGGTTCTCTAGTAGCCACTGACGAACAAGGCAAACGAGATTCTCATGATCGGGTCTTCGGAAACATCAGAAATTTGCCAAGGTAAACAAAAACAAAGTGATTCATGAAGTCCCTCGAAATGTCGTTCACCGGAGCCTGGAAAACCTCAAACCAGATGGTAAGCGACCAGATGGTACGCGTTGCAAAGGTCAGGTTTGGTGAAAATGGTGTCCCCTGCAGTAACTCTAAGGCTGAGGACAACAGGGCAGAGGGAACTTATTTTTAACTGTGATTTTGTTTAGTAAGTGGGAGTTGATACAAGTATATACAAAGTGTCTGCACACTTTCTTTTCCACAAAGAGTGAAAAGAACAGTGAGACATGAACAGCGAAAAGCAAACTGTTCGTGGTTACTCCTGACTCCTGTGCAGTGCTCTTGGTCAGTGGTATGTGGTGAAATCCCACACACAATATTTACAGCTGTGCTCTGCTCCCGCCAAACTTTCTTTCCCAGGTTCCTAACAAAACAAGATGTGATGATTAGATTAACGTTTCTCCAGGACGAGCGATAAAGACAGGTTCACCTCAGAGCCGGGGCTGTGCTGACTAGGGATGTATCCCAATTCAGGGTCTGCAGCCTTAAAGGCCGCATTTTAAGGCCGACTACGTCACAGCGACGCGACGAAGGCTGTCCCAATTCGAAGGCTGCTCGAAATGCGGCCTCAAATGCGTCCTTCATTTCTTTGAATTTTAAGGACGTGGCGGTGTAGACTTCGTGGCCCAACATATCCCAGAATGCATAGCGCGGCGGTGGGTGTGGAAAAAAAACGAAAAAAACGGTGGATGAGGGGCGCCCGAAGAGTAAACTTTAAGTAAGTACTGAATATGATGTCACTTATTTATGTGCAAATGTTTAATAACGAAGAACATTAAAACATTCCTGTTGGCCACATGTTGGCCAAAGTTATGTGACATTAGTGACGTTTGTACTAACTTGGTTTTAAAGCCTTTACTTTAAAATATACGCCGTTCAATAGCTGAGCTTAATCTTCCAGAGAATGATCAAAGCTCATGTAGAAACAAACAAACAAATGAACAAAAGATTTTCTCCTTCATTTCTGTCAAACAAAGCTGTATGAAACGTTTCCAGCTGTTAGTATCATGGTTGCTAGGCAACCTGGGCAGCGCAACGTAGGCTAGACCATCCCATTTCACAAGCCTCGCACTTCCGGCCTCAGCGGTCTTTAAGTACGCGGCCCTCGAGGATCGTTGAGGCTGCGTACTTTAAGGCTGCAGACCCTGAATTGGGATACAGCCAATGTCACTCCAGCGTCAACTGAAGTCCAGCCACTCTGTTAGACTGCTGACGAGGATCATCAGCTGCAGCTGGTGAATCTTGATTGGTGGAAGATATGGCTGGCTTCAGCGAGGGAACTCCTTAGGCCTGGTGTTGCCTGTAAACCAGCACAGGTCACACACACTCACACACACATACCCACATAGAAGGAAGCAGGGGACTGGGAGAGAACATAACAAAACATAATAAAAGGGGCAGAGCGACCGGCGAGGACGTACCATGACAGTATTTATCTGAGGACAGATAATAAAGACATGCGGTCGTGTTTGTGTTTGCACACCAAGACTACTTGTAATTCTGCAGAGATTCCCGTAAAAATCAAACCAAAAAAACCCCTTTGGTATTTTTAAATCGTTGAACTCATGCCAAACAGATAATACCACTTAGCTGAAAGGAGGAGGAAGAAGAGGAAGGAAAAAGGAGCAGGGAAATGTATGAGGAGATTAATTACAGCAGCAATACATCAGGTTGTCTTCGAATATCCGTCTAGCTTCTCAATTCTTTTTTTAAATATTTCATTTTCATTTTGAAGAGATAGTTTGATATTTATGCAAAGACATAAATTGGCTTTCTTGTTGTGAGTTATGTAATATAATCAAATTAAAGCCACAGGGAGACAGATGGTGTGTTTGTAAATGAAGGTACCAACTAAATTCACCTATCAACACTTGGATTCTTACTAATTAACATACGTTTCATTTGATGAAGCTGCACAAAAGCTGAAATTGAAAGGGGATTATTTTTTTAGGGGTTGAGCACATTGACTTTCTTGGGTCTTGCAGTCGAGAGGATGTTTCCTTTGGACAGAGCCTGGCCACATGTGTCCCTCCGGTCTGTCTTTAGGACAAACTAAAATATGTTCAGGATACATGAATAAAAGATGGATGGTTCTGGAAGTGCCTTAACCCTGTGTTGTTTTTAATCAACATCAAAGGTAACATCTGTGGTTTCAGTAAAAAATCAGACTGTATAGAAGATGAAGTCACTGGAGGCCAGTACATGGATGTGGATCCAAATACAGACACCAAGTGGAACACCGATAAGATTTAAACAAGCTTTGTTGTGAACACAGATTAGAAATGGCAAGACGAGGGCACATAGTGGGGAGTCTCAGCGAGAGCTAGGCCAGGTTATGCGAGTGAGGAGTTAATGCAGGGAGGAGAGAGGAATACTGATTCTGCGGGCTTGAAGGTTGAGGTTGTGAGGCTCTGAGGAGGGCAGCCGAGTGAGCATTCGAGAGGTGAGTGAGTGACTCTTGTTCCAACCTTGTTTTCCTGATAATACAGAGGAGATGAGAGGCAGGGGGACGAGCAGGTAAAAGCAGTTTTAATTCCAGTGAGTAGGTTCCAGAGAGGTGTGGAGAATCCAGCCAAGGAGACCAGGTTATTGAGCTGCAGGGGAGTAAAGCAGTGACATCACGAAGAAACTCACAAGGAAATCAAGGTAAGTACAGAGCATGAACACGAAAACAAGTAGCAGTGAAAACCTGGCTACCACCACGAGTTAGCTGACAAACTGGAGAATAGAAGAGTGCGCTGGTCTTAAATAAGCCTTTCTGATTGTCGCCAATGGATGAGAGGTAAGTAGGGCAGTTGAGGAAACAGGGCTCCGCCCAGAAGGCAGTCAGAGGTAGTTACTGTTACTGTTTTCTGCCTTAATTAGAAAGAAAGTTTTTACAGGACTCTAAAGAGTCCAGTGAACTGCTCAGTACACCATTACTGCTTCCATAGAAAGTAAGGACTTGCCTTTTGGAAGGACTTGCCAGAAGAAAGCCTCTTCTGTCTAAAATAAATATGACAAAGTTGTGTCTGGATAAACAACAAGACCTCTGGAACAATGTCTGTTGGATAAACAAGGCCAAAGTGGAGATGTTTGAATGTTTGATGAAAACCAGACGAAGCAATAACATTTCATACCAACATTTCATACCGAGGAGAGAGGAGTTTGTCTTGTTTTGCAGCCACAGAACTTCAGCACCTTCAGCATTCACTGAGTTGACCATGAACAGATCTGTATACCAAAGTATTCTAGAGTCAAATCTGAGGTCATCTTTCCAGCAGCTAAAGCTTGCCTAGAAGTCGGACGTTAAACAGGAAAATGATCCCAAGCATACTCATAAATCTGCAACAGAGGGTGTTAAAATGACCCAGTCATTGGGTCACACATTGGTTTGTATGTGTGCAATTTGCTAATAATATAGCACTGAAATGTAGACAAACCCATTAATGGCATGACTGTCATTTCTTCAGCTGTGCAGCAGGTTCAAGTGCATGCTATTCAAGATGAGGAAGGCTGATATATTTTTTTAACAGGCTGTCAGTGTGAAAGTAATGTATTCATTAGACAGAGTGAAAGGTTTCTTTACATTTTCTTTTTAAACATTTTTTATCACCTCGGGTTGTCAACAAATCCAATTCTGTTATTTTTGCATAGTTTAACACACAGACAAGCACACACATTGGACTATTTATCAGAAACATACTGCTGTAAACCAAACCGTTAGTGACTCACTGAATGAGAAACTAAAATCGTGTGTTTCTTGGCCATCCAACAATTACCACACCTTTGGAAGGATTGTCATTGTCGTGTTGACAGATGGACTCTGGCATTCATGAGATACGGGGGTAGTCAGTACACAACGCAATAACATAGTGCTTCACTGCCCAATGTTACTGATTGTCTAACGAGCCAATGCCATGATTTACTGACACTATAACTACCTGATGTGAATATATTTTTGATATGCAACACTTCTGTGGTGCTCTGGGATCCATTAGCTTTGAACATGACTTCAAAACCTGACAGACATCCAGAGCACAGTGTGCTGGAATAAGAAAAAGCCTATGATATAACACTGGGTACTGTAAAGGGATCACAGAGTGTCTCTTAGGCTGGAACATCAGAGAATATGAAAGCAAAGCTTCCTGTGATTTTAATGAATAGCTAGCTGCTCCAGTGTTACAAAGCTGTGCTTGATGAGTCGAAGGTATACGGTTTAATAGGGCAACACAGCTGTGTAGTGATCAGCACTGTTGCATTTGTGTAGCCTGTGATCCTGAACTTGATGAGCACGTAGATGGAGGTTTACCTAATGCAGCAATAAAGTTAGTACTACACCTGATCAGCTGGGACCTCATTTCACCCTCAGAACTGCCTTAATTCTTCACAGCATGCGTTTGACAGGCTGATGGGAACATTCCTCAGAGATGTTGCTCCATGTTGAACTGATAGTATCACACTGTTACTGGAGATATGTTGGCTGCACATCCATGATATGAATCTCCCATTCCATCACATTCAGTGGGTGGTCTATTGGATTGAGATCTTGTGACTCTTGAATAGGGATGGGTACGTTCTGACATAAACGGTAGTAACCAGACCGAAAAGCAGCGCACATTTCGGTGCTTTATTTCAGTGCTTTTTTTTCCTGAGCTGTGATACACTTTAGATTCTAGCCAATCATTTTACGTTTCCGAGGATAGTAGGCGGGTCCAGGTACGTACGTTCTTTTAGAGCAGAGCTACAGATTAAAAACGCCCAAGGCGAAGCGGTCAAAAGTCTGGCTGTACTTCACAGCAAAATATGCAAACTCAGCAGCTGCAACAAGTGCTTTAAGGTGATACTGTGATACTGTCAAAGGAGGTAACACCTCAAATCTGATGAAACACCTGGTGACGCATAGCGTTTTTTAAAAAGCCGAGAAATGCACCGTATTTGATTGCTTGCTGCGAGACCTCACACCGAGCACATCTACTGCAGGTGTGGTGCCTGTTATCGGACCCGGAGTTAGCAACATCCCCCAAAAACCCGAAGAGGAGAGTCCTGGCCCCTAGCCCTGCCAGTGTAGCAGAAATGATGAGGATGATGATGGCAGCAGCAGCCGTTCTTCTCTGCTTGAGTAGCTTAATGTTGTTCGTGTGTAATTTACGTTGAGTAGGCTAACCACGTTATTACATTAATGCATGTAAGGTGAACTAGCAAACACCGTCGTAGTTACATGCGGCTGTCTTCTTGTTTGATGGCAGATACTCCCTTCACCCTGGCCAAAAAGGCTAAAATGACCACAGAAAAAGTGGAAAACAGCTAAACATGAGAGGTTTTTGGACAAAGTTTGTGTTTTTTCCATTGTTTAAGCTGCTTCCAGCCCAGAGTGATACCATATATGCCCCATAGCTGCAGAAAAGGCTAACATTGTTATCTTTTCACAAACAAACAGCTGAACATGAGAGGTTTTTGGACCAATTTTGTGTTCTTCATTCTTTAAGCACCGGTTTGAGCACCGTTTAAGCACCGGCACCGTTTCAAAAGTACCGGTTTGGCACCGGTATCGGATAAAACCTAAACGATACCCATCCCTATTCTTGAGGCCATTTCAGTACAATGAACTCATTGTGATGTTCAGGAAAACTGAAGTTTTGAGCTTTTGTCTCAAATGCAGACTCGCTTTACTTAGTACAAGAACTTCATTGAGAAAAAAAGATTAGAAGCACCAGGGGTTCACTAGGGGTCAGAAGAGCAGGGTTACTTTGATTCCTGGGCGGAGTATACTGAAAACAGGAAAGCTTAGTGATGCAAAAAATCAAGATAACAACAACATCAGGGAGTCACTTTACCACTGGAAGGTAGCAGACAATCTGGTGACAAGTGGAGGCGCTTAATTGCATCTTGATGGAGCACAGGTGTGTTTGGCAAGAGCTGGATGCTGGCTCTGCCCCAAAGAGAGGAGAACCCAGCTCAATCTGGACTGCGAGACAGGTAAAAACACACTCCAAACATCACAATGACCCAGACTATGACAGCTTTGTAATCCTGCTGAAGGCACCCATCAGAAGATGCATAAACTCTGGCGATAAATTGGCTTACATGGTCAGCAAAACAGAATTAGGCAAACTCAGCTGATATGGTGCAAAGTGTGACAAGAAATTTCCCCTACACCATTAAACCAACCTGAACGCCAAATACTGACGCCACCAAAGACTGTGGCAGAAAATCATCTGTCAGGCAAAATCTTCTATTCTGCAATTTTGGTGAACCTGTGTAAATTACAGGGATAGCAGCTGGTGTGGTCTTCTGCTGCTGTAGCCCGTCTGCTTCACAGCCTAATGCGTTGTGCATTCAGAGATGCTCTTCTACAAATCTTGATTGTAATGAGTAGTTATTTAATTTATTGTTGCCTTTGTTATTGTTGCTATATGAATAAATGTATTATTATAATTCATGCACAACATTTAATGAAAACGAAGGAGTTGGTGGTGGACTTCCGGAGACGCAGACCCACCACACTGACACCAGTGAACATCCAGGGAGTGGACATTGAGATAGTGGACTATAGGTACCTGGGTGTTCACCTGAATAATAAACTGGACTGGAGCCACAACACTGATGCTCTTTACAGGAAGGGTCAGAGCAGACTCTACCTGCTGAGGCGGCTAAGGTCATTTGGAGTCCAGGGAGCGCTTTTAAAGACCTTCTATGACTCTGTGGTGGCATCTGTCATTTTTTACAGTGTTGTATGTTGGAGCAGCAGTTTATCGACAGCTGAGAGGAAGAGGTTGGATAAACTCATCAGGAAGGCCAGCTCTGTTCTGGGATGCACCCTGGACCCAGTGCAGGTGGTGGGAGACAGAAGGACTCTGGCCAAAATAACATCTCTGATGGACAGAGTCTCCCAGCCCATGCATGTAGATGTTGCTGAACTGCAGAGCTGCTTCAGTGACAGACTGCTGCATCCTCGATGCATGAAGGAGCGTTTCTGCAGATCCTTCCTCCCTGCAGCTGTCAGACTGTACAATCAGAACTGCTCCCAACAAACATA